>NC_069659.1:236853409-237156439 GCF_027244095.1 Hemicordylus capensis | reverse complement strand
CCTGTGTTTAACTTCTACTTTTTAAAGGGGTCATCTTAAATTCAGAGTCATCTTCTATTCTGGTAAATATGGTAGATCTGAGCAAGGAGGAGGAGTCTGAATATAAATGTCAGAGATAGGGGAGGGGAATAGAAAATGAAAACAAAAGTGAATAGAAGGTATATAGGAACACAGGAAGCTGCCATATACTGAGTCGGACCATTGGTCCATCTAGCTCAGTATTGTCTTCACAGAGAGGCAGCAGCTTCTCCAAGGCTGCAGGCAGGAATCTGAGAAGCCAGGGAGGGAACTTGAAACCTTCTACTCTTCCCAGAGCGGCTTCATCCCCTGAGGGGAATATCTTGCAGTGCTCACACATCAAGTCTCCCATTCATATGCAACCAGGGCAGACCCTGCTTAGCTAAGGGGACAAGTCATGCTTGCTACCACAAGACCAGCTCTCCTCCATGCAGTCCCGAGGAAACTTTTTCAGAGTGTATTCTCCAGTGTAGAAGAGAAACACTGGATCATGGCAACAGGCAGTAAGAGAGATTCCATTTGGGAATATTTTAACGAAGTTCTTGCATGCATGCAACATGCAAGCAAAGCAGACAAGAAATGCAAGGCCTGGCTGCTCAAATAAAAAAGCATTTATGCTATGTGTGCATCTATTATAGTGTGTCCTACCTTCTAAAAACGAAACCTACATCTATCCCTGAATAGATATTAAGGTTATATTAGACAACAAGAATGTACTTGTACTAGAATGTGATTATTAAATAGAATCTTCCTCGCTAGTATTTCAAATTGTGATTTAAATAATTAAAATTGCATCCTTCCGTTAAACGATTTAAATCATGAGTTAAATAAAATCAGCCCTGCAGTATTCCCAGGTAGACAGCCTCTGGACGTGGAGGCGCCACACTACTCTTGACTGGTGTGGGTAAAGTGGGCACTGACAGCCAGTGGAGGCTGCAAAGTGGGAAGGGGCATTATGGGGTCTCGTCTCTCTCCAGGGAGAGGGCGGGGAGTCGGAGCCCCCCGATCCTGCTTCACCTCTGCATACTGGGGCACCTCTTGCTTGCGGCAGAAACGATCCCTAAAGCGGCACCAGAGCCAAAGACCTGAAGAAGGGTAAGAAAACCATCTCGGATTTCCTCGTCTTTGAATTGCAAAGGAGCGCGAACAAGGACCCGAGAGGAAGAACCGGGCCCACGTGCTACAGCGAATGCCCTACAAGGGGTGGGGAGAGATAGAGGCAGAAAAAGTCTAGAGTGACCATTGCGTTGAACTTCTGGGTTCAACTCGCAAAAATCAAGAAGTGTACTCCAGGATTTCAGTGGAGCCTGTCTTTTCCCCCTTCAGAAAAATGCCACCCCAAAATGTAGCAGCAAAGAAAACAGTTCCTGCTCTGGTCTTGTGGTACTAGTTTTGTGGTAGCAAGAACCGGTCTTGTGGTAGCAAGCACGAATTCTCCCTTTTGCTAAGCAGAGTCCATCGTGGTTTGCATTTGAATGGGAGACTACATGTGTTAGCACTGTAAGATATTCCCCTCAGGGGATGGAGCCGCTCTGGGAAGAGCATCTACGTACCAAGTTCCCTGCCTTGTTCCAACTTCCCTCCCTGGCTTCTCCAAGATAGGGCTGAGAGAGATTCCTGCCTGCAACCTTGGAAAAGCCACTGCCAGTCTGTGAAGACAATACTGAGCTAGATAGACCAATGGTCTGACTCAGTGTATGTCAGCTTCATATGCTCCTAAGACAGAGCTGAGAGGGATTCCTGCCTGAAAACTTGGAGAAGGCACTGCCAGTCTGTGAAGACAATACTGACCTAGATGGACCAATGGTCGGACTCGGTATATGGCAGCTTCCTATGTTCCTTTTTCTGTGAAAGAATGAGGGCCAAAGTCGGCTTTCAATTTTTAATCAATTCCCCCTCAAGTATTTTTCTATCTCTATCCTCATCGCTGCTCTCTCTGTCTCTTGTTGGTTGCGACATCTGCCGGCATAGTCGTAAAGGAGCGCGGGAGAAGGGGGCGTGGCTGGCGGGAGAAGAGGGCGCGCGCTGCTGAGAAGAAGATCAGGGGCGGCTGCCGTTCCAGCCTTGCTGCTTTGTCTACTGCCTGTCTGCCTATCTATTTGGTGAAGGCGCGCGCCTCTTTACGCGCGCGGGGTCGCTGGCCGATGGGTCTGCTCGAGCTCTGCCGCGAGGCCTTCGGCGCCAGCGACCTGTACCAAGTGCTGGGAGTGAGGAGCGAAGCTACGCCCGAGGAGATCCGTCGCGGCTATCATAAGGTCTCCCTGCGCGTGCACCCGGACCGCGCCGCCCCGGCCAAGAAGGAGGAGGCCACTCGGCATTTTCAGGTCAGGTTCGCGAGCGCGACTGAAAGGAGGCAGTGAGTTGGGACCTCTCTTGCTGCGTCCACGCCAAACTGCCATCTCTTTCTCCTAGTTCCCACTCTGCCAAAAGTGGCCAATCACCTGCGGCTCTGCAGCCGATGGTGTTGGACTACAACTCCCATCATTCCCAGCCGCAATTGGCCGCTCTTGCTGTGTATGCCTTTGAACAATTTTCATGGCAGACAGGAATCGGCAGGTGACGTTTTCCTTGTCAGTGCCGTGAAGATGCTGACCGCACGGGTAAAGGCACGATTTCCCTGTCAGTGCTGTCTGTCCACGTTAAAGGCATCGGCCAAGGGGAGGAGAGGATTCTCTTTGGAGAAAGACGGCTGCTGGGAGAGAGGTAATGCGTTAATGCTCTTTGGACTTGCAAAGTGGGTTGTCTTGTCTCTTCTCAGATACTGGGCAAGGTGTATGCAGTGTTGAGTGACCAGGAGCAGCGAGCTCTGTATGACGAGCAAGGGGTTGTGGATGAGGAGTCAACTGTGCTGACCCAGGACCGCAACTGGGAAGAATACTGGAGGCTGCTCTTCAAAAAAGTAGGAAGTTTTCTTCAAACTGGGTGGGGTGGGTTTCCAGAGGATCTTCCCCATCAGAGGGTGAAAATATTCCCTTGAATAAGAGGGCAGATACAGCCATCTCATGGGACCTCTGTTCTGCTCCCCTCACCACCCTTTTGGTGGCTATTTATAGTGCCAAAAATTTCATAGGCTTTGGGGACTGATTTTGGCAATTCTGAGGGCCCGGTCAGACAGCCCATCCTTAGAGGAGGAGCAAGTGCATCTAACTTCTCCCTTGCATGCTGTCCCAGCATGTATACTTGCTTGACTTTTTGTATACTATATACATCCTATTGTCTTTTCTCATATCTAAAATAAAGTTCAATGCCTATATTAACATTTTGCTCTTTGGTGAAACTTTATGGGACTGAGGAAAAAGAAGTGTGGCTCCACTTTTCCTGGAGAATGTGTCTGAGCGTAGTGTGATCACTCTTAAAAATAATTTGATGCCTGGATCTTGTTTTGTGTAAATTCTTTTCTTGGCGAGATTGATACAATATGTCAATTCTGCTTCATCCTATTCAACTTAACTTTGCATATGGAGCAGGTTCGTATTCTCCCCAGCAATTAGCAAAGACTCGGTACAAGTGAACCCAAATAACAGGAAAGTCTTAAGTTGGGTTGGTAAAGAAGTTAGCTGAGCTTAGCAAAAATGATTGTTTATGGAATTTAACTCTCTTAAATCAATTAGATAACTGTAAAAGATATTGAAGATTTTGAGAAGAAATACAAAGATTCTGCAGAAGAGCTGGCAGACATCAAAGCATCATATGTGGACTTTAAAGGCGATATGGACAAAATCATGGAATCTGTGCTGTGTGTTGATTATTCAGATGAACCAAGAATAAGACAGATTATCCAACATGCCATTGACTCTGGAGAACTTCCATCCTACAAAGCCTTTGTAAAAGAGACTAAGCAAAAGATGAATACAAGAAAAAGGAGGGTATGTTTGCTAGAGAAAAATAATGTAGAGGCCAAATTTGCAATGCTTGCTGTTGAATACAGTTCTGAATGTTTCACTGTTGAACATATATCTCTTTTTTCACTTCTGTGTCAGCTCTTTTCAAAAGCTACAGTGGGAAGTGAAAAAAGGACTATGTGATAAATAAGCAAATTATTCCTTGTGCATCAATGTGTGAACCATCAAATTCAGAATATCTTCATTGAAACCGATTCCTAATAGTGTGTGATCCCACTGTCAGAATTGCTAGGTCTAAATGAAAATATTTTATGTTCTAGGCTATATAAAAGAAAGAACACTGAGTGTAATTATCAATTAATGTAGAAGTTAGAATCTAGGTGCAAGGCAGGAAAAATATGGCCGACTTCTTCCATTGTAGGACGTGTAACAAGATTTTCTAACCATATCAATGCACTTCTGGTATGTAGAGGATTGTATTCAGGTGACTTACAGTCCTAACAGAATAAACTGTTTAATACTGCAGTAGATGATCTGACAATGAAACAAGCTTAAAATTAATTTCAACAACTATGTGATTGTTTCAGGCTCAACAAGAGGCTAAAGAGGCAGAAAAATCCAGAGAAGAACTGGGCCTTGGAGAAGGGGAGGATGACCTAAAAGCACTAATTCAAGTAAGGTTTGGAGAAAGATCAAAATCATGCTTAGATAGCATTGCCTTTTGTTGGTAGAAAAGAACATCTTTCATTCTTGTATTTTTAAAAAAACCTTTATCAACATCGCAGCATTGTTAAAGATCTACCATCAAGATAGTCTGATTAGCAAAAAGTAGTTGGGTTCCTGAGATTTTATATTGGGATTGGAGCTGTGTAATATTCTCATACATGACCTAGAGTCAGAGGTGAACAGTGCAATAGCAAGGTTTTGTGAATGACATCAAATTTATTAATGATGGTGAAATCCAAAGCAGACAGTCAAAAACTCCAGGATAATCTCTCAAAACTGGGTAAAGGCAAAATGGCAAATAAATGTAAAAGCAGTAGCCAGTGTTATGCCAACATAATGTTGTGGTAGTGCAATGATGTACATCATTGTACATCATATTGTAGTGCAATGATGCACATCCGTTTCCGGCTTGTTCTTGTGCTAGTGGAAGACATTTTGTGCAGTGCATTGCACTACCTTGTATGTGTCCCAAAGAAGGTCTTTCGCTAGCAAATATGCAACAGCATGGAGTGCCACAAACTTAAGTGCATGTAACTTCTCTTGTGTTAGCACACTAGTCTGAATATTGGCCAGTGTAAGCAAATGTAAAGTGAAGCAGATTGAGGCAAAAAAAAAAAAATGCTTGTCACATGCTGGTCTGAATTGGTTATGACTAATTGTAATTGGTTTAATTGTAAACCGCCCAGAGATGCAAGTTTTGAGCAATATAGAAATATTTTAAATAAAAATAAATAAAATGACTACCAGGAAAGACCTCGTGGTAGATTGCTCACTGGAAATGTCAACTTGCTGTGTGACAACTGTGAAAAAGAAACTCAGTATTGGATATTTTTAGAAAAAGGACTGGGGGAAAACAGCCAGGATATGCTGCTTTTTATATTAATCTATGGTGTGGCTGTGTTTGGAATATTGTGCTCGGTTCTGGTTGTTCTTTCTCAAGGATGACATTATAGCTTTAGAAAAGTGTAGAAAAAGAGCAAACTAAAATGTGAGTGGGATTGGACTAGTAATATCTAGTATTACAGTTGAGGGAAGAGAAGAATTTTGATACACTGGCTCCATACCATTCACCAATTTTATAGATGTCCTCCCCCCCCCTTTTTTCCCCTTTTTTCTCAATTAAAGAACCTCAAGTGATTTTACCTTTCCTTGTAGGTAATGTTGTCTAACATGTCATTATGTCCAGCAATATGATTTCCTTAATTCTTTGTTCTGCACATACATTCTTGGGTATTCAAACTTCAAAACTATCCTAATAAAAGTACTTCATAGCAGAACCCAATTAAATGTGTCAGTTTATTTAACCAGGTTTTATTTTTTAATTTTTTTGGTCCACTTCACAGAGCAGAAACGAGAATCGAAAAAAGGAAATGGATGACTTTCTGGCTCAAATGGAAGCAAAATATGTAAACAAATCAAGAAAAGGAGGAAAGAAAGGGATGAAATGAAAGCTGAACATGTATACAACCAGTCATTTCACTTGTCTCACATCAAGCTTAATGTTAATGGAACAGCAGGAAATAAATTTGTCAGTTCACTGCAGTGTAAGAGACTTTAAAAGTGAAAAAGGTAAATCTTAAAACTGCTGTGAAACTTTTTGAAATGCTAACAAATGCATCTATATAGTAATATCATTCCACTGCATTGCTGAAAAACGTTTGGTTAGCCTAAAAATCTTGGCCTGCTGTATTTATGTAAAACAGTATTGTTTATTACAAGAGTATGTTTAGTCACTTTTTAAAGAGCCCATTCTACTGAACAGGGGAAATAGTAATAATATTTTTAATAAAGGTCTTTGCTAAACTGAATAAAGCATGTTTTTGGGGGGAAAGTGTAGTGGGGAAAAGGACATATAAATGCAACAGAAAAATGTTAGGAAACATGTCTTTGGATGCTCTTGGAGACTATTTGGCTGCAAACTGCATTTTTTTAAAAAGGTGCTCTTGTGCTCACCAGAGCTGTTTCCACCTTAGTGGAAGAAAAGTGAAGGGAGTTCTAGAGATGTTCTTCCACTTATGTAACTTTTTGCATTGCTTTGTTGTTGCAAGCTTGCTTGCTTTCTTGCAGGGAACTGTTTGCACTCCAGCCATTTGGACTTGCTTTGAAATGGGCAACCTCAAGTCTGTGTAACATTTGCATCACTGTCACAAGGAACTCCTGCTGCCCTGTAAAGAAAGCCATTTGCGCAGATATTGTATGTAATGTTCTGTCATCCAGCATTACAGGAAGTAGACCATAATGAAACCTATAGCTTTTTTGTCAAGTTTTGTTACCTGTAGCTGAATGATAATAGCTCTGTAAAAGGCCTCAGGCAATCAAAATTGCACTAGCCACCTTGATCTAGCAAGGGAAATGCCCGTGCAACTAATGCGTATTGCATTGCATTGTTTATTAGGGCCTCTTGAACTGTCAGGATGCATCTCTTGATGAGAGTATAAGAATATTTTTATTTTTTTAATTTTATTTTACATTTTATAGCCTGCTCTTCCTCCAAGAAGCCCAGAGCATTGTACTACATACTTGAGTTTCTCCTCACAACAACCCTGTGAAGTAGGTTAGGCTGAGAGAGAAGTGACTGGCCCAGAGTCAGCCAGCAAGTCTCATGGCTAAATGGGGATTTGAACTCGGGTATCCCTGGTCCTAGTCCAGAGAGCCAGCGTGGTGTAGTGGTTAGAGTGCTGGAGTCCGGGGGGGGGGGGCGCTTTACTTAACTATGGGCAGAAGTGAAGGCTATAAGGAATATAGTCTTGACTGGGGTGGGGAAGTGGCTCAAAGTTCTGTGAGGACCTTCTATTCAGTTGCCACATGGGGAAGTGGAGAATGATAGTGCTTGGAGGCTGCCTTCAGGAAGCAGCAGTTCACCAGCAGGTGGGGCCCACCTTCAGCCAAGTCTGTCCTCCAAGAACCTGCTGCCTCATGGACACAGTGGGAAATACCCTCCAGGTCTGGACCACTGGAGGGCAACAAGCTGTGAGAATGAAGAATGGGTTTAGAGTAAAGACAACCTTAGGGTCATGCTAGTGTGTCAACTTTGCACATAAAGACAACGAAGAATATATGCATAACTATACATATTAAAGTTGTAGTGTGTGAAGACTAACTTCAGAAGGCTATATCCCTAAATCCAGTAACCAGTCCAATGGCCACTAACTCCTATAGTGCGTGACAACTTCTTGGCCTCAATATTAACTGCAAATTCAACTGCAGTTTAGAAAATATTTTCTTTATTGTATATAAAAGTGACATTTTACAATTTAATAAGAATCAATTCCCATCCTGGCTTTTCTAACTTTTACATGGTATCTAGAATCTATCACAAGGTGCTCTTCACTTTACAAAGCTTTATACATTTGCAGTCTGGCACTTACTTCAGCTAGTAAGACCTAGAACTAATTTTTTTTAGTTAAGTTGAATAATGTAAAGATTACATTAGCAATATCCATGGTGGGCTATGCTTTTTCTACTATATCTAAGCAAACATACCCTGGTAAGCATGTCTCCTACAAAACAAAGTGTGTATCCACTTAAACGGCATCTCTCACCAATGAAAGAACCCTAAAACTGAACATCTGCTACACAGAAACAGGTGCTCATAAGTTTTTACAAAACTTCTTGTTTAAAACAAGGGGAAATCTGATCGTACATTCCAGTCAACAGAATTACTTCAGTCTCTGAGTCTTGACTGAGTCAATGGTTGAAAAGGGATGGACTTAACCTAGGGAATGGGGAGTACCTCACGCTTAAATACCATTACAGGTGTAAATACTGTATGCTTTAAGCTTTTCCTCTTGGCCAACTTCAGGCATAAGCATCTGTAGTTTTTCCTCAA
The DNA here is from genome assembly GCF_027244095.1 of Hemicordylus capensis. Taxonomy (NCBI): domain Eukaryota; kingdom Metazoa; phylum Chordata; class Lepidosauria; order Squamata; family Cordylidae; genus Hemicordylus; species Hemicordylus capensis. Next base: position 237,148,024 of record NC_069659.1, on the reverse strand, counting down.
GATTGAGAACCTGTCTTTATATATAAATAGAGGATCAGTGGAAGTGTTTGAGCACTAATCTGATTATAAATATTGCTGTTATCAATAACTGGCAAGTCAGTGTTAAGCATTATTACTGCCATAGGAATCAGGTTATTGAGCCAGATTTCTTTTGTAATGGGTTATAAGACAGTAGAGAAACTTTCAGTGTCCCACAGAATAGCATAGCTGATTTACAGGAACAAAGTTCAGATGCAACACTCTAGTCTTTGGCAGTTCTTAACTTTATACAAAAATAAGACTCTAAAGAAAGATTTAGGGTTCTTCTGTAAACACATTTGATATTGCTATGGTTGAACACTGATTTTTAAAGCTTCTGTAGTCGCTCCCTCATCTTGGAGTTGGATGACTCTTTCCCATAACATGCTACAGTCCCTGTCTGCTTCTTGAGACAGATCCACCTCGGCTTTGAGTTCTCACAGAACCATGTAATTGAAGACCTACTAAGCAAAAAATCAGACAAGGCTTTGAAAACAGCAAGTGTTGTACCCAAAGTCTATCACCTTCCCATCTTAAAAGTTGTATAATCTGCAAATGTTTGTTTATAAACCTATTAGGGATTTATTCAAGGCACGAGCTCAAGCGGTATGGTCCTCTCATGCAAGCAGCACTATGTTAGAATGTACATGAGGCCTTTTCTGTGTTATGTACATATTATGTGTGGAAAAACATTTTGGCAGAAGGATGCATGCACCATACAAGCCTCTGCATGTTTGAATTTGCTCTCAAGCTTAGTTTATACATTTCACTGAAAGGTACAGTTGATGCCAGAAGTCCTTTCCCATGTTACTTTGCTAGCTGGACAACATTCTGATCACATGAAAAATAGTAAGATTTCACCTATCCATGGTTCCTGGGTGGCTGGAAATGACTTCCAAGGTAATTTCTAGCCACCATTTTGCTGAATGGAACCATTTTGTGGATCTTCCTTAAAATAAATTCCCCCCACAATTTTTTCACAGACAATTGGCAGAACTGGGGCCTTGGGGGGACATTGCTGGACAGCTGAAGAGCATGGTACAGAACTTTTACTGCCTTTAACTCTTTTTTAACCTCCAGGAACATAACCCCCACAATTCCCATTGCCTCAGTCTCGTTATCCACAATTGTAGGTAAGAATGGAACCCCCATAGATAACGAGGACAACCTGTAGTATAAATGATATTTTTAAATCAATTTTAAGTAAGTGCTGTAGAATGAACAAGAGAGTCATCCAGTCAGGGGCGTAGGGACTGTTAAGCAAAGGGGGACTATAGCCCCCCCCCTCCAGCTGCCAGAGTGTGGGGAAGTCACCAAGGCTCCCCCTCATCCAGGGTGCCCCCTTGCCTCCTCCAGCATCCAGCTGGCAAATGAAGCCCGCGCTAGCTGGAAGTACGAGGCATGCCCTCTCCTCTCCAACCAGCGTTTCACTGAAATGCTGGCTGTGCTGGGGGGAAAGCCTAGCCAGCCAGCCTTTCAATGAAACACTGACTGGAGAGGGATGGAAGAGAATCCAAATGGACCCTCTCCCAGGTATTGGCCCTGGCCCTGGCCCTGCATCTGATGTCAGATGCAAAGGGGTGGGGCCAATACCAAGAACAAGGCCCGTCATCCCCAGCATAGTGTCCCTTTCCCAATCAGTGGTTCATGGAATCACTGACTGGGAGTGCCTTTTACTGCCTTCTCAAGAACTGCTGAACAGATGGGAAGCTCTGACGGGCCCCATTCTTGGCACTGGCCACACCCCCTGCATCTGATGTCAGATGCAGGGGGCGTGGCTTGGGGGGAGCCTAGGGTCCCAGGGAGCCTCTGGAGGACTTTGTCCCCTGGTCACAGACAAGTTCCTTATATCCCTGCACCCAGTTTAGATCTGAAGAAGCCACCTTCTAGGTGCCACAGTCATGTGAAGTTAAATGGGTGGCTTCAGTACTGATGCTCTTCTTGTAGGATGCCTTCCTGGCCCATTCTCAGCCAGTGTTTTGGAGGCTGATCAAGATCTAGCTATTTAAGAAAACCATGGGAGTTGCAGGCTGAATGATTGTTGTATGCTGCTGTTCAGTAATTTTTCCCTGCAGTTATATTTGTTGCCTGATTTTTATTGTTTTGTATTTTTATTTATTTATTTATTTTTGCATTTTTATACCGCCTTTCGTTAAAATATAGCCCCAAGGCGGTTTACAAAAGTTAAAAACATACAATAAAAACACAATAAAAACAACATGCTAAGAGTATAAAAACAGGCATAAAACAATACAAGAAATAAAAAGGCATCTTGTATAAGGCATCTTATCTTTTAAGCTGCCTTGAGGTTCTTGCTGGGGTCATAGGATATAAATTTAAACTTGACATTTAAAATAGTGTTCATATTGCATACATTTCTAATGCACAAGTGACATATCAATAGTTCTATCTTCAACATTTGAGTCTTAATGATTATTTATCATGGCCGAGAGAGAGGTGATGGCAGGAAGATGTATGTGGACACAAAAACTGTCTCCATACCAGTACAAATTCTGTTTGGCCTCTCTCTGGTCTGAGTGTCGACAGGAACCATAAAATAATTTTGCACTGAAATTAATAGGACTTAAGTTAGTCAAGACTAATCTGTCTCTCTGATTTCAGTACTGCTTAGTTATGACTAACTAGTCTAGATGTTGTTCAGTATGAAACATGGGAGGCAGATCCTGCTTTAAAACTCCTAAATTGCCCTTACAAACACCACTGAGGCATAAAAGCAATTTAAGGCATTTGTGGGAAGAGATATTCCCAGGAAAACACTAATGGGTGCACCCCAGTGGGCACAATCCAGTAACCTTAGTCATTACTAGTCCCACTGAATGCAACGGAATGAGACTTAGCAATGACCACATTTTGCAAGGTTGTGCCTACTGTGCTTATTCAAACACCAGTGCATTTTCTGACCAGTAAAGATGAGAGGAAGAGACACACACAAGATGCTGTTCTAAATTATCTAGTAAATATTTGACAAATGAACAACAACTAAGTTCAAAAAGGATGCTCAATATTTTATGAGAAACAACCAAAAGGGGACAGAGGTTTCCAAATCTGCTGCCTCTTACTTCTTACCCAGTGGAGGATGATCTTCTTTGTCCTCCTCATCCTCATTAAGAAAAAGACCGAGAGGCTGGTGGTGGAAAGAATTAATATATGAAGAGCTAGATATCCCTAAACTGATTCCCATCACTCCTACGTTAATAGAATCTGTAGAGTAATAAAAATTTCAGTATTAACACTGTTATAGATTGCTTGATGAAAAAATAAATATTATTAATACATATTCAACAGTGCACATACCTGTGCCAGCAGATCCTTTATTTCGTGGCTGATTAGCATAATCAATAACAGTGCAAGAACGACGATACTGTGAGTCTGGCTGTAAGAGGAAATACAATAATTATTGCATGTACTGAATCAGGATGTAACAAAAGCAAGGGACAGAGATCCTTCCCTATGTGAGGGTACAGTACCTATGCAAAGAGAGACAGAGCTTAATAGAGCCTTGATTCTTCCCTCTGAATCCATGCTGAATCAGCAGTCCTGGACATTACAGGGAACAGGAGGTCTGTACACCTCCCATATTTAAACAAGTCCCTCAGCTCTGCACAGTTCAAGTTAATTGATATCTAGATCTCCAGTAACTTGAAACAGCATGTAGGATATAATGTCTTTCTGGGCTGCTCCCAGACATGGAAAGGAGGGTGGAGGGAAAGAACGGAGCATTGGTTACTCACCGTGAAGGCTCCTTCTTGCTGCGGGTTTCAAAGGAGTCTCACAGATGGGTTATCTTCACCCACATGACTCCAAGGCAGGACTATGCAAATTAGTTAGAGTAAGTTCGGGAGGAGGAAGCCCCTCCCCAATTCTTTTAGTACCAGAAGCGACAGGCACAACGATGCAAAGCAAGCCCCTGGTAAACTATGTGCAAAAAACAAGTCAAACAAACACGGCCAAAAACTAACTAGGCCAACGTTATGGTAATCATTTGGTAGAGAATTTACACTAACGGATTTCTGGACGGTAGGAGCTGGCACAAAGGGTGGGTCGAAACGCCCTTGGACCCCGCAGCAAGAAGGAGCCTTCATGGTGAGTAACCAATGCTCCGTTCTCTGCTGCTCTGGGTCCAAGGGCATCTCACAGATGGAACATACCAAAGCTCTGGGTCCCAAGAGGGAGGGTACCAGCTACTACTGTGCAGGGAGCACCTGCTGGAGGACTCTCCTCCCGAACACTGCCTGTGCAGATGCAAATATGTTGAGTTTACTGTGTCTGGCAACGGTAGAGGGAGCCCACCAGGTCGCTGCTCGGCAGATGTCCTGGACGGGAGCAGTAGTGGAAAAAGCCGCTGACGAAGCCGCTGACCTAGAGGAATGGGCGAGAACCATAGTCGGAGCCCTGAGGCCTTGTGATTCATATGCCAGAGATATACAAGCCTTAAGCCACCTAGCTATGGTGGCGGGTGTCACTGGCCAACCCATGGAGAAAGGGGCCAATGTAGCCCTCACTTGAAAAATAGCGAAGATCAGTTCTAGAGATTCTCTACAAAGGGTAAAACGGAGCATTTCTCCAATGCATGGAGAAAGGGGCCGACCCATGGAGAAAAGAAACAAAGAAAAACTCAGAGGTTCTAATGTGCTTGGTCCGCCTGATGTAGATTTTGAGACATCTGCGGACGTCGAGCTCATGCCACGCCTCTTCCGCCAGGGGAACCAGGTGCAGGCAAAAGGAAGGTAGCACGACGTCCTGGGACATGTGAAAAAAGAGGAATGCAACCTTTGGACGGAAAAGGGTCTGGATTAGCTTAACCGAGTCTTCCAAGAAGATACCGAGGTTTTTGTGTACGGACAGAGCCCTGAGCTCAGACACCATGCATGCAGAGGTGATGGCCACTAGGAATGCAAGTTTGAGTGATAGTATCCACAAGGGAATAGAAGACAATGGCTCAAAGCGGGGGGAGGGGGGGCTGAAGGGCCTGGAGAACGGTATGTAGCTTTCAGGTGGGGAAACGGTGGACCACCGGCAGGGACAGGAGAGTAGCACCATCTGAGATGTGGGTGGCGATGGCCAGCTCTCTTAGAGATACCTGCAATGAGACCCACGAGGGAGAAGGCTTGGCGCTTCCGAGTGATTGCCGACAGACCCTTGTCCAAACCGTCTTGTAGGAATTGTAACAAGTGAGACATGGAGGCGGACCCTCTTGGCACCCCGTGGTGGTCCAACCAGCATAGGAAGGCCCTCCACATAGACTGATATATTTGGTTAGTGGAAGGACGTCTGGAGGCTAGCATGGTGGTCAAGATGGTGTAGAGTATCCATGGTGCTTCAGGAGGCGCTGTTCAGTTTCCAGGCGGCTAGCTTTAACCAGCCTGGATCGGGATGAGAGACTGGGCCTTGTTGCAGGAGATCTGGCGTGACGGGGGGCAGCAGGTGGGAGGTGAGGTTGTAGATCTCTGCGAACCATGGCCTCCGTGGCCAGTACGGGGCCACCAGGATGAGCTGGGATTGAAGGAGCTTGACTCTGCGCAGGACCCTTGCCAGGAGGGGGGTGGGAGGAAATGCGTAGTGGGGTCGCAAACAGGTCCACAACTGGTAGGCCGAAGTGCTTCACAAAGAGGAGAAGGTTTTCGGGTTCGGGCGCCATTCCCTTGGTAGGAAGTCCAAGCGGCTCAACCAGTCCACTATTGTATTCAGGTCGCCCTGGATGTGGTGAGCCATCAAGGCGTTCTGCCCAGAGGAACAGTAGTGTTATCTCCACCTGGAGGGGCCCGGACCAGGTACCCCCTTGACAATTTATGTGAGCCTTCGCCGCGGTGTTGTCCGTGTGGATAAGTACGTGGCGATGTATAAGAGAGATGACAAATTTCCATAGGGCTAGGAGGATGGCCCCGAGTTCTAGTCAGTTTATGGTGTGTTGGCATTCCTCTGCCCACCACCTGCACTGGACTGACCAGTGCTAACAGTGTGCTTCCCATCCCCTCTTGCTGGCATCCATGGTCACGATGATCCTGGGGGGATCGAGGAACTCCTTCCCCCCCGAAAGATGTGGGGGGGTGAGCCACTACCTTAGGGAGTGTTGAACTTCTTGGGGCATAGCAACTTGTCGGTTGGACTTAATAGCTATGCCTGTCTGAAAGGGAAGGAGGAACCACTGCAGAGGCCTCAGATGGAAACACCCCCAGGGCACGAACTGTAGGCCTGCCACCATCAGCCCCAGAAATCTGGACAGGTCCATGAGAGGTGCTAAGTTGGATTTCAGCACCATTCGTACCCCTGACTCCAGGGTATGTTTTCGGTCCCGGGGCAGGAAGAGTTTGTCCAGCTGGGTGTCTATCAGCACTCCTGGGTGGAGGATCTGGTGTTCTGAGAGGAGTTTGGCCGCTTCCACAAACTGTTTAGGGGTGGAAGGGTTATGCTAGACTGCTTAGAACCTGGGAAGACTAGTGCACTTGTTTGTCCACTGGCAGGGCCTCCTGAGAGGTTGCAGGGCTGGGCTTAAGGCATGCATGGTTTGGGCCGTAAGTGGGGCCAGATCTGCCGCCCGGAAGTCTCTGGGGAGCCTAAAGTGAGACTGGCACTTGGGCATCAGGCCATTAGCCCTCAGACCTAGGTGGTCTAGGTCCTCCTGGCCCATTGGTTCAGTTGATGAGTGGGGGTCCCCAATGGAGCTAGAAGGCCGTTGGAAGGGAAGGGCCTTGTGGGTTGCTGTGGCCAAGTTCCCCATATCACTATGAGGGGTAACCCTGGGGTTCTTGGGGACCCATGACCAGACATAACAACCCTACCTCACAGGGATGTTGTGAGGACAACAACGACCATGTACACCGCTCTTGAGCTCCTCGGAGAAGAGCAGAACACGAGTGTTGAACATAACTAATAAAATAAATCACAAAGGAGTGAACACTGATCTCCCTCCGACTAAATCTGGAAGCCACACTGTGAAAGAAGGGAGAGGTCCGCCTGGTCCACATTTCCCTTTAATTCATTTATTTATTGTTTTCTTTTCCTTAGGCATCATCTCTCTCAAGATTTTGCCAATAATCCTCAATTCATGCACCCTAGGTAGGTGGCATATCCCCAAGAAGATCAAATAAGGCCTGGGCTACAGGGGTATTTTGGGTCAGACTAGATGACCCTGTGGAACCCACAGGTGGGAGATCAGACTACTGAAAAAAGACCCAGCATGGGCCGAGCTCACCAGTTCCTCCGGTGCCGTCGAGCCTGGACTCCTGGTCACACGCCCTCCATAGCTGCTGGCGCCTTCTTTGGGCCTTTGAACCCGAGGCCGCCATTGCCGGCAGGGGAGGAGTACACCTGGTTTGGCCACCCAGGCGAGCGGGGATTACGAGTACTGCATGTTCTCAGCTGTTGCCCCAGATTCAGTTGTTGGTGCCTTCTTAAGGGCCGTAGAGCCTGAGGCCACCATTGCCGGCAAGGGAGGAGTCTGCCTGGCCTTCCGTGCACCCCACATGCCTGCCCGGTTGAGCGGGGGTTGCGGGTACTCAAAATCAAATCCTGGCCAGCAAGGGGAGTCAGGGGAGAGCGGTATTGGAGGCACTGCTTGGACCGCTTCCTGCCCATCGGCTGTGCTCCCTGCTGCTGCAGGATGCTGCCACAGAGCTGAACAGCGGCATCCATGTGCTCCAGAGACCTCCGGCTGGAGTAAAAACTCGCCTGCCAACACAGCTCAGGGCGGAGTCGCTGGCAGCAGAGGAAGAGCAGGCAGGCCAGCTAGTTTTAGACTCCATCAGCACTTGTAGTACTCTGGGGAGTCCTTGCCTAAAATAATTAGGATTAGCACAGACTAAGTAAGAAAAGGCAAACAAACAGAGCAACAGGGAAAACGAAACTGAAAGCGCCTGAGCGCTGAGAGAGCTGCCTCTCAGACCTAGGATGGTCTGGATCTTCCTGGTCTATAATGCCAGGTGGGTGGGGAGGGTCTCCAAGGGAGGTAAGGGTCTGAAGCTGAGCCACGCCTTGGGGGGCTCCACTAGCTAGGTTCCCCGTGTCCCTGAGGGGGCTGAGCCCGGGGACAGTTGTTGTGAACTACATATGGTTTCGCACTCTGTGCATGCTCAGAGAGAAAACACAGGCCTGAATTCCATATAATTCTGGGTTGGTATTCTGGGTTTAATGTTGGAGTAAGGGTATCCCCAATACAGTGGACCCCTGATCAGAGATATCAGAGGAGTGGGCATCCCACTGTCTGGATCTACACGCTGGAGGAGGCCGGGGAGGCTCACCTAGCGCGCTTACGCTTTTTTGCTTGTAAGGCATCATATCACTCAAAAGCAGTGGATAGAAGGTTCTCCAGCCACAGACCCCAGGAGGTAGGCATATCAGAGGGCAATTCAGTTAGTCCTGGGAGGTAGGCTATTCGGGGTTGGGCTAGATGACCCCAAGGGGACCCCAGGTCAGAAGACATACAGGGCCCTGTCTGGGCCATGCTCACCACCCCCTGCTGGGTCGAGGATGCACTCCTGGTGACCACGCGTTGGACTGGCTGTGCCCTAGTGGGTGTGGTGTCCAACGCCATGCCCTCTGCTGCTCCTGCCGCTTTTGCTGAGGCCTTTTGGGAAGTTTTTGGTTGCATGGATGCCAGTACTGGCAGGCCCAGGTTTTTCTGGCCTATAGGGGGCCCTGGGTGCACAGGCCTTTCTTGTGTGCCCGAGGGTGGCAGGAGAGCGCTGGGGAACGCGGAGGTGGGAGCGCTGCCCGGCCCACTTCCCCGCTTGTAAGCTGAGGCCCTGCCTGTGCTGGAACGCCACCAAACAGCTGATAGGCGGTGTTCCGCTGCTCCGGGAGTTCCGTGGGGTGCAGCAAGCACGCCCGCAACTGCAGGCTCTTAAGAGGGGCTGTGGGCCACAGCGGAGTGTGAGGGCCAGCTGAAAAAAGACCCCCTCAGTGTACTCTGGGGGTCTTGCCATCCAATGCTACAGCCCAGCTAGATGGAGGGAAAAGGCAGGAAAACAACAAAGAGGAGCTGAATGGAAAACGAAAGTAAAAGCAGCCGAGCTGTAGCTCTGATTAGCTGCCTGGAGCCTCGCAGGACAAAAAGAACTGGGGAGAGGCTTCCTCCTTCCGAACTTAAACTAATTTGCATAGTCCTGCCTTGGAGTCATGTGGGTGAAGATAACCCATCTGTGAGACGCCCTTGGACCCAGAGCAGCAGAGAACACCAATCTGTATGCTTTAAGAGGAGCTCTGCAACACTAGCTTTGAGCGCCGGCACAGGGAAGAATTATGCCCCGTTTCATTAACATTGAACTTGCCCTGTTACCAACATTAAGGAACTTTAAAAGGTTATACAGCTGGTCCCAGGAGCTTCCTTATGCTGAAATAAATGACAAACTGAGGCACAAATGTTGTAACAGTTAATACTCATGAATTGGCCAGGCAGACTGAGGTTACACACAGCAGTACTTACAGAATAGGCGTGGTGCAAGAGGTGATACGCAGTCTGAAACTCCAAAGCCACCTGTTCTCAAGTGACCATTAATAATAATAATAATAATAATTATTATTATTAATTAATAATAATAATAATTCAATTTCAAGGGAAAATAAGTGTCTGTAGAGATTAAAAGTAAGCAAATAAGGATATTTAACTCACAGAGTTATAAAATGAGATCAATTCTTCAAACCAGAAAAGCCAATACAACTTAGAAATAACCTGTGCAGATCTTAACCAGTAGCCAACACCTTAAAAGCCATGGTCACAATCCAAGAGGATTTATATTTACACTTACATTTTCCTGATGTTTCCTTTATTGCCAAAAAATAACAGGAAGCCCCTGCTCTGACACCCAAAGCTCTGTATTGCAACCCATGTATCTTGTTTCTGTCCAGGCGGAAGCAAAACAAATATCTACATATCTGTGCCTGGATGTAACTTGACACGCCTTACCCAAAATGCATGTGATGTGCTGGGTCTGGAGAAACTATCTGGTAATAAAAATCTCTCATGTCTTGGTTGATGGTTAATTTCATCTGCTATTGCACTGCGAGCACGGCTGCCGCTCCCCTGAGATTTCTGCAAAATGAAACAGGAAAATAGCATTGGTTTTAGTACAACTTTACATTGATACTTGTAAAAGCTCGGGGCTAGTTTTATCCCACTCCCCTGCAATGGAATGGCAGCAATCACTGGAGAAGGTCGTTAACTGACTGAAAACTAAACAAGAAAGACCAACCTTTTCCCCCAGCAGGGCAACATAATAGCAGCATTTTGCTTCAAGGCTGACAACCTCAAAAAGTCAAGTTATTCACAATCTCCCCAAATAATTAGCTATTATCACACAAAAGGTTCAGAGTGTGTGAGCATTTAATGCACTAAGTTGCTTTTGGAAACCATTCACTAAAAATGAATTATTCCAAAACTCACTATTTTACAAGAAGTTCAATAAGAGGCTTTAAGAAGGCCTTAGTTCTGGATTCTCGCAACAGAACTGCCGGCTTACCAGCTGCTTTTGAGGTCCCAAATGCTCCGCCACATCTACAGCACTAATAGGAGGCAGGAGATTATTTCGGCTCAGTGGGACTGGGGAAGGCGATGACAGTTGCTCACTTGCTGCGGAGCTGGAAAAATCAACAATTACTAAAAGATACTCATTAGCACTAGGAATGACAAGCGTAAGCTCCATTAAAATAAAACACTGTGCATGCAAAGTGGGTGAAAATGTCAGGCGACTTTGTTGATGAGATCATGACTTAAATGGAGAACACCACAGTGGGTGAAACTTCAGCAGAGATTAGAAGTTTTAATATGGGGCAGTAATTCTGTGCCTCACTATCAGTTCAATTTCAAAAGCACAATTTCAGAAAGGCTTTTAGAGCTCCAATATGTCTTGTCTCTAAGAACTACTGCTCTTTAATCTATGGAAAGCAACAGACAAATGGGTGTGGCTTGGATCTACAATAAATTTCTTACCAAAGTCTGTCCTTGAGGAATAAAGAGAGGCTCAATATTCACTTGCTATCTACAGTTAAAATTACTAGAGAAGAATATAATATGTGGGACCTCAGATGCAAGAAACAAGACAAGCTACCATTTGCATCTGAAGTAAATAACATACAGTGAAGTGAAGTGACTGACATAAGCATTTAGGTATGTGGCTGAAATGGATGAAATGACTGGTTTAAGAACTCAACTCAAGTAAGATAGATGTTGGTGGGCAAAGGGAAGCTCCTGCAGAATCCATATACGTTTCTTTAGTTGTCAGTACTCATCCATTAATTGTGCGGGTGGTACAGACTCTAGGAGTAATTCATCTGTGTCCAAGCAGCAACAGTGGTCATATACACTTCTTCTAGATCTATACCTTGGTTACCGTGAGGGCTGATTACTGCAGAGCTCTCTACCTGAGGCTGTAGAATGGAAAATACATAGTAGCTGCAACTGGTCCAGACTGAAGCCAGTACCACCATACTGCCTGTCAATGTTATACGGGACTAAAAAAAAAAAAAAAAGCCCCTCTCTCTCTGAACAGATATCGTGCTTAGCAGGCACCTTTCAGTACCAGAGGAAATGACAACATAGTGAAGAGACAAAACTCAATGTAAGCAAGTTAATAAGGAGGAGTGTGATGAGAGAATCAAATATAGCATAGAGAGAGCCAGCATAGCACAGTGGTTAGAGTGTTGGACTAAGACTGGGAAGACCCAAGTTTGAATCCTCATTTAACCATGAAACTCACTGGGTGACTCTGGGCCAGTCATGTATCTCTCAGCCTAACCTACCTCACAGGGTTGTTGTGAGGATAAAAATAACCATGTATATCGCTCTGAGCTCCTCAGAGGAAGAGCAGGATATAAGTGTAAAAATAAAAAATAAAAAGTACCAAGTTTCAAAAGAGTGGAAACTGCAACAGAGAAAAACCAAGTTGTTCAAGTCCATCTGCAGCATCTTCCTTCTCTAAGGAAAAGCGTGGAATATTGACTATATCACCAACTGCCAGGGACCAGAAGCGACTGTCACAACCTCTCTCATGTATCCCTAGTATTTTGTTTGTTTTTGAATATTTATATACCACTTTTCAACAAAAGTTCCCACAGTGGTTTTTAATTATATCAGAATTGTAATTGGCTTTGGAAGCCAATCTTGGCAAAAAACTAGGATATAAATATAAACAAGCTAACTCCAGCCCGGGTAGGGGATAGTCTTTCTGCTGCTTCTTATAAAGGCATATATGCTTGTATGTGGGAAAGGAGAAGCACCCAGTCTCCTTTCCAACAAGGAGAATCCTTTCTTAATTTTTTTAAGAAAGAAAAAATAAATGACAAGGATTTATAAAATCACAAGGCGCTGTAAAAGAGAAGTAGGGTAGCACTGAATGTATTAATTCCTTACTGTTAAGCACACCTGCATTTGAATAATATAATAGGTAAATATAATCATCATAATAAATAATATCCATCTTATTTATTTATTATTTCTCTGTGTAAACCGCCCTGAGCCATTTTTGGAAGGGCGGTATAGAAATCAAATAAATAAATAAATAAATAAATAACAGTATCAAAACAGCAAAAGGTCACAAAATGATATGGGCTTGAAGGAAGAGGTGGGTAGGAGTAATGTGGTTTATCACCAATGATGATATCAAGGCCCATAATATGCAACCGCATTCTATGTTGCATTATGTATTGCAATAAGCATGCTATAAATATGCTATTTGTGAAAAAAGACTACTTTCTCTTAGCAATAATATGTTACTGTTTGGTTGGTGGAAAACACGCTCTTTCTCTGCAACTGAGGCTCTAGCTGGGAGAGAATCATGTTTGGAGCTTCCACAACACAACACAAACCAATACTTACACATGCATTGTGCAATATAGTAAGCCAGAAAGGCTCCAACACTTGCCAAAACTCTACAAGGGATAGCTTAGAAATGTGAAATAACTTTCCTGGGCAGAATATAGTATTTTTAGCCCCACCCTACCCCAATGGAATGGACTATATTTCAAAGTGTGTACTGTTGCTTTTTTTTTATCCCTTCCTTTCCCCCGCTTCACAGATTTGATTTTGTAAGAAAAGAGAGATTGAACCAGAGTTACATATCAACATACAGTCGTGTTCCTCTGATGACTTCATCCATAGGTCTTGGAGTCCCTGAGCGAGAATAGCTGGTGTTGATAGGATGCAGGGTACGTGGTGGTGGATTACGTCTTCTAGCAGATTGAGCAGAATAGGACAAGGAAGATGCACTGAGCTCAAGTGGGCGATTTGCCCGAGCTCTGGTTGATAGGATGGAGCTGGAGCCTGGCCTCATAAGCGGTCTGTCTTCCAAGTCTCTGACACCAAGGGGGAGAAAAAGCACAGGAGCAAAATGAATCATCAGCTGATTTCACACTATCTGCATAAATGAACTAAAGGCACCCCCACCACAATTGTAGCTATATCAAAACAATTCTGCTCCAGGGAGCCCATATGCAGAAAAGACAGGTTGGGTTCTATCGCCACATTATGTATTTCCACTAAGAGTGATCAAAAAATGCTACTTGGTCGACTGAATGACTTTTTATTTCTATGCTGTATTTCACCAGTTTTTGCTTTGCTTTGGTTTAATGATGAATGCAAATAAAATCTCTCTCTTTCATCAACATCTATCACAGTGCAGACACCACTACACTGAGCCAATCCACTAGCGTATTCATGAGCAGTTTTAAAATAAACAGTTATACCTTATGTATATTCTCAGAAGTGTTACTGATTTTAGTACAGGCTTAACTCCACCGGCAATGGCTTGGCTCAGTTAGGCACCCATATCCCATCAGAGATCTGGGAAATGCACTTTCAGAAGTTGTAACTGCCGAAAATGCCTTCCCCTCCCCCACCAGATGTAGAGGACTTGCCCAGGTGGCCACCGGTCTCTATGGCTGAAATCGAGTCTTCCATTTCCCAAACCAGAGTGGAGAAGGCTCCCCGAGAAGAGCTTATTCCTCCAGAGCTTATAAAAACCAATACAGAGTGGTGGGCTCCGGTCTTGGCTTCACTCTTTACATACATTGACTCTCATGGCCATATTCCCAAGCACTAGGGGCTGGTGATTATCATTGCCATTTTCAAAAAGGGAAGAAAGGATGACCCTGCCAGTTACAGGTCCGTTACCCTACTCAACACCATCAACAAGCTCTATGCTAGACCTCTACATGGGAAACTTAAGGACTGGCTAGACTACAACCAATCAATGCCTGGTGCTTCAGCGCCTCATTGAAAAATATTCTTCCAGCAACTATGCCTCCCTTTACGCTGCCTTCATTGAGCTTAAGGCCACTTTTGATTCTATCCCCTAGTCAAGCTATGGGAAAAGTTGGACGCCTCCTCAATCAACTGTCATCATCTGCTTTATCTGATCCGCACTTTTGCAGACACGACCCTCAAGGTAAGGTGCAACCCACAAGGGCATCTCATGAACCCCATCCCGACACAGAAGGGAGTCAAACAAGGATGCATCCTGGTCCTACTCCTTTTCAACTTTTCCATCAATGACATGGTGAGACACCTTAGTAGCCCAGACTTTCACCCTCCCAAGCTAGCAGATAGATGCATTTCCTCCCTGCTCTATGCAGATGCTGCTGCAATCCTCTCTAGGACCCCTATAGGTCTCAGAAGAGCGCTGGCAGCTCTAGCTCAGTATTGCATGAACGATCAACTAGAAATCAATTATCAAAAAACTAAAGTTATGGCTTTCTCCAGAACACTCAAGTCCTGTCCCTGGAGCATAAAAGGCCACAAGGTCGAACAGGTTGCTTGTTTCAAATACTTGGAAGTGGTCGTACATACTAGATCGGGCAGCAGCGATATAGAAAGATGCTGAAAGGCATCATCTCATACTGCATGGGAAGAGGCGACGGTAGACCCCTCCTGTATTCTACCAAAGAAAACCACAGGGCTCTGTGGGCGCCAGAAGTCGAAATCGACTTGGCGGCACACTTTATCTACATGCCTCTGGCTCAAGAAAGGTCCACTGTGACCATGTCACCCTCACCACTCAAAGGAGCTCCACTGCCATTCTAAAATTCCTAGACTAGAGGGGGCCATAACGTTTGAGCAGCACTCAAATTATTTGAGGCCAAGACATTGGTGCAACTTCTCTATGGTGCCCATTTGGAGGAGCTGTGCAGTCCAAATTTCTAAGAGCGGCCCTCCAAGTACTTCGCTGTGTCTCAAATGTTGTCCATTCTTAACCTCTGGCTTAAATTATCCCTCAACCCTTGTGGCCTGGCCCTCTGACACTACCAGACAATTTTCAATCTTCCTGGAAAAGGGCCGGGTGGACTAAATTGTTGCTACTGGGCTTCCACCGCCCCCACTTGCTATGGGCTGTGACCAGGCGAAAACAGTCAAACAGAGGATAATGGACACTGAGCGCCAGGCTGACCTAGGCAGGGTTCCATCCTTCCTGTGACCTCAGAAAGGTTCAGATACTCTGCCTTCCCTGCGGTGTACCTGCCACAGCTAGAAATCCCAAGCCACAAAAGGACTTATACCCTCACCCATTGTCATGCCCTTCCGTCCCCCTTACTGGAAGGCAAATATAGAAAGATGCCAATAGCAATAGCAATAGCAATAGCACTTACATTTATATACCGCTCTATAGCCAGAGCTCTCTAAGCGGTTTACAATGATGTAGCATATTGCCCCCAACATTCTGGGTACTCATTTTACCGACCTCAGAAGGATGGAAGGCTGAGTCAACCTTGAGCCCCTGGTCAGGATCGAACTTGTAACCTTCTGGTTACAGGGCGGCAGTTTTACCACTGCGCCACCAGGGGCCCAATTGCAGAGAGACTTTGTCCCTGTGGCACTGGGGAGGTATAAACCACAAAACATGTACTCCTCTTTTGCCCCTTTTACAGAGACACTTGGGCCAAGCTTATATTTACGCTACTTTGCAAGTACCCTGGCCTCCCAAACAATATCTATACCTGGTTGCTGCTTTTGGATGAAGACCCAGCCTTCACAAATAACACTGACAAGTTCTACGTGGCAGTGAGTAGTATCTGTCAGCTCATGACTGCGAGGCCATTTCCTTGCATCACCTCTGCATAGTTTTAAACTGCTGAATATTTTCTTTTTGTGTGTGTTCCTATTAGGTAGACCCCTAAAATAAGGCGTCTAGCCTTATTTTATATACCCTATTTTAGCCGTTTTTTGCCTCCAATATATTTCACATTGTATATGTTCATAATTTTTAATACAGCTGTTTAATAATCTGTTTAATAATGTGGTGATTCTCCTTATTTAGCAGGGGGAGAGTAACTGGTCCTATCCACCCCCAGCACAGCATCCCCCCAGTGACTGTTGCTGGTGTCAATCTTATGTTTCTTTTTAGACTGTGAGCCCTTTGGGGTCAGGGATCCATATTATTTATTATTTCTCTGTGTAAACCGCCCTGAGCCACTTTTGGAAGGATGGTATAAAAATCAAATAAATAAATAATAAATAATATAATATAGCTTTATACTATTAGAGTAGTGATTTTATAGTAGAATAGTTTTATTGGTTCCATAACTTGTTTTTATTATCTTATTTTGAATCATGCCCTACTGTTCTATCTTATGCTGGTCTTGGACCATAATAAAGATGATTTGATTTGATCAGTGCAGGCTTTGAATAGCAGCCTTAGCAAGTTTGTCCCACACCCCAAACCATTTTTAGATCAAGTTAAAACTGGACAGGAGTGGAAAGGCCCTTAGTGCTTTGTTCACATCAGAAAGTATCAACCATGTCTTGGTAATCCTGTGGATTATTGTATTACTGTAATTAATTACTGAATCAATTACTGTAACCCAGTCTATGTGGAGCTGACCTCTGAAAAACCAGTGCTTTCGCCAGTGCCAGTGGCTGGCTTATTAACCACAGCTAGACAGAGAGAACACAACAGATTTTGCCCACCATCAGTTAGGGAAAATCTTCCCCAAACAGGAATCTTCTTACCCATTGAATTAGTCAGATTCCATCCTCCCTTGCACACCTGAAAAATATCATCTGTGGTGGTGTGGAACAGAACTTTTTCTACAATCGCTCTACAGTTGGGGCAGACACTGCAACACTGCCGATGGTTTTAGGAAGGCAAGTATAACCTATTTACCTGCCAGGCATTTTGTAGTCTCTGATTAGTGGAAATAACAGGTGTTCAACAAAGTTTCATAAACAAATTTTGATTGCTGCTTTATCTGGTCTTATCCTGATTTGGATGTATTTGAATTTTCAAAAATATTTAGTATGATTTCAGGAGTTTATTCAACCACAGGAAAAAACATTTCTTTAATTATCTTTATTCTGGCTACAAAAGCACAGTATATTTGCCGATTGTAGCAATCAGCCCCTTCCTTACCCTAAAGAGTGAACTGGAAGGGAACCCTGTCTTGTCTGTCAGGCAGTGACCTCTAGGGATCAGCCACTCAGCACACAATGACCAGGACTTAAGAGGGCCTGGTAGCAGGAAGTGAAGGGATCCTTTGTTCTCTCAACTGGAGCCAGGTAGGGGAAGCAACAGGTTGGCTGCCCAAGTCATGGCAGCAACCAGGAACTCTGCAGGGACCTGAAGTCTCTACCATGGTTTTGGTGAGTTCAGGGAAGAAGCCAGGGCTTGGCTTTGGAGAAGGGTTTAGCCAGGGAACCATGTGTTAGGTTGATGGCATCAGATTTCTTTATTTTAGTGCTTTGCAGATCCTTACAACTGGTCTATTGTGTTTTATTTTGTAATGTAACTTTCTAAGAAACCCTAGCCTGAACCCTTTTATCCAATTAGGGCTCTGTATAAGTCTCTGTACCTTGGTAAAGGTGCTTTTAAAGGTTCCTTACAACTGAGGATGCTTTTTTCTTTTGTATTTTATTGCATTTATGTTCTATGCAACTGAGTAACCAAGATCTTTAAAGTGTGCCACTCCAAATACCAGAGTGTTCTTTGGAAGTACTCTTGTAAAGTACTGAATGTTTGCTGTTACCTGTAACTGAAGCTGAGAAACACAGAGAGCCTCAGACTGAAACAGTCTGTAGTATTTTGAATAAAGGTCATTTTTCTTTTTGGTTCTTTACAATTTTAACCAGCCTCTTTGAGTGGATTTTTAACTCAGGGAAGTGGGGGCTGGAAAGGGGTCTTACTCTGGTGTAAACATGCCTCAAGTTTGACTGCTCAGCAGCACACTACCAAGTTTTTCTCCTCACGCGTAGGCTATACGTGGGAGGTTTTTGTATTTTCCCATTTGGTAAAAGAGGGTTTTCCTGGAATTATGCCCACACCAGGGAGGGATTAAACCCTGTTAAAAAGTGGGTGTGGTGACAGAGAGAGACAGTCTTTGTTGAGCAGATATGGAGGGAATGAATCAGCAATTTTCTTTCCTCCACATGGACTTGCTTTGAGACAAAGGCTGGGCTTAAATCTGCCATTTGCTAGTCGCTATTCATTACACCAACTAAAACCCCAATTCCACAAAATACCATATCATGTGACTAAATTGAAGTACAGTAAAGTAAAGTTGTGTCGTCGAGTTGGTGTCGACTCGTAGTGATCACAGAGCCATGTGGTTTTCTTGGTAGAATACAGGAAGGGTTTACCATTGCCATCTCCCATGCGGTATGAGATGATACATTTCAGCATCTTCCTGTATCACTGGACTTAATACAGTTGTAAGAGGGCTTTCAAGTTAGGCATTTTTAACCAACTACAGTGATATAGGAAGATGCTGAAAGGCATCATCTCATACTGTGCAGGAGATAGCAATGGGAAATCCCTCCTGTATTCTACCAAAGACAACCACAGGGCTCTGTGGTCACCAGGAGTCGACACTGACTCAACGGCACACTTTACTTTACCTAAATCAGAGCCTAGGGATCTGCAGAAATATGCTGCATCCTATAAGATATATAGAACAAGAAGATGTTCAAAAAAATTTGTTTTCTAGACAAAGTTTGAACTAATTTGCCTCTCTCAGTAATGGTGGGCCCACTTTAACAAAAATCAAACAGAAGATTGCTGTTCTTACAATAGTTTGTCCATCAGAGGCAAGTTCCTTTGGTGTAAAGGGATCCCATGAATCACCATCAAACCATTCAAATTGTGTTGTGGACCACTGTTTGTTCCTTGAGAAAGATTTGCCTGCAGATCACAAGAAAATAAGATTTACCCTTAGCATTTACACATACTCATTTTGAAATATTATTCCTACTACATGATGGGAAATACTTTCAAAAAATGTTATACAGCCTCCTATTGTTCCAAGTAACATTTAACAGCCCATGGAATTATCTTACACAACACTTTAAAAAATGTGTAATGTCATAGTATATGCTGTTAATTATATAATACAGTTTCACAACCAAGACTCTAAATTACATAAAGCAATTATTATTTAAGTTTAAAATAATTTAATCGTGATTAACCATTCTTAGTCCCAATTTAAAGTCTATACTTTGCCTGAGTAATACAAAACACCCACCTAAGTCCTAAACACATTTGAACAGAGATCTGACAGACCAATTTCAGTGGAAATTACTTCCAACTATGCATGCTTAAATCATTGCATTTATATTAAATTCCCAATGCATTACACTGAAGCAAACATTAGGAATTCAGAAGGGGCATTTGTTATACCTTCTACTCATCAACTTATGCCTAGATACATTCTTAGTCACCTGACTCACCTAGAAAGCTAGTGTCAACAATGCAACTGGATTTACAATATGGATTTACAATATCCTCAATGCAGGGGAGGCTCTTCACTGAGGGCAAAGTGGGCGTGCCCTCCCAAAATATCAATGCCACCACCATTTTTGGTAACTCACTGCCTCCACGTGTGTGGCTGCCCTCTACACTTCCCTCCCTGCAGCTTGCCTGCCCAGCAATGTTTACATAGAGTGGGTGCTGGTAGCAGGCTCCTATTGACAAGGCTGAACAGTGTTCCCCCCTTCATTTAAATATTAATGAAGCAGCAGCTAATGAAAAGGCCTGTCTTTGTTTTCATAAAGTGGGCAGAGCTTGAAATGACTTGATAGGAGGCACCATGTGGATTGACTACCCTATCAGCCAATCAGAGTGGCCAGAGGGGAGGGCTGTCTATTTTGAGAGAGGCAAGGCAAAAAGGGCAGGAATCGCCATCAGTGCTTGTAAGAACAGCTCCTCCTGCATTGTGTGAGGAATGGACTTGAAAATAAGATGTTCAGTTCAGCAAAGAAACAAACTCCATTGTTAATATAGGACTGGACAACATTTGACTGGGGGTGCGGTGAGTTTATTTGTTGTACCTTTGGAATTTGCTTCCCTGTCTGCCCTGAATTAACTTCAACTTGTTTATGTCTCCTGGTTTTGTAGTTTTTATAACTGCAAATACAGTATTTAACATTTAGCAACTGTTGGTCTTGAGGATTCCTACTTTTCCTAATTAATTTGTAGTAAATCTTTCAATCTGTTAGCCCAAATTTGATAGTTCCCTTCTGAAGACTAGAGGAATGCTTTCCCCCTTTGAGTTGAATATTGTTCTCTCTTGCCTCCTTAAAGTTCAGTTCTGTTTATTCAGACATTATTAAAGTATTCTGCATTTGAATTAAAAAGGGACCACCCACCTATTTTGTCTACCTCCCACAGTAGATCTCAAACTGATGGAGGCTTGTTAAAGAGAGATGGAGAGTAATTTGGCTAGTGAATGAGAGGGTTATGTGGTGGGTTGTGCTATGGTGATCATATTCCAAAAGAGAATGGACCACACATTTAAACCAGTTTGAAACAGCTTTCATCATTTTGGGCCTCCCGACCCTCCAAAAAAACCAATGGGAACTGCAATTTTGTGCAAATGCTGAGAAGCCTTTATTAGAACCCTTTCATCAAAGAACTGCAGCTCCCAGCGCCTGGGTGCTGAGGGACCATGATGATTAAGCAGGTTTGAATCTGGCTTAAAATGTGTAGTGTAGACACGCCCTTAAGACTTGGGGAAACTGAACCTGTGGAACATTGGTTTTTATCAAAGATCTTAAAGGATCTGGAATGCCTCTTCTTTTTGGAACAGTGTTCCTCTTCCAATTTGTGCAAATAATGTATGTGTGTGTTTTGTCTTTAGACTTTTATTTTATTCCATGAGCTGGTTGTTATTGTGAAGGGCATGTTGCTAATATACAGTGTGTTGGAAATAAAAATACCTAATAAGGTCATTTCTGAAATATCCCTGCATTGGTTTTGAGGTGTTTCCCATCTCAACTTGTTCTCAAGGTTCCTACAACCCCTCAAAACAACCTTTCAGGGAGCTGATGGGAAGAGAGGTGGAGGAGTTTTTTGGCATCCACTTCTATGTGCCCAAGCCACCTAATGGCACGGCAAGGAAGTAATTTGCCTAGGGAGCAAGAGGTTGCTGGTTCAAATCCCCGCTGGTATTTTCCCCAGAGTAAAGGAAACTCCTATATCGGGCAGCAGCAATATAGGAAGATGCTAAAAGGCATCATCTCATACTGTGCGGGAGGCGGCAATGGTAATCCCCTCCTGTATTCTTTCAAAGAAAACCACATGGCTCTGTGGCTGCCAGGAATCGACACCGACTTGACGGTACAACTTTACCTTTAGTTTCTATATGCCCATGGCAGTTAGTGGGTTTTTTGTTTGTTTGTTTTTTGCTTCACCTCTGCCTGGTGCCCACCCAGTCCCAGGAGTCACCAACCACCACTGCCTCAATGTCTTTCACAACCACCATTTTTCTCAAGTCAGGGAAAGAGGCTAATTTGCTCATGCCTTCACAACAGGAAATGCCTAACAAGCATGAGGTTGCCGGTTTGACTCCCCACTGGTACATTTCCCAGACTATGGGAAACACCTATATCGGGAAGCAGCAATATAGTAAGATGCTGAAAGGCATCATCTTATACTGCGCAGGAGATGGCAATGGTAAACCCCTCCTGTATTCTACCAAAGAAAAACCACAGGGCTCTGTGGGCGCCAGGAGTCGAAATTGACTCAATAGCACACTTTGCCTTTTCCCCATGTCTGGAGGATTTATATCACTCTTTTAAAAAATATTTTCCCCAACTCTGTAAAAACTCTCTGAAGCAACTTCTGTACTAAGTAGTATGGCACTTATACAGTGCTTCCTTTATCTTGCCCTAACCACCTCCAGTTACAGTTCCAATGAAATCAATAGCTACTTTCAGGTAATGGCTGGGATCCAAATAGGTCTGTGTATATGCAACTGATTTTGTTTTAGAGGGTCCTCTAACTTTCAGAAGTGGGTTTTCTGGAGAGAAAACCAGGCTATAGTAGGAAGTGGAGTCTGAAAAGCCCTGCTGTGTACACACTCCTTCAGAACCCAAGCAATGTGTTTTGTACTGGGCTGCTAATCTATAATCCAAAGAAAACAATGTAAGTTTAATGCTCACTAAAATTTATCAATTTTTTTAATAATCCCAACTGCTTCCTTAACATAAGGAGAAATTCAAGAAAGGCTGTGACCCAAAACTGACTCAGTTTGAAATAGGTTCTGCTGAAACTAGTGAACCTTTACTTCCAGGTAGAAGAGTGCAGGATCAAGCTACTAACATTCTCCTGTTGTTCTGCCTAATCTGGAAAAATGCCAGAAAATCCACCCACTGCAATGACACTCACAGGAAAAAGAAAAGAGCTATAACCCTAGTCTCTCATACATACTTCTGGCGTTTTTCTCTTCTTTTTGGTTTTGCGGCCACATCTGTGTTTTGAGAACTATGCATACAATAAGGTATATGTGAGGAAGACATAGGATTTATACAGGGAAGTGGATGGGAAAGAAATTAAAAAGTGGGAGGGGGGGAGAAAGAGACCAAGTTAAAACAGACCAAATATTGATTGAGCCTCAGGTATTCATCACTATTGTGGGCATTTAGTCACATAGAGAACAGTTAAAAAAACAGGTTGCTTACCTGTAACACAGGGATCCTCAACGTTGGGCCCCCAGATGTTAGTGGACTTCAACTCCCATAATCCCAAGCCCCAGTGGCCTTTGGTTGGGGATTATGGGAGTTGAAGTCCAATAACATCTGGGGGCCCAACGTCGAGGATCCCTGCTGTAACAGATGATCTGGTAGCGGTTCCATACATTCATAAGTAGTGGGTTCTGTGCCTGCGCAGATCAGCTTTGGGAAGAATTCGTTAGCTCCTCGCGACACCAACCGCCCACTGCACGTGACTGCAGTGCCCTCTAGCAGCAGTTAGGCATCTCCATATTCAGTTTCTTGAAGGCCGACACAGCAGCCAGGTCCTGACGGCAGAGTGGTAAGTTCATTATATCCAGTAGCTTGCAATTGTCGCAGCGGGGATGGACAGGCGGGTTTTATGAATGTATGGAACCACTACCAGATCATCTGTTACAGGTAAGCAACCTGTTTATCTGGTTAGTGGTTCCAACATTCATGAGTAGTGGGTGAATTACGAGCTACCCAGATGGAGGCGGGTAAGCATTGCAAGCCATTGTAACACCCTCTTGAGGACCGCCCGTCCTAATTCAGCAGCCTTAGCCGTGCTTAGATCTATGGCATAGTGTTTTACAAATGTCTGGTGAGACGACCTAAGTTGCTGCTGTGCAGATATCCGGGAAATGAATGCCGGACAGATGAGCCGCAGATGTGGCGTAAGCCCTAGTGGAATGTGCCCAAATTGACGTCGGAAGGGTGACACCTTGTTGGTCATATGCCAATTTGATCAATTCCACCAGCCAGAAAGACAATTTCTGTCAAGTAGGCGAATACCCTTTACACTTGCCCTGCAAGACAACAAACAACTGAGGTGTCCTTCGAAAGTCCTTTGTGGCCCTTTAGTAGAAGAGAAGGGCTCGCTCGATGAACATCCAACGAATGCATTGCCCGCTCAAGTGCGGACGTAGGGTTTCTGAAAAAGGTAGGCAACACAATTTCAGTATTAAGGTGAAACTCCGTAACAATCTTTGGATGGAACTCGGGATCTAAGCGCATGATGACCCGCTCTAGATAACTCCTCGTATAAGGCTCATCAATGCGGCGTGCACGCAGCTCACTTACCCATCTGGCCGTGGCGATGGCCACCAAGAAGAGTGTCTTCAGGGTTAAAAGTTTCATCGATGCAGATGCCAAAGCTTCAAAGGGTGGTTCTGTCAGTGACGAGAGCACCAAGGAGAGGCTCCACTTTTCAGTTGGCGGGCGAACCGGTGGGTACAAATTATTGATGCCTCTCAGGAAATCCTTACACCTCGGATGGGTGAAGACCGTCTTTCCATCCCACCCATCATGTTGCGCTGATATAGCTGCCATATGCACCTTAATCGAGACATTTGCTAGGCCGCTCTGCTTCAGAGTTGTTAGGTATAGAAGAACGGCTTTCAGGCTTGCTTCCTTGGGGTCATAGGCCTTAGAGGCAGCATGCGTTGCAAACCTGCACCACTTTCCTCGGTAGCTGTGCCTTGTCGATAGCTTATGGATGTTTAGGAGAATCCTCCTTAGTAGCCGATCCTCCACGCTGTGAAAATCAGCTTGGGCAAGTTGGGGTGCATCATTTCTCCTTGGTCCTGAGTTATCAGATCTGCCCACTGTGGCAACCTCCTGTATCTGCTCTGGGACAGTCTGAGTAGCTGCGTGTACCAAGGCTGCCTTGGCCACCACGAAGCAATAACTATCACCTGAGTCTTGTCTTGTAGAAGCTTGGCTACCACCCGGGGCAGCAATGGAGTTGGAGGATAGGCGTAAAACAGTTGTTGCTTCCACTGATACTGAAATGCGTCCCCTTTTGAATCTCGGCCGATTCCCATCCTGGAGCAATAGTGGTCGCATTTGCTGTACGTTGCGAATCGACCAGCCTTTGGTCTGCCCCAAGCCTGGAATAACTGTTCCATTATCACTGGATTTAACTCCCACTCGTGCTGGTCCAGCACTAGTTCTCTGCTCAAAGAGTCCACAAAAACATTCATGGTGCCCTTGATATGAATGGCAATGGGACAGATTCTGCGTGCAATGCACGAATTCCATAACTGTAGACTGAGGCTGCACAATGACCTGGATACCGTCCTGCCCTGCTTGTTGACATACGCAATGGCTGTTGTATTGTCCATCTGCAGCAGGACGGTTTGCCCGACGGGTTTCTCTTGGAAGACAATCAAGGCCTTGTACACAGCCAGAAGTTTTAGAAAGTTGATATGCAGAAGTCTCTCTTTTGGCGTCTATCGACCCTGAACCTTGTGGTGCGGCAGATGTGCACCCCAGCCCTGCAGCGAAGCGTCTGAGGTTACCATGGCGGATGGTTTCAGCGACTGGAACTGCACGCCGTTGAGCATGTTTGACTCCATCGTCCACCACGTCAGCGAGGCAAGCACCCTGCCTGGAAGTGTCAGCCGTTTAGATTGTGGATCCAGCCTTGGCCTGTAAGCTCCCAGAAACCAGAGCTGCAGTTTGCGCATGCTAAGTCTTGCATACAAAACTGTGGTGGTGCAGGATGTCATCAGGCCGAGAATCACCTGTATAGTCCTTGCCCTCTGTACCGGATTCCTCTGACACAAGAGGATGAGTGCCTGTAGGCGTGAAAACCGTTCTCTCAGTAGAAAAGCCCTCTGGGCTGTCATGTCTAACACTGCCCCGATATATTGAAGGTGTTTCGCTGGCTGTAAAAAGGACTTTTCTCAATTGATGTTCACGCCCAGATCGTCCAACAGGGTCGTTACCATGTGCACATGTTCCAGCAGTTGTTCCCACGTACCTGCCGTCAGCAGCCAGTCATCCAAATATGGATAAATGGACAGTCCTTTTGTTCTGAGATAGGCTATTATCACCACAACACAGTTCGTGAACACCCACGGGGCGGTTACCAAGCTGAAAGGTAGCACATTGTATTGATAAATTTCGCTCCCCATGGTGAAGTGGAGAAATTCGCGATGGTTCTCCTGAATGCCTATATGAAAGTAAGCATCCTTCAAGTTGAGTGTTCCAATCCAATTCTTCCCATGGAGGAGAGGAAGGATGGCTTGCAACGTTGTCATCCTGAATTTCTGTACCTCGATGTATTGATTTAGGCCCCGGAGAGCCAAAATTGGTCTTAAGCCCCCATCGCGTTTGGGGATTTGGAAGTAATGAGAATAAAAACCCGACTGGCTGAGAGCCCACTGAACCGGAGATATTGCCCCTTTCTTCAAAAGCTTCTCCACCTCCTCCCTCAGGACAGGGGTTTTCAGAGTGTACTTCACGCCCAGAAACGGAGGATACTCCTCGAACTTTAGCGCATAGCCTATTGTCACTATGCGCAAGACCCACCGGTCTGATGTTACATGGTGCCAATCTTGAGCATGGCTTGCCAGTTTGATGGTAACTCTGGCATAGTTCAAGGAGATGGTGTTCCTTGCTTTAATGTTGGTCAGGTTGCTTTGAGGAGGCGAGTTGTAAGTTGGCAGTGGGCTCGCCTTTGGATCAAAGCTGCTGCTTTGATTGCGGTGTTCTCTTGGTTTGGCCAGACTGATTGGTTCTGTTCTTGGGATAATAAGGGCGCTTGTTACTGTTTCCAAACCGTTGGTAAGGCCATCTGAAGTCCCGTTTTTCGGACTGTCGGTAACTGCCCTGGCGCCTCTGATACTGATTGTACTGAGTATATGGGCGGTATCTTTTTGTATATCGTGGGTTGGTAAAAGATCGCACGGTGTTCTGCGATTTCTTCTATTGCTCCATATTTTCATCCATCTTGTCTGAAAACAAGCCTGCACCATCAAATGGAAGAGTCTCAATCCTATCCCTCATATCCTGCTGTAAACCTGTAGCTCGCAGCCAGGCATGCCTTCTCAGAATAAGGAACGATGTCAATGTCCGGGATTCTGACTCAGCTAAGTGCTTTGCGTTAGCCAATTGCTGACGGGTAGCCGCAGTAGATTTCGTGAATACAGCCTCAAATCTTTTCATACTCTCCAGGATCTAGCTGGATGAACGCTGATCGTACAGTGCCTCCCATAGGGAATGCGTATATCTTGCCTGACAAGCCACATAGCTGGCAATTTTGATAGACAAACACGCCGTCGAGTAGGTGCGCCTTCCCAGAACATCCAACTTACAGCCTTCCTTGTCTGCAGGTGTGGTGTGACGTTTGCCGCCCTTAGATGTCATTGCACAATCAACTACTAATGAATTCGGAGCAGAGTGATGCACCAAATATGCATTCTCCTCCTCCTGGACACGATAAAGCGCCTCCAAACTTTTCAAGGTTGGCGCCGAAGTCTGGAATACTTACCAAGCCGATTTTGCTGCCCTGGTGATATGAGGCAGCATAGGGAAGTACACCAGTTTCAAACCAGAAGCCACTCTCATCATGTTGTAGACAGGGTCCTCTAAGTCACTGGTTTTCTCTTTCAGGGTCAGGCCTAAGACCTGAGGCATTTCTGCCACTTGCTGATGATAGCCCTTCATTGGGCGACACCGATGGAACTACCGCAACATTAGAATCTGGATCTGGGAGAGCAGGTGCCTCTGGGTCGTCCAGATCCGGAGTTGAGTCAGAGGTGTAATCATCCTCTATATCATCATCTTCACCCTCATGAGATGAAACAGGTGAGTTCCCAACACCCATCGAGGTCATACGCACAGGTACATGAGAATGCGTTGTCTGAGTCGCTGCTTGGTGCAGGGTGGAAGTAGGAACCTGTGGCACATTAGCTTGTAGGGAAACTGAGCGCTGACGCGGTAAAGGGACCGATGCTTGAACAGCCATCTCTATGCATTGCACTGGCATTAAAGCCGCTTACACAGACGTCTCTTTAATAACCCTCGGGGTCTGTTCCCTTTCACGTAACCATTCTCTAAATAATGCATAGTCTGCACCAGGTATTCTCACTGTGTCACCCCAACCACCACTGGGTAAGAGACCTGAGATCGGTGTCCCCTTTGCCGATAATGAAGGTGTTTTTGGTATTTGTCCAGGGAGGTAGTCACCCACCTGAAAACCTGTAAAGGTGCCTGTCGAGGGTGTACTTTCCTCAGAGTTTAGCATGCGGGTTAGTCTGTTAGCCCCCTGCTCGCCTGCCTCTGGTGTGGCTGGGGATGGCACTGGCAAAACCTGGGCCACCGACGCCGGCTCATCCTCGATGTCGAGGTGCTCAAGCTCGATGTCAGGGTCAGCGTCGAGTTCTATGTCCACAATCACTGCGACTGTCGATTCCGACGCAGCTATTAATGCCGAAGCCATCGACGTCGACAGGTGAGCTGTGGGTACGGTCTCGTGTCTACATCGTGTCTCAGGACTTGAAGCTTGCCTCTCAGACTCCAACCTGGATTCCTTCGATGTCGACTGTTCACAATGTTGACTGCTTCGCGACCGATGCCCAGGAGTCAGAGGAGACTGATAGGGCTTCGGAGCTGGAGACAAAGATGCCCCTCGACGTCAAGGAATCACATAATCCTGTAGCCCCGAAGGCGAAGGGGTATGCTCCGGAACTTGGTCATGATGTCTGTGCTTCTTATGGGCACAAACGTGCCCGGAAGCGTCACTCTTGTGTTTTCTCTTTAGGCCAGACCGACGATCCTCTCGTCGTTTGAATGTCGACGAGGGTTCAGTTCCCAAGGCACTCGACGTCATGGCCCTCGATGCCGAAGCGGCCGATGTCGACGAGCTCCCTTTCGACTTCCCCAGACCTTTAGTCTGTGCTTTGGCACAGGACCCGGTGCCGTAGTCTTCTGAGCAGCCTTAGGCAACAATGCATCCTCCATCAAATAGACTTTAAACCGTGCTGCCCGATTTTTAAGAGTCTGTTTGTTGAATGTAACGCAGACCGAGCAAGAAGCCGTATCGTGCGCTTCCCCTAGGCAAAACAAACAGAGGGTATGGCCATCTGTTGAGGGCATCTTCCGCCGGCAATCAGTACAATGTTAAAAAGTTGTCTTGCTGGGATTACTCGCCTTACTCACGCCGCTCATCTTAGAAATCAGTAGCTGTTCCATTCCATGGTTGTAGGGGGAAGTCTGAGATCACGGTCGAATCAATTGGATAAAGAAAACATGTCGTCAAGTCCGTTCCAGAAGGTCAAAACCGTATCAATTTAAAACCAAACCAAGAGGAAATCCGTAAGAATACTCCAAGTCCATTTTCCAAAGTCCAAAAAGCCGTAAAACGAATAACAAACTTTTCACGAGGAGCAAACAGTCTCCGAGTACTGATCGCTATGGTGGCCAGAAAGAAACTGAATATGGAGACGCCTAACTGCTGCTAGAGAGTACTACAGTCACGTGCAGTGGGCGGTTGGTGTCGCGAGGAGTTAACGAATTCTTCCCAAAGCTGATCTGTGCAGGCGCAGAACCCACTATTTATGAATGTTGGAACCACTAACCAGATCAGAAGTAATTAACTGAAATGCGTTGTACTTCAAGTCAGAGAAATCAGGTTTTTCTCTGTGGAATAAAGCTTGAGTTAATATCAGAGCATCAAAATGTAGCTCTAAATAGGAAATCCTACATCAGTGTTCCAACTCTGTATACTTCAAGCTCCTCAAAAGGAGAACAACTTGCAACAGGAAGAAACAGTAGACAGAATTCTAAAAAGTTGTGATAGTATATGATAAAATGAAGGTATTATACTGACATTTAATAATCAAGCCCCACAGCTTCTAATTTGCAGACAAGAGATCACCACAAATGTTTGTCTAGATGCAATCTCATCCTGACACAAATCACTTTGATTCTCACGCTTACCTGATTTGATGTGATGGAGGGCATCTTGGTTTGTGGCATTCGAGGTAACACCAATGGCAAAGGTTCAAACTGCATAAAAGGGCTTCCTGAATCTGTTCGGTTTGTTTCTACAGTTATGACATTCTTCTCTTCATCTACCAAAACCAGGACACATATCATCAGCATGCATTATTAAAAATAGGTTGCTCACCTGTAACCAATGATCAGGTAGTGAACCATTGCAGTCCTAAGAATGGGTTCTGTGCCTGTGCGGGACAATTTGGGCAGAACTGACTAGCTCCTCGAAGCGCTTAGCCCTGTCCCTTGCACGTGGTGCATCCCTTCAGTTTGGGTGGGCTAGCATTTCCACCTCAGTTCCTGGAGGACCGACATTGAGATCCCAACATTGTATTGCAGCAGTATATATCTCCACAATAAGTAGTGCACTTTCCTCACTAGGAATGTTCGAGGGGGGTTCGGTTCTACGTCAAACTGGTTTGGTTTGATGGTTCCGGGGTCAAACCGAACCCCCCCCCCATTTTTTTTAACTTTAGCCCCTTCGGGGGGCTTTCTCTAGGCCGCGGGAGGGATCCACGCAGTTTCCCCCTCCTCCCGCCAGCCTCAGTCAGCACCACTGCAGCCCATTTTACCGGCTTTCTTGTCCCATTTGGGCCTCCATATGTTGGTGCGGCCATTTTCTCTGCTGCCGCACATGTGCAAATGGCCTCTGTGAGGTCTAGCATGGCCCAGGGCCTCACAGAGGCCATTTGCGCATGCACAGTGGCCATTTTTTAAATGGTGGGCAGAAATAGCAGCCAAGTGAACCTTGATGGAAACATTGGCCTGGTTACTTTGCTTCAGAGATGTAAGGAAGAGCAAGACTTCCTGGAAAGTGGCAGTGAGAGGAAGGAACCCTTTTCTTAGGCACAGTCCGAACAGTCTCCACTTGCTGTTATAGTTCACTCAAGTGGATTTCTTCTGGCTATTTAGAGAATTTCCATCAAGAGCCTATCCTCCATGAGGTCAAGTTCAGGGTTTTTAGGTTGGGATGGCATAGTCTTCCAATTTCTTGCAGAAGGTCTTTGTGTTGAGGCAGACACCTATGGTGACCCCTCAACAGTTTGAGTACCTGTTGAAACCATGGCTGCCAGGGCCACCACGAAGCAATCGAGGTGCAGTCTGCAGATTCCTGAAGGATTTTCACTAGTACCCTGTTCAGCAATGGGTAAGGTGGAAAGATGTATAGAAATTTTTGATCCCAATTGACATGGAAAGCATCTCCTCTGGAGCCATGGCTGATGCCTGCCTGCGAGCAGTACTGGGGGCACTTCTTGTTCATGAGTGTCGTGAACAGGTAGATTTCTGGTGTGTCGCAGGCCCAGAACAATGGATGGAGGTATTGAAGGTTGACCTCCCATTCGTGTTGGTTCAGATAGAGCGAGGACCTGCTGATATGGTCCGCCAAAATGTTGTCCACCCTTTTGATGTGGACGACTAGGCCCATCTGTCTTGGCATGGCCCAGTTCCAGATCTGGAGGCTGAGCATACTGAGTGCGCGGGAGACTGTTCCTCCCTGGCAATTCAAGTAAGTGATTGCTCTAATATTGTCTAGACTGTCTAGACTTTCCGGGGACCCCGGAAAACCAGTTGGTTGGCTTTGTCCACCATTGTAGGGATACAAGGACCTGTGGTGGGATTGTCACCAACATTTGTGCACTGTCCCCATTTGGATGAAGTGTGGAGAGAAACCATAGTTCGAGGTGAAGACATATCTTGGTGAAAAGCACAGTGGAGTTGCATGAAGCCATGAGTCCCAGCAGCTTTTGAACTTCATGGGAGCTCTGTGTGAGTTGGTCCATGAATGATGTTACTAATGCTTTGATGTGGAAGAAGCATTCCTCCAGTAGGAATGCCTTTGCAGCTATGCATCGAGGTCCACCCCTATGTAATCTATTCATTGGCTGGCTCCAACCTGGACTTCAACCAGTTGACCTGAATGCCCAGTTCTTTGAGTAAATTCAGGACCACTGAGATCTGCGAAGCTAACTCGCTCATTTGTCTGTTTGCCAAGAGCCAGTCGTCTGGGTAGGGAAAGATGGTTATGCCTTGCACCTGAAGGTGAGTGACAATCAGCCATGCACTTCGTAAAAACACGGGGTGCTGTTGCCAACCCGAAAGGTAGGACATTGCATTCAATGATGTGATGACCCACTGTGAACCTCAAGTATTGTCTGTGGTAGGGTTTGATCCCGATATGGGAATACGAATCCCAGAGATCCAATGTTGTGAACCATTCTGCTCTGCAGCGTCACCATGTAAAACTTGCAAATGTCCACATGACGGTTCAACCATCGCAAGTCCATTATTGGTCTCAGTCCCTCATCTCGCTTGGGGGCCTGGAAGTAGCCGGAGTAAAAACCCCACCTCTGATCTGTCCACCAAACAGGCGATATTGCCCCCTTGTTCAAAAGTGTTTGAACTTCATCAATCAATAACAGGGATGCAGGTGTGTACTTGATCCCGTTGAATGCTGGTAGGGTTTTGAACTCGATGGCATAGTCTGTCTGGACTATGCAAAGGACCCACCTATCTGATGTTATGTTGCAAAGGCATGACTTGCCAGCCTGATGTTGGGGGTGGCTAATTAGGAGCTTTGGAGTAAGCCTGATAGCTGAGACTCCTGAACAAAGTAAATCAGTGGACTGGCCACTTGATCAAAAGGTGCTGCTTGTTGGTGTCAGCAGGTTTAGTGCATTGAGCTTGAGAAGCCCTAGGCTTCTATTTAAAAGGGTTTCTCCTGAATGCTGATAAGCTTTACAGACGTTCCTCTTGTTAGTTTATTTGGAACCTGAATATTGCCATCAATTATATTGGCGCTAATGTGGCATAAAGGATTGAGATTGTGTTGAAAATGTTTTCGCAGTTGACTTTGATTTTTTTAATGGATTCCATAGTGGCATCCGTTGTCTCGCAAAATAGGCCCTTCCCATTGAAGGGCAGGATCTCAACCCTCTCCTTCATGTCAGGTTGAAGTGCGGATTACCTTAGCAGCCAGGCATGTCTTCTCAGTGTTATAGCTCCAGCCAGAGTTTTGGATTCAGTTTCTGCTAAGTGCTTAGCATTGGCCAAATGTTGGCATGTGAGTAGTATATCATTAGCCAAGAATTCTTAAGGCAAAAGGTCAGCCTGTTTGCTCAAAAAGATCAACCCAAAGGGAGTGCGGGTACCTAGGTGGCCAGATTTGGCTTTTAAAAAGCCAAATTCTGGCTTACGGCCCATTTGACCCATGAGTATACCCCTTAGGTTCTGGCAACCCTGGTGGGTACTTTGCAAAGCCAGCAGTATAACTGGTGGCTTTTACAGCCGGACAAGATGTTGAATAGATTTTATGTTCCAAGATGTCCAAATTGCGCCCTCCTTTATCTCCCGGAGTGGTGTGTCATCTGCCTGTTTTAGAAGATGAGGCACAACTGAGTTGGGGAAAGGATGTTTTAAGAGGAAATCATTCTCATCCAGCTGGATTCTGTATAGATTCTCCGGGTGTTTTGATGTTGGGGCTGAAGTTTGTAAAGTCTGCCAAGTGGATTTGGCAGCTGTAGAAATAACTAGTAACATGGGGAGCTGTACTTGTTGGTTTTTGGCCATAGAGTTGAGGAACTTATAAACCGGGTCCTCTACATCAAGGTCTTGTTTCTTTAGCTCCAATTCCAGAGCCAATACCATTTTGGAAATTTGGTGATAAGAGCGCATTTCTTCATTAGGTGAAACCTTATCTGAAGGCACCACCTTGAGAGGCGGATCCTCAGGGTGATCAGACGAGGTTGTGGTTGAAGTTGAAGAATCATAATCGTCTGTCAACACCACGGTGCATGGTGCAGTAGAGGCGGGAGCCTTCTTTTTAGACACCGTTTGAATGGCGGAGGAAATGGTAACAAGTGTAGTTTCCGTTGGCTGACTCTTGAGAGGTCGAGGTTGAACTATATTTGCTGTTTGCATAGAGATACAGGAAAGTGAGACCTGATGCTTCAGTATCGTCTATCTTTTGAATAGAAGAGGTAATTTGCATTGACATCAGAGTCCTAACCGGAGTAGGTATTGGGGTGACTTGCATTGATGTCAAGAGCAGCAATGTAATCGGGGTCGACAATTCTGAAGGAGGAGTGACTTGAGTAGCTGTCAGAACCATTGACAGTTGACGTCAAGCCTTCCAAAGTTTGTAATCCTGGTAGTCGGAAGGAAGACCAGGGGAATGAAAGCATGTAGCATCTCCTGTTGCTGCTTCGGTAAGTAAACCTTGCGAGTCACGTAATCTCTGGAGGCCCTCCAGATGTGTGGGCTGGTAGGCTGTGGTGTCTAGAGTCAACTCGTGGTTGGTTGAAAAGCTGGCGACATCAAAGCACCTGGAGTTTTTGGCCTTGACAGAGACATGCCATCATCTTCGGTATCAAGTCTGTGGCCCAAGAATCCATAGGAAGTGGTACTCAAAGGGAGTCCAACAGATTTAACAGTCATTGGGCATTGCCCAGTTCCAGACTAGCCTGCAAATCATCATCCTCGACATTGATACTGGAAAAAATCGGCAAAGGACGAGAGGCCTCAGCAATAGTGTGCGTTGCTGGCGAAGGTGTCTGCTTCTGTGTTGCTGCCGTCGAAAGAGTGCATTCTTGTTGTTGAGGGTGTCGACTTCAACGTTGAAGCAGAGGGTAAATCTCGGCATAGATCAGTCCCCACAATTAGGACATCAGGAGAAACAGGACTAGTCTGAGGAGTCCTGGTAGTCAACTGAAGTGTTGGGGAAGGAGAGCACAGGATGTAGCCTCAGCGGTAGTTTTTGAACTCTTTTCCCAGTGCTGCTTATGTGGAGGTACTCCTTCTGCTTTAGAGCTTCGATGTCAAGATTTATGTTTCTTGCGATGGCTCGACTTCGAAGGAGGCTTTGGTGCCTTAAATGCATCGACAGAAGTAGACGTAGAAGTCCAGGCCAAGGATTTAGACTGCACGGTGGCAGTCCTCCACTCCAGCTTAGATACCATGCTCGAGATCGACTCTGACACAGTTCCCGATGTCGAAGGTTTGGGAGACGCCGGTATCGGAGTACCTGGGTGAAGCGCTTCATCATAAAGAGCTGCCCTCAGTCGAAGAGCTCTGTTTTTTCTCATTTGTTGAGAGAAAGTTAAGCAGATCTTTCACACAGAAGTATTATGCTTCCCCCACCCAACAGAGTCATGGTCGTCAGCTAATGGAAGCTTAGCGTTGCAGTCGACGCACCGTTTAAAGGTTTTCTCTTTATCCATAGGGAAACAAGAAATTTAAATAGACAAGTGAAAGTTCAGATCCAAGTCCAGTCTGTGCATCGCTGCCAAGAAATCGATCTATCATTTCACCAAGTTGCAAGACCTTAGAAATAAGAATTGTTTGGTCCAGCTTGAGGACAAAATCATTAAAACTAATCTATTTTTATATTCTTTTCCCACAGGAAAAATCGTTCCAAGGAATTCTGTGTCCAGGGTACCGACACAATGGCCATCAGAAAGGCACTGAAGTAAAAACGCTAACCCACCCAAACTGAAGAGACACACCACATGCAAGGAGCGGAGCTAAGTGCTTCGAGGAGCTAGTCAATTCTGCCCAAATGGTCTCGCGTAGACACAGAACCCATTCTTATGGCAGCAATGGATCATGGTCCAGATATAGGGATTTTTATAAGCAATTTTTAAGAAAGGTATTTTTATCTTAAGAATGACACCAACCAAATGCTCTTGATTAAAAAAAAAATTAAAGTGTTAAAGAGCTAGAACAGATTTAATTCAACAAATATCAAGTAAACAGCTTCTAAAAATAAAAGCAAATCTAATATGCAATTTTGTAGTTTCTGTGTTTTGGATTAAAATCAGCATCTCAGTTTGAAATATAGCCTGTTCATCAAATCAGAGTAGACAAAACACAAGTGGACGAAAGGAGAAATATTTCCCAAAGGCAAAGTTTTACCCCAACAGTGCAATCCTAAGCATATTTACACAGAATCTCACTGACCTCCATAGCAATAGCAATAGCACTTACATTTATATACCACTTTATAGCCGGAGCTCTCTAAGCAGTTTACAATGATTTAGCGTATTGCCCCCAACATTCTGGGTACTCATTTTACCGACCT
This sequence comes from Hemicordylus capensis, assembly GCF_027244095.1. Lineage (NCBI taxonomy): Eukaryota > Metazoa > Chordata > Lepidosauria > Squamata > Cordylidae > Hemicordylus > Hemicordylus capensis. The sequence goes on along the minus strand of NC_069659.1, from coordinate 237,112,220 downwards.
CGGAAGGATGGAAGGCTGAGTCAACCTTGAGCCCCTGGTCAGGATCGAACTTGTAACCTTCTGGTTACAGGGCGGCAGTTTTACCACTGCGCCACCAGGGGCTCTGCACCACCAGGGGCCATAGGCTTTACTCTCTAGTAAATAGGCTTAAGGCTGCAGCCTTAAGAGTGTTAAAGGCACAATCCTATAAGCAGCTGTATGAGCATGAGTATGAGGAAGTAAGATCCCAGCATGAGGCCACAACTGGTGCCCTTTCATCAGTTTCTGGATCCAATCTTAGCCCTAATACAGTAGCAATTACTGGCACTCAAGTACTAGTGCTCTCTCTTGTAGTATGGTGCTCAAGGGGCTTATGTGCCTCTGACGGAGATGGAACAAGGGCAACAAAAGACAGTTTTCATTAGAGGATTGGGATCTGTGGTGCAAGGCTGCCCTGAGAGTTTCCCCAAAGACACAGGCAACTCTGAACCCATCACTCAGTATAAAATGATGCTTAGCTTACAATTGTTTGTGCTCTAGGAATTAAAGCCAATTATAGGATCAGGCTGCCCAATGACATTTTGTAGCAGCACAGCTGAACATTGTCAAGACTCCTCTTCACATATTATTTATCAGGCCAAAAATGTACCCAGGCATATGGTATATTTCAAAAGAACTGCCTAATCAATGCTAAGTGCATATTAAAAGTATATCTTGGAAAGAGACCTTTGGCGGGCTATGTCTGTTGTGCAAATAACATATCAGCCTTGAGATTTACCTGAGACTGACCCTTCCCAGTGTCTACAGATTAACTGCTCCATATAGCCCAAGACTTCACTCCACACATCATCAAATGCATAGGAAAGAGCAGCATCCCGCATGCAATATGATGGTGTGATTGGAGGGAAACCTAATTTCCGTCTGTCAGGTGAAAGGCCCATTTTCCTTTCATGCAACTCTTCTTCCCTGTGAAGAAGACAAGCACGTGTTACAATTCTATTTTAACATGTTATCATCACAAATAAAGCTAGAGACTCCTTTGTGCATGCTTGATACATTCAGAGAATAAGATTTCATTGCAGAGAAAAATGGGCAGGCCAGAAGAGCCAATACAAAAGATGAACAACTCTTCCTCAAGTTAGCATATACAGCAATAGGCTTGTCATGTTAATAGACACCAACTCACTAGGGTGGCATCACTGATAAGGGCATACAAAACCATTTCTATTATTAAGAACACTTCAGTGGAAGAACAACCCTTTAAAAAATTAAAACTGGGAAATATACAGGTTCAATTTGCTTGGAACACACACACAAATAATATATCACTCTGATTTATTATTTTCTAAAGTTAAACAAATTATATAGATATAGAAATACATACACACACACACACATACAGGTGAAACTCGGAAAATTAGAATATTGTGCAAAAGTCCATTAATTTCAGTAATGCAAATTAAAAGGTGAAACTGATATATGAGACAGACGCATTACATGCAAAGCGAGATAAGTCAAGCCTTAATTTGTTATCATTGTGATGATCATGGCGTACAGCTCATGAAAACCCCAAATCCACAATCCCAGAAAATTAGAATATTACATGGAACCAAGAAGACAAGGATTGTAGAATAGAACAATATCGGACCTCTGAAAAATATACAGTGTACTGTGCTTGATTGGCCAGCAAACTCGCCTGACCTGACCCCACAGAGAATCTATGGGGCATTGCCAAGAGAAGGATGAGAGACATGAGACCAAACAATGCAGAAGAGCTGAAGGCCGCTAATGAAGCATCTTGGTCTTCCATAACACCTCAGCAGTGCCACAGGCTGATAGCATCCATGTCACACCGCATTGAGGCAGTAATTGCTGCAAAAGGGGCCCAAACCAAGTACTGAATACATATGCATGCTTATACTTTTCAGAGGTCCGATATTGTTCTGTTCTACAATCCTTGTCTTCTTGGTTCCATGTAATATTCTAATTTTCTGAGATTGTGGATTTGGGGTTTTCATGAGCTGTACGCCATGATCATCACAATTATAACAAATTAAGGCTTGACTTATCTCGCTTTGCATGTAATGCGTCTGTCTCATATATCAGTTTCACCTTTTAATTTGCATTACTGAAATTAATGGACTTTTGCACAATATTCTAATTTTCCGAGTTTCACCTGTATACTGCTTTTCAGCAAAAGCTCTCAAAGCTGTTTACATAGCAAAATGAATGAGAAAATGGTCCTCTGTCCCAAAGGGGCTCACAATCTAAAAAAGAAACACAAGGTAGATAGCGGCAGCCATGGGGGGTGGGGGGAGATGCTCAGCTGGGGTTAAATAAGGATAATTGTTCTCCTCCTGCTGAATGTAAAAGAACCACCACTTCAAAAATGTGCCTCCTTGTCCAGTTAGCAGATGATTTCCTAGCACTTAGACCAGAGCAAAACAAAAACTAACCTCCATACCCCCAAAAGGTGACCAGCAGAAGCCACCCACCCAGAACATAATCCAGACCCCGAGACAGTGATAAATAAACCATAGCTTAGGGAGACACTGCAAAAAAAAAAAAAAAAGGTTAACGACTCACAACCCCATTCATCAAAAATTCCAGGTTGCCAATATGAAGCCGTCACTCTCACCCCCTTGAAATCTCTCCTCAAATCCTGCCCCTCTTTTTTTTTCCAGCTAGACATACTAATTGGTCAGCTGTCATCCATTGTCTGCTGGACAACTCATAGCTAATCCTTTCATCAGCCTCTATCCATAGGACTCTACACTAAACATAATAGGCAAATACATTACCAGCTCCGTTGTCTACATCCCTAAAACAAAGCAAAAGTACACACTTATTCAGAAAATGTGTTCCTGAACAGTGTACCAGTGTCAGAAACTAAGAAAAGAAACAAAAGCCTTAAAACTACAAGAACTAGGTCCACAAAGCAGAAGTTCTCCCTGACCATTCCCAAGAGGAAATGGAAGCTATCAAGCAAGCCCACTAGATGAACCTCTCTAGAGAGGGATGGCTACTCCCAAAGAGAGAATGCCACCACAGAGAATACCCAATTTCTGACTTTCTTCATTGGTAGCGAGCAAATAGACACAGCCCTCCTTTGATGACTTCAGAATATTAAGACTGGACACTGCAAGGGGTCAGAGCTCACAGTGCTGAATGTTCTTCCACATACACAAATTCCTTGCACACAGAAAACTAGCACATCAAAGAGAAGGCTAGGCTAGAATCCCACAACACACTAGTTTAGCAATCAACATTACAAGTTATTTATTTAACACATTTTAATACCGCCACAACCCAAGGTCTCAGGGTGGTTCACAATCAAGTTGTTAGTATTAAACGTATCACTACCAAATAATCAAATATTCAATACCTACACATCTCTGCAGTCAAATGCGAAATACTCCTCCATTATGCCCTCAGAGACAATCACTCCATCTTCTTCTTCATTCTCCGATAAACACAATTCAGGAGGCTTTGAAAAGTTATCTTCTTTATGAATAGGTGTAATAGAAAAGGGAACCTTTTTACCCAAAATACTAAACCTGAACAAAAGACACAAGTTTTAAAATATATATATCAAAGTCACTTCAAGGAGGCCTATGTATTTTTTAACAGTATAGCTTTTATATCAAATTCACGGACTACCTATTTCTTAGGAACCATAATGGATTTAAAAGGAGAGAGAGAGAGAGAGAGAGAGAGAAAATATAATATATATATATATATATATATATATAGAGAGAGAGAGAGAGAGAGAGAGAGAGAGAGCATGTTTTAGTATGCACCCTGTATACCAGTTTTGTTTGATTTTCTAAAAGAAAGTCTACAGTCCCATACAAGTGTGAAACAGAAAATACATATGCAATGATATGGATTTTAAAAATGTTGTTAAATTAATATTGGCCAAGATAAAATCTGTCCAGGGGGCCTTTTTGGGGTCTTAAAGACCGGATACAAACCTTTTAACAAATTAATAAATGTGCTGGTGCTCCACTCACATATGGGAGCTCTGGAAGAGTAGTTTAATTGTTCAAAATAATCTCAATACTTACTCATTAGGATCCTTCTCTTGCATTGGGCTCATCTCTGATGAACCCGAGTTACTGCAAATTGAACTAGAATACCACCCGTAACCTTCATCCGTAGGAATCACTACTTGTTTTCCCACAATCCTATGATATTAAAGAAAACATTACAAAAATAAAAAAAAGGCTTTGAATAAACCAGTCAAAGTATGCTTAACCTACACAATAAGGTAAGAGACACAAAATACCTAGTAGGAATACCAAGGATACCATGCAAAGAAAAAAAAAACTACATGTGAACAAGGATAGGCAGTCATGAGCAGCTCCTACTCTGAAGAGCATTTTAAGTTGGACAGTTATCTAATTCAGAGCGGCACCACATCTTAAATGTCTGTGCTGCATATATGCTTCCAACATGAATATAAAGTTACAGACTAAAAAAACAGGTTGCTCATCTGTAACTTATGATCTGGTAGAGATCCGTTGACATCCATAAGTATGCGGTTCTGTGCCTGCGCAGGAACCACATAGTAGCAATGCTGCAGCTTGTCAAGGTGTCCAAGCTCCACCTCCATGTCTACAGTGTGCTATTTAAAGGCGGGCTGGGTGCCATGTTCCTCAGTTCTTGGATGACCGCCCTGAAGGACAATCATCTGGATAAGCAGGTGAGTTCATCAGCATCAAAGAAGAATGGCCTGCACACTGGTATGCACAAAGCAGAGCACTACTGCAGAGAGGTTGTCCGGGAGGGTCTTATGGACGTCGAGGGATCTCCACAAGATCAATAGTTACAGGTGAGCAACCTGTTTATCTGGATCAAGATCCATAAGTATGGGTTTTTAGCTAGCTCCCCATGGAGGAGGATGCAGTAGTAGCTATTGTAACACCTGCTTTAAAACACTTCTCCTGAAGCGCGCCTCGGCAGCAGAGTGCACATCTAAGACATAGTATTTAATGAAAGGTAGTTCTGCGGACCATGTTGCTGCCTTGCAGATATCCATTAAAGTTACCCCCGACAGGTGTGCAGCCGATGAAGCATAGGCACAAGTGGAGTGGGCCTTGATTGCTTCTGGAGGATTGATGTTCTGCAACTTGTAGGTCAGCAAGATGAGCTCGACCAACCAGCTGGACATCCTTTGTCTGGATATGCCGGTGCCTCTGGCTGGACCTTTGTAGGCCACAAAGAGGCACCTAGTGGTTCTAACGTCTTTGGTACGCGCTAGGAAGTACAGCAGTGCCCTGTGTACATCTAGAGAGTGCATTATACGTTCCAAAGGTGTAGATGGATTCCTGAAAAATGTAGAGAGTATAATGTCCTGACTGAGGTGGAAGTTGGACACTACTTTGGGCCAAAAATCAAGGTCCATACGCATCAGCACCTTAACAGGATAGATCCTGGTGTAAGGGGACTCTATCCTTAAAGCTGTCAGTTCACTCACACACTTTGTAATGGTAATAGCGATCAGGAAAGCTGTTTTCAGAGTCACAAGCTTGGTGGTGGAAGTAGCCATTGGTTCAAACAGGCTCTGAGTCAATGCGGAGAGCACCAAAGAAATGCTCCTTGGCTCTACTGGAGTACAAATAGGTGGGTACACATTTGTAAGTCCTTTCAGGAATGCCTTACTATCCGAGTGAGAAAAATGTGTTTTGCCATCACATCCCGGGTGTTTGGCAAAGAGTGCTGCCAAGTTAGCCCCTGATAACTTAGCAAAGAGGCACCTTTTAACGTGGTGATTCTCTTTAGCAGCGGGAGAGTAACTGGCCCTATCGACCCCCAGCACAGTACCTCCAGTGACTCTTGCTGGTGTCTGTCTTATGTTTCTTTTAGATTGTGAGCCCTTTGGGGATAGGGATCCATCTTATTTATTATTTCTTTGTGTAAACCGCCCTGAGCCACTTTTGGAAGGGCGGTATAGAAATTGAATAAAATAAGAAGAAGGAGGATGACTTTTAGGGACATGTTAGCCCAGCCCTGTATCTTCAATGTAGTCAAATAGAGGAGTATGTCTTTAATATTAGCTTGTTTTGGTAGGAAACGTTGTACCCTGGCATAGGTCTTAAAACACAGCCATTTCCCAAAACAGTTGTGTCTAGTGGAGGGCTTTCTTTGGTTAAGCAAGATGTTTTTCAGGCTATGATTTGCCAAGTTGTCAGATGGAGTGTGAGTATGTCTGGGTGGAAGGCGAGTCCATTGTCCTGGGGCAGGAGATCTAGTCCTTAAGGCAGACGATGGTAATCATTTCCTGACAGTTTGAGTAGCTGTGGAAACCATGGTTGCCTTGGCCACCATGGAGTCACTAGGATGCATGATGTAGGAGCAGCTAGGAGACCAATGTTCGCTCTAAGGCATGCACATGTGCCTGCGCTCACAAGTTTTTTGATGTCCAATCAGTTAATTTTAGATTCTGCTCAGGTTGAATCAGGAAGGCTCCATTCTGAATGCATGTGTGCACACACTGTCTTGATACTCCCGCCCAAAACAAATCTCATTCTGCACACAGATGAAACAAATTAGAGAGAACACTGTAGGAGATGTGCTACCACTCGGCCTATCAAGGGACACAGTGGGAACATGTATGGTGTCTCTCTATCCAGTCCACCTGGAAAGCGTCCCCTAGAGACTGAGGGTTGTGTCCCACCCTCAAGCAAAAATGTGTGCACTTCACATTTTCTGAAGTTGGATTCATCCATAGGTCAGAAAGAGGAGCAATGTAGTCCGTCTTGAGCTTCCATTCATGTTGCTGTGCAAACATGTGACTTAGATAGTCCACCAGAATATTGTCCGGGCCCTTTATGTGTATGGCTATTGGAAACACCTGATGCACCAGTGCCATAGTTGTAAGCTGATTGATGTATGCTTGTGCCATGGTGTTGTCCAACAGTACTTGGATGACTTTGCCTTGCAGTAGTGGTAGGAAAGCCTTCACTGCCTGGAAAACAGCTAGCAACTCCAGGAAGTTGATGTGAGATTGAGCCTGCTGAAGGGTCTACTTGCCTTGAATTTGACTGTTCTCGTAGTGGGCACCCCAACCCAGATCTGTTGTCAACCAGATTGATGGTGATGCAGTCTGGAAAGGGTCTCCCTCTAGGAGATTCTGGTCGTTTGGCCACCAAAACAGTGAGCATAATATTTGTGATTGTATCTCTAGATGCTTGCGCTGGCTGTCTTGGTTTGGATGGAAAACTGACAGAAACCAAAGTTGAAGCTTCCTCATTTTCAACTGTGCAATGCATATCACCGTGTTGCAGGATGCCATAAGGCCCAGGAGTCGTTGGATTAACTGAGCCGGCTGTGATGGATGTTGCTGGAATACCTGGATCAGGTCTCTGATGCACTCAGGTAAGTATGCCCTCTTGGTTTCCATGTTCAATACAGCTCCGATGTAGCTGATGACACATACCAGGACTACTCCAGGTCAACTGGGACTTTTCCCAATTGACTTGGATCCCCAAGTCTTGGAGGAGAGTTAAAACATACCTTGTCTGAGAAAGTAACTTTCCTCGGTCCCTAGATGCCAGGAGTCAATCATCCAAGAAGGTGTAGATTGCAATTCCCTGCATTCTCAAATGGAAGATCACGATGGCCATACACTTGGTAAACACCCTTGGAGCAGTGGAAAGTCCAAAGGCTAAGACGTTGTCTTGGGTACACTTGTTCATCTACGGTAAAGCGTAGGTACTTCCTGTGTTGTTCCTTATGCCAATATGAAAATAGGTGTCTTTCAAATCCAGCGTTGCAAGCCAGTTCTCTCAGTAGAGAAGCAGTAGGATCTCCTGCAATGTTATCATGCGAACTTTCCTGACGCAAACAAATTTGTTCAAGTGACATAGATCCATGATGGGGCAGATTCAGTTGCCACATTTTTGGATCTGAAAATAGTGCAAGTAAAAACCTTCCTGTCTTCACGCCCACTGCACAGGGGTGATTGCACTCTTCTCTAATAACTCCTTCACTTTCTCCTGAAATGACAGGGATGGAGGAGTGAACGTCATTCCCATAAAGTATAGGGTCGTCTTGAATTCTATGGCATATCCCAAGGATATGATCTTCAGGACCCAGCGGTCCGATGTTATACGGTGCCATGCAGGGGCATGGTATGCCAGCTTGATGGAGTTGTGCGCTGGCAGAAGAGATGGAACTGCAAGGCTGCTCAATGTGCTCACCTGCCAAGATGTTAACACCCCTGGTGGCAGAAAAGGGAGGGAGTTTAGGGGTGTCAGTGGGTGGTCTTGTACCTCAAAGGTGCTTCTGAGATTCTGCTTGTTTAGTTCGTTAGGACTGACTGTTCTTGCCCTTCCCTTGGTATGGACACTTATGGTATGGGTTATACTCTTTTCTATAATCACAGTGCTCTTGTTGGCTGAAAGGAGGCCTCTGTTTGTTAGAATAAGGGCAATACTTAATCCTGTATGAAGTAGTAGAAGCAGACGATGTAAAAGCCTTCACAGTGAATTTTGATTAAGTTGCTCCATAGTGGAGTCGGTCGTTTTACTGAAAAGGCCCTTTCCATCAAAGGGCAAACCTTCAATCTTATCCTTCATATCACTTTGAAGGTTTGCAGACCGTAGCCATGCATGTCTTCTAAGTATTAAAAGCTGCGGTCAAGGAGCGGAACTCTGACTCAGCATTATGTTCTACTGTACTTAATTGCTGTCTAGTAAGATCAGCCGACTTGTCCAATGTCTGCTGGAACTTTTAAAAAAAAATCTTTAAGTAACAAATTATCTTAGTCACCCTGAAGGAATTCCCATAAACAGTTATTATACTTGGTCGTGCAGGCCAAGTAATTTGTTACCTTTATAGATAAACACGAAGTGGAGTACATTGTTTTCCCTAAAAGATCTAATTTTCTTTCCTCCTTATCAGATGGAGTTGTGTGGCATCTCCCTGATTTTGATGAGGTGGCGCAATTGATAACCAGGGAGTTTGGTGCAGGATGCTTCAAAAGGGAGGTATTATGTTTTTCTTGTACATGATATAAACTTTCTAGTCATTTAGAGGTAGGAGTGGATGTATGTACTGCCTCCCAAGCACAATTCGCTGCCCCAGAGATTACAGGCAGAACAGGAAGAGCCACAGGCTGAGTGGCTTGTGATTTTACCACAAAATTATATACTGGGTGGTCTATTGTGGAAAGCTCAGATTTCAAATCCAAGCCTAATGCTTCTGCCATAGCCCTCACATGCTTATGGTAAGTTTTCATCTCCTCATTCAGGGAAATATAGGTGGACATCAGTGGGAGGATCTGCTAAGTAATCTGCATCTTCAGGATCGGATTCAAAATCAAGAGGATCCATGGTAGTCTGACGGAGACCCAGTTGGAGATGAAGGAATACACGTTTGGGTTTCTGTAGTGGATTTCATTGGTGGAGATTGCGCTCGTATATGGGTACCTATCTCCCTGAGCGATGGAGGCGTAATCTGTGTTGCTTGAGACACTCCAGCTAGTGCTAGGGTCTGTGTTGACTCAGAAGCAAATGTAACAGGTTTGTTTGGAGCATCCCTACTCGCTAGGGTGTTACTCGGTAACGAGGAAGAAATCAGAGTGTATGACTTTGGTGCAAAGGATTTCCATGGTCTTTCACCTTGATAATCATATGCGGTGCCAGGGGAGCAGGAACCCATGGACGCCATAGCAAGGGCAGTGCCAACTGCTGATGCATGGGAAAAACCACCAGAATGCCAGGTTGAAGGGCTTTCTAGGTGAGCAGCAGATAAGGTAGTCAGAGGATGTGCTGGTGGAGCTGATGAGCATAGGCAAGCTCCTTCAGTACTTGAAGGGAGAAATCCCTTGAATATCGATGTAGAAGGGGTACTAGAAGAGGATAACAACGTGTGTGTGGTTGTAGGGTCTAAGCCGGCATCCCTGTCCACTTCTTCTTTCCCTTTGTCGATATTGAATGCAGGCATAGGCATTTGGCACCGTGGTGAGACTTGTCTCGATGTCGACAGCACCAGTGTATGTAGAGTTGATGTAGAGAGTGAAAAGTGTGGTGTCAGAAGCATAGGTGTCAATGGAGCATCACGTTGGTGTTCAGTTGACGTCAATGGCGCTAATGAGGCGACTGGCATTATCTGTGCCAGAGACAATGAGCGAAACCTCGATGTTGACCACATCAGTTGTGGAGGGTGGTCAGCTTCGAGAGGATCTATCGGTACTGGTGACTTCCTCAACACTGAGGGCTTGGAACGGCTGATGTTGAGGGGAGCCTTTGACTAAGGTGTTGGTATCGAAGGTAGCTGTTACAGGTTCAATGGAGACACTGTCCATTCTCGCGTTAAATCGATTTTTTTAGACTTCTTTGGTTTTGGTGTCGAAGGATCAGTGGTTGATTGTTTAGTTGTGGACTTCATGGGCTTTGGCGTCGAGCCTGGTGTATGAAAAGTCACTGTTGACGTTTGAAAGCTTTTGATGTCAAAGGTGATCATGTCAATGTCAAAGTCGAAGGTTTGTGAAAAGGTTTGTTGAAGGAGTTTATGGTGGTGTTTTTGAAGACGAAATAGATGGGCGCTGTTCGCCCTGAGTCAATGGGCTTAAAACATCATCGTAAATGGCAGCACAAAGCTGATTCTTACGTGTTTTGAAAAGGAAATTTTGCAAGTAGACACGTTGTGCTCTTCTCCTAAGCAAATGAGACAACTCATGGAGATCTTTAGAGGTGAGTTTCACTTTGCAGCCCTCACACCTCTTAAAGCTCCATTTCTCCTCAGCCATATCGATAGGCACACTCGTAACCCACGTCCGTTCCGGAGGTCAAAAACACCACTCATTTTCTGTTACCAGAAATAAGTTTAAAAACACCAGTCATTGTCCATCAGCCAGAAATAGGTCAAATTCCAAAATAATAGTCCTTTTTTTTTAGATGAACTCACGAAATTGAATAATGCTGAAGAACTATTCCGACGAGGAGCAACAGACAGAGATCCAAACGCAACGGCGGTCAGAAAATAACTAAGGAACATGGCATCCAGCCCACCTTTAAATAGCACGCTGTAAGTGTGGAGGAGGGACTTGAACGCCTTGATGAGCTGCAGCATTGCCACTGCATGGTTTCTGCACAGGCGCAGAACCCCATACTTATGGATCTCGATGCAGATCACTGTGTTGATACTGCATTCAGTATTTAGCCCAACCACTTCCTAATGCCAAGTAATTCAACAGCCAGGCTGGAGGTTTGAAATAACTGGAATCATCCATCATGTGGTACACAATTACTTGCTCAGAAGCTAGAGGTGAGCAGCAAGAGAGGTTTATAATAAATAAAATCTATTAACATCAGTTCTAAACAAGCGTAAAACTATAGCCTCTTTCCTATTATAAATTCATTGTTCTCTAGTACTATATAATATCCAACATGTATTTATTATTTGCATGTATATAGTGCCATTCGTCCCAAGACTCCAAGGTGATGAACAACTATAACATTTCATTAAACACACACACACACAAATTAACATATCATTATCATTAAGATACCTGAGATGGGGAAAACTTGACATCCATTGTTGGCACTCTTCCTCTAGGCCTTCAACAAATACACTTGTTTTTTGTTCATACAAAAGCTCATCAATATGCCTGAATATCTGCTGAACTTGACGTGTAGCAGCTTTATCAAATTCCTAGAAGATAAATCAGGATTGAATGAGGGGAAACAGACTATCTTTTAAACTCTGGAAGTGCTTGGGGACTGATTAGCTTGTTATATGACTTAGATGACTTTTCTCACATAAAGTAAAAATAAGATTATCCTTCTAACACACCAGTGTGAGAAGACTGCTTAAAGGAATGAAGCCATTTGTGCAGACAAGTAAGGAAGCTTTAAAAATGTAGCCAAATTAACTCTAACAAAAAAGAATAACTTTTAAAGTTTAATTAAGATTTTAATCTGTAAAATTAAAGATACTATATGGGGCAGTATATAAATGATAACTAACTAAATAAATGAAAAAACTGAATGCTGATGCACTACTACATCTCACAATGTACTACATGGCCAAAAGAAAAAAAAGATCCAGACAATAAACATTCTGTAGTAGTCTACTGCATCTGCATACTTTGTCTGAGAATGGAAGCCAGTTCTTCTAGAATCTTCTAAGACAGCAGCAATCTGATACTTAATGTTGAATGGAATTTGTTTCCAAATAAAGCAAGTAAACAAGCAACATGATTTGCCTGTCAATTATTTTTCCTCAGTAAGACAAATATTTCAAGCAGTGATATAATACCTTTATATACTACAGTTAATTATGGCTCTAATACATAAGATGCAAGTGCATGCAACTATGTGCTGGACTGTAGGGGACATTTCCTCTGTTAAAGTCATTTAGCATTGACATGTATGTATGTTTCCATGTAATATGTGCATATTACAGACACACATGGAGGGGCTGTGATCTTCAGAATACTGGATTCTGTAACAGTGTTGATTATTATATAGTTTCTGTTCATAATCTTAACATTTAGCTTGCTCTACTCACTGTATTATGCTTTAGGTTTATTAGGTAATTTTACAGATAATCCCCTATCACCTTGTAGGACTAAACTGTTTCTTGTTTATTTTGCTGTTATGCTGGTCATAGACCGAAATAAAGACTTGACAGCAAATTTGATCCACAGAGCTTTGGCTAGGACTATACTGTTGCAGCCTTCACCAGGAACATCATATACTCCTATCAGGAGTAATGTGTGCAAGTATATGAACAACAGGAATCTAAATTTAAGAACAATGCCTTTCAAAGGACTTTTCTTAGCTTAAACTGAAGAACTCTGCTTCACTCACATCATAGCCCCAAGAAAAGACTGAGCTGTCTTCTGTGGATGTGCCTGTGAAGCTCTGACAAGCTGACCATGGGTTCTCATTGTCCACTGAAGTGACAGATTGGAAATTTGAATCTTTTGTACTTTCAGACTCACTAACACACATATTTTGGGAGAAAATAAAAAGAAAAATTAGCATGATAAATTTACATATATGCTTTTCACATGTATTATTTATTCTACACCTATTTTAATTATAGTTTAGTTAGAAGATAAAAGCATATCAAAATACAATTTAAAAATCTACATTAAAATAAAACAGCAGTCTCAGATTAATACAACCTTAAAAGCATCAAATAAGCAAACAGTAAATGTCTGTTTAGATAGCTGAGATTTCAAAGCCCCTCTAAACATGGGAGGAGAGAGCGCCTCATGGATATCACCAGGGAGAGCATTCCAAAAATACAGAGCCACCACCAAAAGAGCTCTCTCTGTTGTACCCAACCAATGGCTCTCTAATAATGGCAAGACGGAGAATAAAGGTAAAGTGTGCCGTTGAGTCATTGCCAATTCCCAGAGAATAGGACCTCTGAAATCAGGGTTTGGATTCATCTTTATTTTCACACTAGTGTTGCATCAGCATAATGTTGATGCACTAGCACAAGGATGTAGCACAAAAATCTGATCCAGGTTAGTTCTTATGCTATCTGAAGATGTTGTTATGATACACAATGCATTACACAACTCATTGAGAAACTTTGTCTGTGTCCCAGAGAAGGTCCTCCACTAACATCTATGAAACATAGCAGAGCGCCACAACTTTGCACAGCTCCGCCTGTGAACTTCAGTGCACAAAAGTTATCTGTTGCACTAGTGCAACATTAGCCTGGATGTCAACCAGTGTACCTTGGAATGAGAGTGAATAACAGAAATTTCTTTTCTATCACATTTCCACAAGTGCGCGCACACATACACACTCACACCCACTTATACTAGTTTAATACCTTGAAACGTCTTCCTGGCTTTCAGTGGATGTATAACTGTCATCCAGTGAGTCTGGCAGGGGATGATGTTCTAAGGTATTTTTTGCAAATCCTCTGCTAAAATAAAAATGAGTTTTGAATGATGGAAATAAACTCAAGCCCTATAAAGTTTACTAAACATCCTTTTACCTCAAAGAAATCAGTATTTAAAATGGCTGAAAAGTGTTTCCTCTCACCAATATAAATATATTTAAGCTTTAAAAATATACAGTACACTCAAGCTTATGTCACACCAAAACAGTTTCATATCATGATATTAATAGTTTATCAAAACATAAATTCCTCTATAATCAGGTGTTCCTAAGTTGTTGGTGTTTTTACTATGAGGCCTAGAAGCAGAAATTTGCCTTCATAAACAGTTCACCTGCCAACCGCAATTGCCAATTGCTTCAACACAGACTGGTAGCAAGATACAGGCAAATCCCAGAGCTTCTCCGATGTAAATTGCTCCCTCCTCCCAATGTTTTAAAAATGTCTGGCAAAACCAGAGTTCTCAGCCCCACATCTGCCATCCATGCATCTGGTTTGACCCTCAGTTCTCATATGCAGAGGATCTTGGGCACCCTATCCTTCTCTATCTGTTTCTGTTCTTTATCATAAAGATTTCATGGCAAGGCTTGAGATGGGAAGTTATATCAGTTGGGAAAATACCAGATTGGGTGCTTTTATCTTAGAGGGCCACATTTATCTCATTTGAGTAAGTAACTTTAACAGGAACAGACCAAAGAATAGGCACAGACCACAAGTTCAGCAAATCTCCAGATTGTGATTTTGTTTCTATCCCTCCCTTAGTAAACTTATTTTTCATTAAAAAAAATAAGATCTTCTTATCTAAGGCTTCTAGGATGTATAAGTATAAAATATGTTATACAAAGTATAAAGTAGTATAAATTTATTAAATATTGAAGAGGAATATTGGGGATTTAAATTGAAGAAGAAAAGGGGTTTGAACACTGCCATTTTATCACCGATGGGGTCATCTGCAGATAAGACCATCTTATTCTATAACTCACAGTAGCAAGATTAGGAGTGCTTCATGGGCTCGTATACATCTTCTCCCTTCAATTTTCAGAGCTAATCATGATGCAACATTGTATCTGCACAAATGTAAATGCAACCATGATTAGCTCTAAACCACAGTTTGCAGCCACAGTTAGTCTTCAGTGCGGATGTTACATTGCACAATGGATGCACTGAATATGGGATATGAAAGCGCAATAGGGAAGGGGAACAGAATAGTGCATGCTTCTGAGGCCATGGTCAGGACATCAGGATAATCTCCACAAAAATGAATGTTCTAACCAAGGTACAACATACAGTTAAGACTAAGAGGCTCTTCACACAATTAGTGTGAAGAGCCTCTAGTGGGTTTTCAGGGAGAGAGGGTTTAGCCCACTCTCCCCGCAGATGAGCAGACAGTCTGCTCTGGGTGGCCACAGTGGCCACCCACACAACTGCCAACTCCGTCATGGAGCCGGCTGGGGCTGGGGAGTTTGGGGGCCATGCAACCCACAGAAGCTCCAGCATGCCCTGCGTGAGGACGCAGGGCATGCTGGAGAGACTCCTGAGCTGGGAGGCTGATTTTCAGCCTCCCGGTCAGGGATCTACTTGAGAGTAGCTGCGGCTACTCATGATTTCAAAAAATGCATTTGCAGAGAGCTCGCTTCGCAAACCCAGTTTAAGGGGCGGGCTACCTAAGTGGGCTAGCCGCTTGTAAGCCACCAGGCTCGCCTGCAAGCCCGGTGGTTTACACAAGCAGCAAAAATCGGGCTAGGCTCTCCTAGCCTGATTTTTGCTGCTTGTGGGAATAGCCTCTTAGTATTGGCCACAAAAGGTAGAACATGCTCCTTTGGGGGCTTCTTTGCTTTTGCATTTAAATTGCAGGTCATATCCCTTAGCTCTATAATAAATAAGAGGATTTTCACTATTTAAATTTTTCTGTGTGTCTCAGATGAGAAATATTAAAGACGTGTGTGTTGCAACTGCAGCTTCCATCCTGTTGCTTACCAGGAAACTCCCTTTATAGAATACATCTCCCTCTTCACCCATATTCAGCAACGACAGTGGTTTACATGCTGCACACCAGAGAGAGAGAGACACACTCACTACTTTTGTGCCAGCCAAAAAGCTCATCCACACTGCTGGTTGAGGCTACTCCATGCCTACTAAGCTATACATCAGCGCAGATCCATACTACCCCCATCATTCCCAACAGCTTAGTAGGCACGGAGCAGCCCCCACCTCCACTAGCAGTAAGACGAGCTGCTGGCTGATGCAGTAGCAGCGAGCACACCTTCCTCGTCGATGCGCAGCTCACTGTACATCGAAGAATGTGCAGTGCAATGCAAACCAATGTTTATAGTGTCTCCTTATCTAAATAGAATGATGACTCCTATCTAAATTCTGTTTAAAAGTGGCATTCTATAGTGCAGGGCTGGACAAATACCAGGTGCCAGGGAACCACAGCATCTAGAAATTTAACTGTGATGCCTAGACTAGGATATTCAGAGACAGAATTACTTAATAAAATCTTTATTTGGCCCAGGCAGCCCAGTTTCTGTTCTAAGTATATTACTTGCAAAGGAATAAAGGGAAGTCCATTTGCTTCCCACCCCACCCCCCCCAACGTCCTTCACTAAGTTTCATAATCTTGTCAAGTGTCCATTATCTGGCTCCTAAATTTTTGGGCCGGCTCCTAGATACAAAGAAAATTTGTATCTATATAGGCTATAGTGCACAAGAGTCTAAAAACACACACCCCCAAAACAGAGCATCAGCTCTCTTCCATCTCTGGTGTAGGCTATAACAGTGTTTCTCAACCTTTTTGGACTCAAGGACCGCTAAATCATTTGTGCAGAGTGTCAAGGACCGCTACATTCTTTGTGTGCAGTTTCCCAGACCAGCAATTAGTAAAGGGGTTTCAAGTTTAATTTTATGTTATATATCTAACAGATATAACATCTAACATTGCAATTAAAATAATATCATAAAATAAAATTTGTTAAACAATAAACTGTATTTTATTTACATACTATTTACATACTCATCAAAATGCACACAAGAAATTAAGTTAATGTGAACATTAAAATTTTAAAACTACATGTTTACATGCTACATGTTTACATGCTACATGTTTACTTAACCTTTTCCGATTCTTTTCATCGTGTGTGCATCATCACTTATCGGGGGGAAATCCCAGGTGCCCGATATTGTTGTGCGTGCACGGAATCTTAAGACTTTCCCCTTCTTTCTCTGTAAAGGTGTTTGCTTGTTTTGCTGGGATGGGAAGGTTACACTGAAGAGGCGATTGCACATGCAAGGGCTGGCCTTTTAAGAAGGTCCCTGGAGGAGGAGAGAGGGGAGGCGGTGGGCGTGTGTGGCGCTGTATAATAGCGAGCCGGCAGCTGCGCGCACCTGGCAGTGCCGCCCCTTTGCTCGCATCAGGCGCCGCTTCTTAAAAGGCACCCTTTCTCTCCCTTTGCAAGCTGGACAAAATGCAGGTTCCTGCCACACACCACCTCCCTGAGCTCTTCTGCCAGGAGGAGAGGGGAGCACCTTTCCCCGCCTTTTCTTAAGCCTCAAAGTCTCCGTATTAAAGGCAAACAAGTCCGGCTCCCCTCCTCGTCTCTTAGCAATAGCCAACCATCCCGCCTTCCCCCGCTCTCCAGCCCTGCCTCAGCCGCAGCTACTACAGCAGCAGGGACGGCAGTGGACATTTCTGCTGAGTCCCGCCCCCTTCGCGCTTCCTCTGGCTTGGGGCCGCCACAGCGAGCGGGGAATGCTTTCATTCAGTTGCATCATGCACACACGATGAAAAGAATCAGAAAAGGTTAAGTGAACATGTAGCCTCTTAAATTAAAGCCCACAAGGAGCAGCGGGGAAGGGGCGGCAGGGAGATATCCTGCCGCCCCAATTACACTACGAATTACGGGCACCAGAGCAGGAAAGCGGCGGGAGGGGTAAGTAAACCCTCCCGCCCTCTTAAATATACCCCCCCACCCAGTGCCGGACCGCAGTTGGTCGAAGCATACACGGACTGCACCAACAACCGCCATCTTCCTGCCTCGGCACCTCACTTAGTTTTAAGCCAGTAAGTTTAAGCAGCTCACCTCATCAAAGATCTCACACAGAGCACCTTCAAGCAACCAGCAACCACCCGATTCCTCCACTCACTCACTGGGCCATCTTCCCGCCTCAGCACAAGCCCCGCCCCTGCTCCACCCCTATTGCCACTGACGTTCCAGGAGCCTCGGAAACTGTGTTACTCAACAATGTTGAGTAAGGGGGGCGATGGCAACCCGGACCCGACTGGGATGGCGGCATGTTTAGTGCAAGCTTTTAATGTGGATTGAAAAACAAGCCTATTCCTCGGGGATCCCTGCCTTCCTAGTCACGGACTGGCACTCAAGCCTCCGCGGACCGGCAGCGGTCCGCGGACCGGCTGTTGAGAAACACTGGGCTATAAGATAATCTAAAAAAGCTAGGAATGTATTTTCTTAGTTAAGAATAAAACCTCTAATTAATCTTAATTATCCAGTGGATGTTGCTCTGAATAGTATGCAGTTCATAATGATCAGACAATGGGCCTATGTTTGTCCCACTAACGTAGGTGTTTACTTCTTGCCCATCAATAATTTTCATTCAAAGCTTGTTCACGTGATCAGGAATCAAAAGTTGTCTCAGGGTAACTTCTGCCCTGTATTATTTTGAATGCTGAATTATGGAAATGTTTAATAAACTGTAACGATAACAACAAAATTCCTGTGCCTCTCTGTGTCAAGAACTATTACCTCTGCACACCAGATTCAAGAACTCTGCTATTGTTTACCTGATCCTGAAAAGGCCAAAGTGTGCCTCAAACCAAAGTAGAGTAAGGTTCAACCAGGGGCGTAACTATAATAGAGCAAGAGGAGACAGTTGTCTGGGGGGCCACTGCCTTGGGCCCCCCCCCAAGCAAGTCACATGACTGACTCCCCCAGCTGTGCACCCTCCTGGGCTTCCTTCAGTTGTATTCATCCTCTAAAATTGATGTGAGTGTTAAGACCTGCAGCTACCAGAACAGCATGTCTTTTTCTAGTACCTTTAAATGACTTGCATCTTCCACAATTTACAAAACCTGAGCTTCAGTGCGGGGGTGGGGGGGGGAAGCCATTTTAAAATCTTGTCTCTGGTCCCACTCCAACCTTGCTACGCCCCTGGGTTCAATTAATCCTACTGGAAACAGTGGGCTCAGGCATGCTCAGGACCCACTGGCTGTAGAGAAAGACTCTAATTTCAGGACCTCCTCAACCACCTGTCAAAAGCTTGGTTTTTACCTAGGAGTGAAACCTGTATCTGTGCCACTTCAGACCACAGATGGGGAATTCACATGGCTAAATGCTCCTTTGCACAACAAACAAACAAACAAAAATCCTCCCACACAGAAAGCCAGATTTGGGGGGGGGGGGTAGGGTAGTCTAGAACTCTGTTTTACTAGATACTTATGAGCCTTGGCTATCTCTCAGCCTAACCCACCTCACCGGGTTGCTATGAGGATACAGCATGGAAGGAGGAAATCATGTATAGCACCCTAGGCTTCCTGGCGGAAGCACAGGATAGAAATGGAACCAAACAAGCGATTCTTCTGGACTAGTTCTCTATCCTTATGGGTAGGAAGATCACTTAAGGCCTGCGAGGGCCCACCTGTTGCAGGGGGAAGTGGTACAGCCCATCAAGAAGTGTAGCGCTCCAGTGCGAAGTGGGCCTGAGCACTTGCTTCCCTCCACCCTCCCATCTACAGGACTGTGAGAACCGTCCCATCCCCCGAGCGGCAGGCGGTTTCCTTACACCCGCAGGCCAGGCGGCTGACAGACGCACGGAGGCAGCGACGCCTTGGGCCAGCAGGGGGAGGCCTCTATGCAAACCCAAGGAGGCGCCGCTTGACGTGCCAGGAGACAAGACACGTGGGGGCGGAGGCGCGGATGACGCACCCGAGGCGGAGAGCGGTCCTGAGTGGGAACGCAGGCGCACCAGCACCAGGCCAAAGCAGGGCTCAGCGGCAGGCGGCCTAAAGGCCCTCCGTGGGGACCGGGATGGGAGAGAGGGAACCGCCCCGTGCTGCTCCACCAGAAGGACGGTCACACACTCACATCCCCAGGGCGTCGGGAGGCACCGGTTTCCGCGTGTATCGCGAGATCATCCTCCCACCTCAGCACCTCATCTCGGTTCTCGGCGGCCGTGCCGCCTGGCCGGCTCGGCCCTTGGCCGCCATGGCGACGCCCCGCCCCTCATCCTCCCCACCTGCCCTAGCGAGCCGGGCGGAAGTCTCCGCTCTATGGTAGAAGCCTCTGGGCAGCCGAAGCGTGGCGCGTGGCGATGAGGTAGTCACGCGCACGCGCGGCCGTGGCTGAGATTGCTTCACTACGCCGAGGAGGGCCGCTCGGCTCTGGATCTGGCGGGCCGTGCGGTGAGCTGCGTTCCACTGCGGGAGGGAGTGGGCGCTTGGCTTGTGCGTAGTTTTATGTGCGCAGCCCGGAGGGTGGGGAGAAATTGCTGTGGGAAGAGCAAAAAGCTTAGTGCCTAGTCGCAACCTGCTCCGATTCACATCTGCTCGGAAGGTACGTCCCCCTGCCGAGGAAGCGGACCTCGGATTCCTGTCACAGCGGTGCCAGTTTCAAGGCAGCTGCTCCCCTAGTCCCTGTGTCTGCGCTGGTAACCAATGCAGATCAAATAAAGTGATGCTACCAGTAAGAGTAGACTTGAAGAACTGTCATGTTAAAGGGTTGTCCACGAAATCGACTTGATATTAGTCGGTCACTGACCTCATTGTACCCAAGTACTGTCATTGCTATATCCTTCCTGACTATGAAAGCAACACCGTTCCTTCTTTGTTTCTTGTGTCCTGAGTAGTAAACGGTATGGTTTTCTGCCGGTATGGTGTACCATTCCAGTCCATTTTAATTCACTGATGCCCAATAGGGTTGTGCACGGAACCACCAACTGCAGTCCAGCACTGGGGTGGGGGGGGTACCTTTAAGAGCGGCGAGAGGGTTTACTTATCTCTCCCGCCACTTTCCCGCTCTTGCGCTGTAATTCTAAGAGTAATTGGGGTGGCAGGACACCTCCCTGCTGCCCCTTTCCCGACGTTGCTTGTAAAAATTCCCAGGTGTCCTTTGCGCGCGCGCGCGTAAAGGACGCCTGGGAATTTTTACAAGCAACGTCGGGAAAGGGGCAGCAGGGAGGTGTCCTGCCACCCCAATTACTCTTAGAATTACAGCGCGAGAGCGGGAAAGTGGCGGGAGAGATAAGTAAACCCTCTCGCCGCTCTTAAAGGTACCCCCCCACCCGAACCGGACCAGTCCGGAGGCTTTTTAAATGGCCTCCGGACCAGTCCGGGCCCATCCCTAATGCCCAAGATGTCAATCTGTAGTTGATTCATTTCATCTTTCACTGTGTCGAGCTTTCCCATATTCGTGCCTCTTACATTCCACATTCCCATTGTAATTCTGTCTTTGCAGCTTTGGATTTTCTTTTCCCACACAGCAGCATCAGTTGCTAGTCGTCCAAAAAGCTTTAGTCTAATTGCGTCATAAATACCACCGATACTCTGAGAGATCCTTAGCTGTTCCTCAGTAGCATGTTGAGTACCATGCGACCTGAAGGGCCCATCATCTGGCACTACATCGACAATCATTCTATTTTGTCTATTCATGTGGTTTTCTTGGTAAAATACAGGAGTGGTTTACCATTGCCTTCTCCCGCACAGTATGAAATGATGCCTTTGTCATTTTCACTGACATGATCATCCACCTCCAGCACCTTCCTATATTGCTGCTGCCCAGTACAGGTGCCTGCTTGCTTTAGCTGGGCAGCTGGGATGACCTTCGTGCTTTGGGTGATCCTACTGGGAGTATACCTCCTGAGATACTTTGCTCATCCCTCCCAGAAACAGTTCTCTGCCCCTCTCATGATGAGGCAGCATAGCAGGACCTGGGATCCTCTTGCAGAAGAAGAGGAAGTTGATGAGTTTTATGCTCAAGTTCAGTTTGAAATTGACAGAACATGCAAACAAGATGTGCTGTTAGTGGTTGGAGAATGGAATGCCAAAGTTGGAAGTGGTAAAGAGGAAAACACAGTGGGACTGTATGGCTTAGGAAACATAAATTAAGCAGGAGAATGACTTATTAGTTTTTGCCAAGCCACTGATCTCTTCATTGCTAATACATTCTTCATACAACCAAAGCGGTGCCTATACACATGGACTTCACCAGATTGAGTACACAGAAATCAGACTGGTTACATTATTGGTGCAAGGAGGTGGAAGAGTTCAGTTATAACATAAAAATGTGGCCGGGGCCCGATTGTGGAATGGATCAAAAACTGCTCATGTGCAAGTTCCAAGTCAAGCTAAAGTGGACAAACAAAGCTATCCAGCTTCCACAATATGATCTTGAGAATGTACCCACCATTTTCAAGGAAAACTTCAGGAACCGCTTTGAAGTTCTGAACCTCCTAGATAGGGAACCAGAGGAGCTGTAGAATGAAATCAAAGAAGTTGTTAAGGATGAATGTGAAAAGAGACTCCCGAAGACTAAGAAACAGAAGAAAGCAAAATGGATGTCAGAACAAATAGTGGAAATTGCCGAGAAGAGGAGAAAAGCCAAAGTCCAGAAAGATAAAGATCTCAGGAAGGAACTTAATAGGGAATTTCAGAAAGCTATTAGAAGAGACAAGGAGCAGTACTACAATGACGTTTGTGAAGACCTTGAAGATGGAAATAGACATGAGAAACAAGGCAAGTTTTCCAAAAGGTCTCTGAACTCAGAGGGAGATTCCAACCTCAAATTGGTATGTTAAGGGATGTCAAAGGACAGATAATAATTGATTCAGAAAAGATCAAACAGATATGGAAGGAGTATACTGAACATCTGTACAGCAGGGACAACATCCAAGATACTCTAGAAGATATTCCCTATTTGCAAGAACCTCTAGTACGGGAAGATGAAGTTAGATCTGCACTCTGGTCATCACCAAGTTGGAAAGCTACAGGAATTAATAGAATATCTACAGAAACATGGCAGGCAACAGAAGAAGAATCAGTCAAGGCTCTAACTAAACTATGCCAGCAAATTTGGAGAACGACACAGTGGCCAACAAATTGGAAGAGGTCAGTCTACATACTCATACCAAAAAAAGGAGACCTAACAGATTGCACAAACCATCACACAATTATCCTTAATTTCACAGGCTAGCAAAATAATGCTCAGGATCATCCAATGCAGATTAGAGGCGAGCCCTACTTGGAAAGGGAAATGCCGGATGTTCAAGCTGGTTTCAGGAAAGGCCAAGTAACAAGAATGATTGCTGATGCACGCTGAGAAAGCCAAAGAATACCAGAAAGAAGTCAATATGTACGTTATTGACTATAGAAAAGCCTTTGATTGTGTCGACCATGTCAAGTTGTGGAACATCCTTAGGAAAATGGGCGTCCCAGAACATCTCATTGTTTTCATCAGAAACATATACAGGACAGGAAGTCACAGTCCAGACAGAACATGTTGAAAAAGATTGGTTCTAGATCGGCAAAGTGGAGGCTATATACTTTCTCCTTACTTATTCAGCTTATATGCTGAACATATACTGAGAAATGCTGGATTGGAAGAAGATGAGTATGGTTTTAAAGTTGGAAGAACATACATCAATAACTTGTGCTACACTGATGATGCCACTCTGATAGCTGAGAATGCGGATGACCTGCAAACTCTAGTAATGAAAATCAAGGAGCACTACGACTAAATGTCAAGAAGACTAAACTGATGACAATGGGTACAGCAACCAGCCTCAGGATTGATAATGAAGACATTGAAGTGGTGGATAGCTTCTGCCTTTTAGGATCGACCGTCAACAGTAAAGGATCCAGCAGTCAAGAAATATAGGGATGTGCACAGAACCGCCGAGCTGTGGTCCGGCACGGTGTGCAGGGCTCTTTAAGGGCGGGGGAGGGTGTACTTACCCCCTTCCCCGCCGGCGCGTTCGTTTGGTAAAGCTTTTGGTAAAGCTTTTGATACCTCCCTGCCACCCCTTCCCCCAGTCGTCGGCAAAAGGCTTCAAAAAGCCTTTTGCGCGTGCGCACGTTGTGCGTGCATGTCACGTCTCTGCAACGCACGGAGTCATGATGTGCATGCGTGGCGTGCGCACGCACAAAAGGCTTTTTGAAGCCTTTTGCCAACAACTGGGGGAAGGGGCGGCAGGGAGGTATCCTGCCTCCCCAAAAGCTTTACCAAACGAATGTGCTGGCGGGGGAAACGCGGTGGGGGGGGGCGAGTACATCCTCCCCCGCCCTTAAAGAACCCCGCACACCAGTGCCGGACCGCCAGACAGACCTCATGTCCGGACCGGTTTGGAGGCCTTCAGAATGGCCTCCGGACCGGTCCGGGCTCATCCCTAAATAAATACGCTGCAGACTAGCACTTGTTAGGGTAGCAATGAAGGCCTTGGGAGGGCTATTTAGATGCCATGACGTGTCTATATCTACAAAGTTTAGAATCATTTGGACAATGGTTTTTCCCATGACATCCTATGGATGCGAAAGCTAGACTTTGAAGAAGCAAGATAGAAAAAGCATTGACTCTTGAACTTTGGTGCTGGAGAAGACCTTTGAGGATACCATGGACAGCCAGGAAAACAAACAAATGAATCATAGAACAAATCAATCCAGAATTTTCACTTGAGGCACAAATGACCAGGCTCAAACTGTCATACTTCGGGCACATTATACGAAGACCCAGCTCCCTTGAGAAGTCCATAATGCTTGGGAAAGTTGAAGGAAAGAGAAGAATAGGATGACCAGCAGCAAGGTAGATGGACTTGATTACGACAGCAATGAATGCACCACTGAGAGACCTTAAAGGCCAAGTTGAAGACAGATCATCCTGGAGAGAATCTATCTATGTGGTTGCTAAGAGTCAACACCAACTTGATGGCACTTAATCAATCAATCACTTGTAAGCAGTTTAACCAGTAACCAGGCAGCATTTTGTCCTTAGGTTCGGCGCTTCTCCAGTGCAGGTGGTAGGAGTGAGATCTAGTATGCCTCCCTCTTACTCTAAAGTTCCCCCCTTCCCTCCTCAAAGAAGCTTTTGCCGTTAGGATACATTGCTGGTATGAAAAGTCAGTATTCAGTGATAGAAAGCTTCATCTGTTGTCTGTGGTGCAGTTTTCGGAAGACAACAGGAGTTTTGTTTCAAAAAACTTTTAAAAGGAAAAATAGGAGACCTACAGCCCTTTGAGATGGCAAATGGTTCATGAAAAGCCATTTCCTAGATATTGCTTTCCAGCCCCTAGGACTAGCTGAACAAAATATCACTGCATCATGAACATGAAGCCACCTAATGGCTCAGTGGAGAAGTAACCTGTCTAGGGAACAAGAGGTTGCTGGTTCGAATCCCCACTGGTATGTTTCCCAGACTATGAGAAACACCTATATGAGAAACACAGCAGCGATATAGGAAGATGATGAAAGGCATCATCTCATATTGTGCAGGAGATGGCAGTGGTAAACCCCTCCTGTAGTCTACCAAATAAAACCAAATGGCTCTGTGGTTGCCAGAAGTCAACATCGACTCGACGGCACAACTTTATCATGAACATAGTTGTGAAGGTTCACTACATATACTTTTCTTTTTTCTTTTCTTTTTAAAATGCTTTTATTAGTATACAAATGAAAACAGAAAGGTTACATCTCTGAGACCAAACAAATTTACATAAAAGGTCTTATCCTTCAAAACTGAAATGAAAGAAAAATACAATAATGTTAGTTGAATCTAGAAAGTCCTAAACTAGGCATCAGGCATCAGTAGCATTCAATAAAGAATCTTGAACCCCTTGAGGAGAAATTAAAGGAGATAAAGTCTGTCCCAGCATAATTGATCATCCCACTATCAAACAGTCTAAAGAGGAGAGAACCAACCCAACTCTGACGTATAAGATAGAAACGATACAAGTAATTCAAGTGCAGAGCAAGACATCTCCAGTACTCTGTGGTTTGAGCCCCACAAGCTCAAAAAATGATATTAAGAATTAATGATAAGATTCTGTATTTTATAAGGGAGAGAATACAAGTTCCCTTGCTCTAGTTTTGTCCTACTTCTGAATTAAAATCTATATAAAAAACAATAAGAAAAAAAATTGTCCAAAAACATTCGTTAAGTGGGTTAACTGAGTCTTGTAACATGTATGTTTGATAGAAATATGTTTTGTAATGTATTATTCTCCAATACAAAACAAAAGGAAATTTTTTGGACAAGTCTTGGATCTTCTAGTTTTTTCCATCCCAGCTACATTAAATGTGAGATATAGTATATTATCTTATATATTAAGCTGGTGGACTGAAACAATCTAAAATAATCAAAGGACATCCACGATTCTAGCCAAGCCGAAAATGAATTCAAAGAATTTTAAATTACTTGTTCTATCCGACCAGATAACCAGTTTACATCAGAACCACAACAGCAGACTTCACCAGCAAGGTGCTATACAGTTCTCTTCCACGTGAGTTTCAATGTTATAAATAACAGATAAAGGAGGCTAGTTAAAATTGGTCCTGCTAATAAGAGCACAAAAACAGATATGTAATTTTAGGTGTACCTCAAAAATATGTCTCAAATATATCCTAATATAAAATATTAAATGTGCTTCAGTGTAATATCAATACAATAAAGAGTAAAGAACTCTCAGGCAAGACATGAGTTAGTTCTGTATGTCTCTGCGTTCATATCACACCCTAAATCGCATCAGTCCCTTCATACTGGCTCTCTCCGAAGACCATTCAGCTGCCTCCTAAAAAATCCATCAGAGTTTCAAACAGCAATTTAAAGTTCAAGATTAAAATAAGAAGTAGGTCATTGCTGGGATATCAGACATTTTAAAAGAACTCTTCAGGGCAAAACTAAAAGCTGTTAGCACTGGAATGCTGAGATCTCCAGCAAAGTAAAGATAGCAAAAAATAAGCAAGAGCTTTCAGTAGGAAAGAGAAAAAATGGTAGATCTGCCAAACTCATGGCTGTGGACATCTCAGAGATTTATTAGGAGAGGTAAAAAGAATAGAGCAGGTCGTCTGTAATTAGGCGATGAAAAGCCTCTCTTCGTTCGGTCTGGTGATCGCGGAAAGGTCTCTCCAGATGTTCATCCAGGGTTTTCCAGACTTTTTAGGGTCTGAAGACCCCCTAGACTTGCACCTCTAGGAGGGCGACCAAGCCCCACACACATACCGACCTCAATCTGGCCGACGGAAGGTAATAAGATGGTGATAAGACAAAACGATTGATGAAAACCCTGACAGCTGGTTTAGTCAGGAGTTTTCGTTCCAGATGCCATCTTGCTTTCCCCCCACTACATATACTATTCATGATGGGAATGATTTTTCTGTTGGTACATACAGGAAAATTATGCATGTTTGTAGAACAGAGAAAAGGATATTGGTGTGTATTATTATTTAAAGATACTTTGTATTCTTCTTTTAGCCAACCTTAACAAATAAAGAGAAGCAGAGCTAAATAAATTATGGTCTGTAGTCTATGAATGACTGTTGACATGGCATCTACAGAAATAGTTCAACTAGAAATTAATAGTATATTTGACCAAATAATTTTCAGAGGGTGTGTGTTTGTTTTTAGTAAAATCAGAGCATGGATTTAGTTGTTAATTAGTTTTTTCTTTGATAATGATTCCTGCTTTATGACAAAGTCATAAATATGTTTGTATGTGTATATCTATCTATATCTTTAAAAGTCTTGGAGTGTATATATCTGTGGTAATTTTCTAAAGGATATTGGATAGCTTCAAAATATTCAACTTTATAAGCAAAATCATGGCCTTTCTAGTCCTTAGGATTTAGGAGCATTCCTGAACAGATTGTTTTGTCTCTGACACTCTTCTTGTTGCTTTTAAAGATGACAAACCTGTTATATGGCAAAAAACTTGTTATGAAATTTCTTTATAGACTTCTCTCCGATAACTTAAAAAAATAGAATCTGCATGTTCTCTGAGTACAAGTTTCTTGATTGCAGTGTTTAGCATATTAAAATGTGAGTGTGTTGAAGAACGTACTGTATGTGTGTGCATGTAATGTTTATTTTCTTGAAATATTTCTTTTAACAGGGTATTATTCTGTTAAGTAGAGAATGGAGAAGGAATTGAATCTTGTAGCTGTGGAAGATGCAGTGCATTACCAGCTGTTCTTGTTAACTCATCTAACAGAAAACTCTGAACGTCGCCAAGAAATTCTTCAGGAATACATTGAAAGAATACTAGCATGCTTTGCACCCATACTGGTTTCCTACATCTGGCAAAACCAGCCATTTAATCTCAAGTATAAACCTTCCAAAGGTAAAAATATTGCCCTTACTCTAATTCTGACAATGTTGAATATGGAGAAGGTTTTCCTAATAAAAAAATTAGCAGAATATACAGGTATTGATACTGTGACATAGAAGTTATGTATATTTTAATCATGATCCCACATGATTATTTCTGGAGACCCAGCAGGACACCAAACTTGTCGTCTTCTTCTTCTTCTTCTTCTTCTTCTTCTTCTTCTTCTTCTTCTTCTTCTTCTTCTTCCTCCTTTTTTTTTTTTTTTTTTTTGAGCAGTGGGGTGTGTATGCTGATTTTAATTTTCTGAAGTATATTAGCTTCAAAATGTTCAATATTTAATTTTCCATTTTTAAAAAAAGTGACCTTTTGGTTCTTTAAATATTTCAAACACCTTTTAAAACAAATTTTATCCGACATGAAATTTTACTAGTTGCTATTGTAAAGGAAAAGGAATAATAAAAACCCCCAATGATAATTAACCTACCTAGTTATAAAATACAATATACCAGTCAATAGTTTGGTTTAAGTAACACAGTCTAACATCCCCTTGTCTTTATTTAGGAGATGTCCCTTCTCATATTGCTGGTGTCACAAAATTTGGAGATAATATTGAAGACGAATGGTTTATTGTATACCTCATTAAGGAAATTACAAAGGAATTTCCAGAACTAGCAGCCCGGTATGTGTTGACTAGGATTAGAGTTCCTTTATCAGACATATTTTAATTGTACTGGTATAATATAAATTAAATAGTTGGCTGTAGTTTGATCACCTCAAAGTAATTTATAAGTTACAGTCTCAGTCTTGCTAAGTAGAAGGTTAGATTAAAATGATTGCAGCCATTTTCTGTTTCAATTGTCCACAAGTTGATACAAGCAGAAGATAACACATAGTGTACTGTGAGATCTTGATTCAATAAAGCACTTATTTGCATTTTATTAAACATTTCTTTATATTAAAAGCTGATCATATGCTTAGTCTGTTTTGCAATACTTTGCTGTAATGCACATAGCATATTTCTTTGCTTTAGATCTCATATAGCTGTGCTGAGAGCTTATCTTTGATATTTTTTTAACAATTGCAGGAATGCAGCACATTGACAGAGAGAGTACTTTGCTTGTTCCAGCATGGACTGCTCTGTATTAGTAGGCTAGGAACTCAATTCCAGAATTATACGGTGTTAGAACTGTGCAACATCTGCAGCTAGTTAGACTGCTGCTTGTTTCAGTTGGATTGTGTTCACTGCAAAGGGTCACCAAGATTTGTTGGATATAGAAATCTGAGTACAAGTAGTTGTACAGTGTTACCATGTTTTCTCAGAAGTATCAATCACCATGGGTCTGACTTAGTAAGTATGCATAGGTGTGCAGCCTTAGGCTGTTCTAAAATTTGTGTCTGGTCTTAGAAGATAGTTCAAGGAAGATACTGTTTTGGGTTTTTTTGTTTTTGGTTGATGGTGGACGACAAAGGACAGGGCAGGTACCAATATTTTATTGAGATGAATAAAAATGCCCTGATCAAGAGATAAAGAGATCAGGCTTCTGTGCATATATCATTTGCTGGATCAAGAACCGCAGTCATAAGTCAAAAAAATAAAATACAAATATAGATATTGTGCCTCAGCATTGCATTACTTTCAGTTGTATATGCATACGCAGTCTGCATTCTGGCCTAACTCATGTGTAAGTTTGGATTGGACAAAATGTTGTGAGTAATTTTTCTACTTGAATAGAGTGAATGATAATGATGGTGAATTCCTGCTGATAGAAGCAGCTGACTTCCTTCCGAAGTGGTTGAATCCTGAAAACAGCATTAATCGGGTAAGAGGGCTTAAAAATGCCAAACCAGTGCCAAGTCTGGAGAACATATTCCATATATGTGTTATGTATTGTTCTTTGTTATAAGAACAGCCCTGCTGGATCAGGCGTAAGGCCTATCTAGTCCAGCATCCTGTTTCCCACAGTGACCCACCAGATGACTCTGGGAGCCCACAGGCAAGAGATGAAGGTGTGTCTACTGTTGCTCCCCTACAACTGGTATTCAGAGGCATCCTTCCTCTGAACCTGGAGATAGCCTATAGCCATCCAGACTAGTAGCCATTGATATACGTGTCCTTCATGCATTTGTCTAAGGCTCTTTTAAAGCTGTCCAAGATGGTGCCAGTCACCATGTCTTGAGGCAGACAGTTCCATAGATAGATTATGCACTGTGCAAAAAAAAAAGTACTTCCTTTTGTTGGTCCTAAATTTCCTGACAATCGGTTTCATGGGATGGTGCCTGATTCTAGTGTTGCGAGAGAGGGAGAAAAGTATCTCTCTCCACACCATGCATAATTGTATAGACCTCTTTTATGTCTCCCCTTAGTCACCTTTTTTCTAAACTAAAAGGCCTTAGATGTTGTAACCTTGCCTCATAAGGAAGGTGCTCCAGGCCCCTGACCATCCTGGTTGCTCTTTTCTGCACCTTTCCCAGTTCGACAATGTCTGTTTTGGGGGCATTTTTTGTGAGCCATCTTGAAACCTTTGATTGAAAAATAGCCTTAAAATTGTTTAAATGGAATTCAATACTTTTCTTCCTACAGTACCATAATGATAACTTTTAACTAGGGGTGTGCACAGATGGCAGAGGTGCACTCCGACATCGGGGGGTGGTGGTGTTGCTTTAAGGGCAGGGGGTTTGTACTTACCCCTCCCTCTGCTTTTCCCCTTCCGGCGCTCCATTTGTGAGTAAAAATTTCAGGGCGGCAGCGTTCGTCCCTGCCGCCCCTGCCACCTTGTTGTGTTCCAAAATCACGGAAGTAACTGCAGCACGTGTGCACCACCGATGCACGCACATCACTGTGATGTGCGCGGCGCGCAGCAGTTGCTTCCATGTTTGGGGCAGACAACAAGGGGGCAGGGGCAGCAGGGAGGAACGCTGTCGCCCTGAAATTTTTACTCACAAATGGAACGCCGGAGGGGGGAAAGCAGCGGGAGGGGTAAGTACAACCCTCTGCCCTTAAAACAACACCACCACCACCCCACATCGAACCGCCGGCCCGGCCCATGTGCGAACCGGTTAGCAGGCCTCTAACATGGCCTACGGATCGGTTCGTGCACATTACTACTTTTAGCTGGTCTCTTAGTCTTTATTTTTAAGTTGCCATACATGAATTTAGTACTTGTACAAAGAACTTTAAAACTTAGCAAAGAAATGTATGTCTTTGTCAGGTGTTCCTGTATGGTGGAGAACTGTGCATAATTCCACTGCCAAAGACTTCTGAAGAGGCAACTTTACTACCTGCTACTAGTCCTACAATTCCTCAGGCACTGAAGTTGTTATCTACCCATTCCAGTAATTTTGTATCTGCAAAATCTATTAAAGCAGCAATATGTAAACGCATCAGTGGGTAAGTCTTTAGGCTTGTGCTGGCTAGATTTCTGGGGTGAATTGTAATTAAGAGTCTGTAACCACCGACATCCAGGATTACACTCATAACTGGTTTTGGCACAAAAGGAGTAAACCTTTTAGTCTTTCATAAGTGAGAGAACAGCATGTTGAATTTCAGTCATATCTTTGACTATTAGCAAACCAGGTAGTGTGGGTTTTCTCAGTGGTAAATAAGTTAAATAAAGTCAAGCTAGGATCTACTCTTATGGATGGGGAAATTCTGCCTTTTTAGATTTACAGGCCACTCAACAGCTTGTTGTAGAAAAGGGAAGCAATATATTTTTATTTGGTTTACACAGGTGTTCTATACAAACTTTGAAGATCATCCGACATGATTGGTTGGCTTGAGTGTTCCATTTTGATTGGACAGATATCTCTGTTACTTTAATGGGTATATTAATGCTGCTGGATTGGGAACGGAAGGAAAGGAAATGGCATATACAAAAACTGCTGGATCCCTTTAAGCAGGCCTGCTCAACTTCGGTCCTCCTGCAGATGTTGGCCTACAACTCCCATAATCTCTGACTATTGGCAACTGTGACTGGGGATTATGGGAGTTGTAGTCCAAAAACAGCTGGGGGGGCCTAAGCTGAGAAGGCCTGCTTTAGAACAATGCTTCTTAATTACACACTAAATTGCAATTTTGTGCTACAGGTACCCTGAGAAAATTCAGACGTTCCTTCACCAAGCTCATTGTTACCTTCCAGGAGGCATTGCAATCGTGCTAAAGCAATGTCCCGCATTACTGTCTGCAGCGGTCCAAGCTTTTTACCTGCGAGACCCCATTGACTTAAAAGCATGTCGCGTTTTCAAAACTTTCCTTCCAGAGACACGCATAATGACTTCGGTAAGTGATGATTCTACCTGAGCCAGTTTTGTCATTCAACAGCCACAGCATCTGTCGAGGTGACTCAAGATAAGGGGCTAAATCTGCTAGAAGCTTGATTTATTCTGATCATTGCCTTTTATGTTGGAATAAACACCCTGTCAGTACTGTAACAGTATTCGAGTATCTTTAGACAGATTATTGGAGTGGGCTATTTTCTTTTCTCTACAAGGCTTTTATTGTCTAACAAAATCCAATATAAACATTATGCTACAGAGATTTGATACAAATAGACTCTCCATGGAAGAGAAAAACAAATTTACACTGAAAAAGGCTTGCATATAAAGAACAATTTGTCATTACAAAAAGATTTGCATAAAAAGAAATACATGGATTAAAACAGATCTTTTTTGAAATTAAACAATCCATAATGATCAGTAATCAATCGGCTTGAAAAACTCCCTCTGCTGCTACTACTACTAATATTTATAAACCGCTCTTCAACCAAAGTTCACAAAGCAGTTTACAAAGGGTGCTGGCTGTTTAAAAGAGTGGTCAGC
Organism: Hemicordylus capensis; assembly: GCF_027244095.1. Classification (NCBI taxonomy): domain Eukaryota; kingdom Metazoa; phylum Chordata; class Lepidosauria; order Squamata; family Cordylidae; genus Hemicordylus; species Hemicordylus capensis. The sequence continues at coordinate 237,079,232 of NC_069659.1, read as the reverse complement.
TCATGATTTAAATTTCTTCTCTTTGTGTGTGAGAGCACTCCACTTAATATTGAAACAAGTGCTAGTAAGAACTAATCTGCCTACTTTCCTTTCATTTTCTCTACAACTGGACTAAATTTGGTTCAAATCGAGGTCCACAAGTTAGATCTCTTGCGCCTCAAATGTTTACACATCTACCATCTTGGATTGGGGTGGATGACATCATTACAAACTACACCATTGAGGTGTCCCTGTGTGTCACTCACTACAACTGTACCTCATTTGGTTCAAATTGGTTAGATCGGGGTGAATGACATCACAAACCTGGTTCAAAAGTCTGGAAGTTCGGCCGGTTCAAAGGTGGGGGAGGGATAACTTTAATGACTGGGGAGGGTGCTCTCCCCTCCTCCACCCCACGTTTCCCCCACTGATTCTGTCATTAAATCAGTCCTGCGGGGCAGCAGCATATCTCCTAGCCGTGTGATGTGTGCACATGCAGCTGATACTTCCGGTCTGCAACGTACCGAGGCAGCAAAGAGGTACACTGCTGCCCCATGGGACCGATTTTAATGACAGCAGGGGTAAGAGCACCATCCCCAGTCCTTAAAGTTATTCCCCACCCCACTTTCAAACCAGCAGTCGCTGGTTCCATGCACATCCCTATTAGTGTCTTCCAAGTAACTTTGAAACAGAAAATGGCTCTTCTGATGTCAGCAGAAAAGCCTGATTAGTCCAGAATTTCATTTATCCATGACATATCATATGTTGGTTGTGTTACTTTGTGCTTTTATGGCATCCTCTTTGTGTGCATGAGACTACCACAGAAACAAAATTTACTAAATTAATTTTTGTGGACTCTTAAAAAGTACTTATTGTCTGTTGCAGATTGATGGAAAATAGACCATGAAAAAGCAGTGTATCCCCTAACGCCTGCATGTAGAAAGAAGTTTGCACAAGCAAACTCCCCCACCAACCCATCCAAAAGGCACTCCTGAGGTTTGGGAGACTGCTTGGAATGGGGTGGTATGGGGCATGGGGAACTGAAGAAGGAGTGGGAAATTCCCCAAACTGAAAATAAGCATCTTCTTTTGCTCACAAAATGTTTTGGGGAATGCTCCCTTCCCTCACAGTTCTCTGTGCTTCATCTCATCCCATTCTTGAGGGTTGCATTTTGGAGAGCTGCTGTGGGGAGGAGGGGCTGGGTAAGTTTGCTTATGAGAACATCCACCTGTGTTAAGATATCTATATCTATAATTCTCTAAGGCGTACCCATAGCTAATCCCATGCGTAACAGCTCGAACAGAAGCACCGTGGTGATTGGGCAGTGGGGATTCCATATGCAGATAGGGAGGAGGAGCCTGTGAGAGCAGAAGCACCATGGTGATAGGGCAGTGAGGATTCCATATGCAGATAGGGAGGAAGAGCCTGTGATGGTTAAGGTCAGTTGGAATGCAACTGTTACTGGTCGGAAGATTGTTCTTGACTGTAGAGGAGAGAAAGAGATAGATAGATAGACAGATAGATAGACAGATAGATAGTGTGCAGGGGTCTGTGAAGAGAGGGGTCGCGAGGGAGGAAAGAGCCCCTTCAGGAGAAGGAACCTGCTGTTGTGTGAATTAGATTAGGAAACACGATGAACAAGATCTGTTGACTCAGGAAGGGAAAGAAAGAGAGAGAAAAAGGAGGGGAAGAGCGAGTGGAGAAGAGAGAAAGTGGGGGAAAGAAGGAAGAGAGAAAGAAGGGAGGGTGAGGGATGGGCCTGAGCTTGTCAGTAGCCTGAAAGGAATGAGCAGTCATGGCAGCTCCTATTGGCATCAAGGAAGGGCCCAGTCAACCACTGCTGCTGTTGGGGGATACTGAGGCCATTGGTGGAGGGAGGCAGACAGGCAAGGGCCGGGCCTGGGCTTGTCAGTGGCCTGAGGGGAACAAGTGGCCATGGCATTGGCAGCAACAAGGAAGGGCCCTGTCAACCGCTGCTGCTGCTCCTGTGGGGAGGAGCAGGAGTGGGGCTCGGATGAGGATGGGGAGGTCTCTGGGGATAAGGGGCTACAGCTTGGCCAATAGACACCACAATGCTGCAGCTGCGGCCAAGAGGGGTGAGGGGTAAAGGGATGGAGGAGTGACCAAGAGGGGTGAGGGGGATGGAAGCAACGGGATGGAGGAGGAGGAGCAAAAGTGCAGCACAGGTGAGGGTGGAGAGATCTCTGAGCTGAGGGGGGCTGTGGCGGGTGGGTGTGAAGGGAGCAATCAAGTACTAGTGTGCAGACGCTCTGTGGGTTAAGCTAGTAACTCAGTATTTCTTGAAAAAGCACAGGTCAGCATGCAGCCCTCCTTGGCCATGTCATTTTGTAGTGTTAAGAGCCAATGCTAGTATGCTGCAGAAACTACTGAAGTTCTGTGGTGTGAGCTTTAGAAGGCAGTAAATTGATTTTCAAATGCATCTTAGTACATCTGGTGAGCTGAGCTGTTGCTTAACAGAAGATCGTAATGTATTAGCAGTCCCTATAGCATTCTTTCAGATAACTTTATGACTTTTCCCCATTAGTTTCAATTGCCATTACTTACTTACTTACTTACATTTATATCCTGCTCTTCCTCCAAGGAGCCCAGAACAGTACTACATACACAAGTACTACATACTTGAGTTTCTCCTCACAACAACCCTGTGAAGTAGGTTAGGCTGAGAGAGACATGATTGGCCCAGAGTCACCCAGCTAGTATCTTGGCTGAATGGGGATTTGAAATCGGGTCTCCCCGGTCCTAGTCCAGCACTCTAACCCCTACACCACACTGGCTCCCATTAGTTATCCTTATGCTTGAAATCCTTGTTATAGATCAAAGTACATTAAAACAGGCATGCTTAATAAAATGTTATGTTATTTTCAGGTCACTTTTACTAAGTGCCTATATGCACAGTTGGTACAACAGATTTTTGTACCAGACAGACGAAGTGGATACACGTTGCCTCCTCGTTCTCATCCTCAGTACAAAGCATATGAGCTGGGTATGAAGTTGGTAAGTATATTCTTCAACACTTGGTGTTTCCAACACACAATTTTGGTTTGTCTAAAAAGATATTGATTCATGTATATGTATGATTTTACTGATAATGCATATTAAACTTTTCAAAATAAGCATTGCTAGCTGGCATAAAGGGACCTCCTTTTCTTGTTTCTATTACAATCTTTAGGAGATTAAAGTGAGAATTAAATATGTTTCCCATCCAAGCAGAAGGTACAGCAAGTCAGAAACTCTTGCCATGAATTTGGACTGCAATCCTAAATTCATCTGATGTGCTTTTAAAGTTATTTCAGACATAGAATATTAAGGATTGCACCCCAACAAAACATTAAGAACCTGAGATAAAAGCCGAGCTATTGTATTGTTTTTGGTTTTTTGTTTCTCTCTTACAGGCTCATGGCTTTGAAATTCTCTGTTCCAAGTGTAGTTCAGGAGCTGATAATTCTGAGGAACATACGATGAATGTTCCACTGTGGGATAACTTTCTCAAGAGCCTCAAGAAAAACAATTATTTTAAGGTGAGATATTTTTCATTAATTGAAAGATTGTAAAATCATTTTAGCCACTTAATCCACTGAACATACAGTATATGTTGTAAGTTTAATTGATGCCACCATACTTACCTTCAGATATACTCCCAAATATCTCTATTGCTTGTAAAGGGATACAGGACTTGTTTCCTAGTGGAGTCATAGCACTGAAGGAACAGCACCTTCTCTTCAGTGATCCTAAGGCAAGCTACAAGCTGAAACGATTTACTTGTCCTAGTTTCCTAGGATTCATCATTTTGGTCTGTTTCAGGTTATTGGAGTGTGATTATTTATTGTCTCTTTATTGGCTTAGATAGAAATTCCAGTCCACAGTCTATCCTAATGAATCTGTTTCTGTACGGGGTTACTTCAGTCTGTGGGGGAGCAGGAAAGTGTTTGTGTGCTTTCCTGTAATTAAAGGAGTGTACAGTTGGGGGGCTCCCCATTACATACAAAATTAGTATGTCAAGAAGAAGAGGTAGGTTGGATCTGTTAGAGCTCAGGAAGTTCTCCCCAGCTCCAAACAACTGGGGCCTGGATATTCCCTTTTCCCAGGTGTTCCAGTGTTTACTTAAAGGGGAATGGCAGGTCCCCACTCCCAGCCCAGACCTTGGTGAGGGGCACTAGAAGTTCTGTATCCTCCCAAGCCAGCTATGGACCGCCTTAGTGTTCGTCTTGGAGAAGCACCTGCGGTGGCCTTGGTTTCAGGCTGTTGTGGATAAGGACAAGGAGAGCAAAAAAGAGTAAGATGTCAAAAAGAAGAAGCTACTTCTAAGAAAACCTCGTGAGGCGTCTGACCTTGCAAACTGGATGTCTGCTGCCATCTGAAAATTTGCTAGCATGTAGGGAAAAGAACCTCCAGGCAGTGCTCTGGAGAGACTGCCATTCTCTTATAGTGCCTTTCAGAAAATGGGCAAGGCTGCATCATTTATAGCAGATGCCATAGAGTTTTCTGCAAGGGCTGTGACCTTGGATGTCATGTTTTTATGGCTAAAAACTGGAATGTCAACAAATCTAGAGTCAACTTAGCATTCATTCCCTTCATGGGGCACAACTTGGTTGGGGGCTCCCTGGATGTAGTGGAGACACGCAGCAGTCCTCAGCTGTGAACAGGGAGGCTGCAGGACTTCTTTCATATTTGGGTGGAATTTCCCAGAAATCAGTGGGTGCGAAGGATTGTGCAAAAGGGACATTCTGGAACTATCTAAGATGTACTCACAACCTTTTCATTAGCTCCCCAAGCTCAAAGAAACAAGAGAAACAGCTGCTGCTGGTTGTTAATATTTTGTTACTGCTTTTCAACAAAAAAGAGTTCTCAAAGCAGTTTACACAGAAAAAGAAATGAGGAAGAAATTGGCTCGCTATCCTAAAGGGCCTCAAATTCTAAAAAGAAACACAAGCTAGACATCAGTCACAGCAACTGAAAGGATGCTGTGCTGTGGCTGAATATAGACAATTGCTCTCCTGTTAAATATAGGAGAATCACCCCTGTAAAAGATGCCTCTTTGCTCAGTTAGCAAGGTATCACCTAATGACCTAGGTGATTCACAGGGGCATATCTAGGGAAAATAGCGCCCAGGGCAAACGCTGAAATTACGCCCCTGTCCAGACATCTGACACACATCTTTCAGATAACTTTACCATAATATCAGCTCAGAAATACGTCAAGCTCATTAATCTTTTAATTAACAAATTATGGTGCTACATGAAAATTATAATTGTACCTTCCTTGCCTCTGAGGCTGAAGGTGGCCTAAAGCCCTCAGACTAGTAGCCATTGATAGAGCTGTCTACTGTAAGGCTGCAATTCTATGCTCCTTGACTTGGAAGTAAGCCCCATGAACCCAGTGGCACTTACTTCTGAGTAGACAGGCACAGAATTGGATTGCTCGTGAAGTTATGATTTTTCTCTGTTTGTGTCAGCTTAGTGGAATGCTGAATCCTACATGTTTTGATGCAGCATTTTAAAAGTGTCCATCGCAGCATTAGGGGTAAACTAGGTCTAGGCAAAATGAAGCAGTTTTGAGTTATTTAAATTTAGAATAGTGAGGTGACTAAGCATGTACTTCATTCTCTCCCTTTGAAATAAATGCTTCTTAAAATTGCTTAACTGTCTGGATTAAGCTCTCTGTGTTTCAACAAGAAGAAATCCAGACACTATAATCTTACAATCCTTCTAAACATATTACCTGGATGTAAGTCCCTCTGTAGAAAATTGGATTTATTACAAGTAAATTATTTACAACTGGTGTGTAGGAGTTCAGCAATGCTGAACTTAAACATAAATTGTAATATATGTATAAACTTCACAAGGGTTGTTCTCCCTCTCCCTGTCCTTGTTTCATTCCAGCAGCCTCTTAATTATTGGCAGTATTTTGAAGGTGGTGGGTGAAGGGAAACCACATATCCTCTAAACAGGACATTTCCTGAAAGGTTGAAGTATTCTAATAATGCACAGTGCTTTTAATGTGCTAAGAGTAGATCTGAAGCTTGCTAAAGCCAGGATATTTCCTGTTTCAAACTACGAAATCAAACAAATAATTAACTTTTGTGAAGGATCAACTCTCTCTTTTGTTTTAAGCCCAGAATGCACCCTGCTCGCGCGTGCTCTCTCTCTCTCTCTCTCTCTCTCTCTCTCTCTCACACACACACACACACACACACACACACACACACACGCATGCACGCATGCACACACAGCTTTAAACTTCCAAATCAATCGACTCCATCATCAGCTCCATTCCATTCATTATCTTCCTTCAGCCATGGTCGAGAAAACAAACAACATGACTGAGAAATAAGTGAGCTAAGAGCGTTAAGTCTTCACAGTTTTATTGTAAGAATTGCTGTGTCTTAAGACAAGTAGCGACTGGGCGAAAGTGGGGAGGGTGAGGGGAGTCAAATAACCCCTTAAAAGGGCATGGGGAGCAGAGCTAAGGCTGCACACGCAGGGTTATAGATAGGAGGAGGGTGAAAGCAAATAAAAGGAACAAGTTTCAATTAATGCCTTCAGGAGGGCGGGAAGAAAAAAAGACTGAGGTCAAATACTTAAAGTAGGTGGGAAAATAATTAGGATATACAAATCATAGTGTGTGAGAGAGGCAAGACTGTACCAAGAAAGATGCCAAACTGAATGTGTGCATTGAAGAAAGTAAAGGGCTACTCATGGGAACTTGAAGGCAGGGAGGAGTGGCAAAGAGAATCAGCAGGCAGCCATTTGGGGTATGGCCGCATGGAGGAAGGAAACACCGAGGGGGAAACTTAGAAATGCTTGCTCAGACAAACCCTACTTAAAAAGCAAGAAAGAGGGCGAAACTTTGCCAGACAGTTGCTTCAAACCCAGTCCAGTAACTTACAGGTCGGGGTCTCTTGGTAGTGGTGAGGTTTTCATAGGCAGCCTTCGCCGCTTCCCAGTCCTGCTCGGCTCCGGCTGCTTCCCCCTCAGAAAGTGCCATTTTGCTGCAGTTGGAGACGCTCGGTTTGTCCCCGGCCTGCTCTTTCTCTGGGCTGGAGCCGTTCCCCATTCATTGCCTCCCTCTGATCGCTTCGCCCATGGTCCACAGTTCTCTACCCTCTCTGAGCTAGATGATCAGAAGCTTCTGTCATCTCAGAAATGCAGCATCCCACACTCCAATGTAAGCCACCCGCCCCCTGCCCGTCACGCTCACGAAGAACAGAAGCTAACCTGAATATTTTTCGCACTTCTAGAAAACTTCCGCCTAACGTCCACACCGGGACAGTTGTGCACATGCCCTGTTAGCTCTCTCCGGCTCCTTACAGTTTTGTTCCCGACCCTCTCTCGTGGGGAGGGGGTGAAGAGGAGAGAGGGAGGCAGGGCCCTTGCACAAACTACACTCCATCTCCTATTCGTGCTTGGCTGGTGAGCGGTTGTGGTCTCAGAATTTCAAGTGGAGGAATAAGTGAATCCTGCAGGTGCAGAAGCAGAGGATTGGCTCGAACTTGGAGGGAATCAGGATTCCATCAGTGGTCTGCACCCGAGTGGCAGTGGAGCAGAAGCACCTCCCTGTCAAAGTGCTGCTGGGAAGCGCACTGTGGGGACGGGGCAGCAGGTGCCTCTGCAGGAATCTGGGTGCCGGCAGCAGGAGCAGCCAGGCAGTGTGGCGCCCCCTTCAGGTGGCGCCCAGGGCACGTGCCCTGGCTGCCCCACCCTACGCGTCTGATAGAATATATAGTGGAAATGCAAGTAAAATGACCAAGACAGTTCGCTGACGAGAAATGTGTGTAGGAATCTTTTCCATTTTCTGTATAGTGCTGAGGAGGATGGAGAGCAACCCTAGACCTGAACAGTCTGAACCACTTCATCAAATTTCAGATGGAAACTCTACCGACTGTAGCATAATCTGTGGGATAGGGCTTTCCCTAACGGAAAGGGCTCTACCAGAAGGTAACCAACCAGATTGGGTCAGTCGTTCTTGCATCAAATCTTGATGCTTTTAGCCAAGCTGTAGGAGTTAATGATTGCTTTGAACTATGTTCCATGGGCCAGGTGGCACTCAGCCACTACAGTGGATCGTGTTACTACTGCAACCCAAGCAGCGCAGTTTTGTGTGTGTTTGTGCTGGCCCAGGTGAGGTGATCTCTCAAATGGTGGCTGTCCTCTGCACTATGGAAGAGGATTTCTCTCCAAGAGCCCCTCAGACTTCAAATCCCACTAAATGCTACTATCAAAGAGGGCAATGCATTGAACAGTTGTATTTAAAATTCATAGGGTGAGCTGGAAGGTTCTGCTCGGTATCTGGATCAGTTGCGCATGGCAGAAAATTATTTCCAACAGTCTGTAATCGATCCACACAGGTAAGATCACTGATTTGACTTGTATTTGTTTTTTGCTTGCATTTGTACTGGATGTGAGCATCTCCCATGAGCAGAGCTCCATTCACTAAATAGGGCTTTCCTGCCTCACCTTTCCTGTTGCAGCCCCTTCCCAAGCTGTGTTTGATGGCTGGGGAACTCTCCATAATGGCATGGGATGTGAAGGAAGGAGTATTCAAGAAAAATCAGGGAATCCCCCTCCCCCTTCTGCACAAGTGGAAAGCATTTGTACAGTTGTACTTTTGACTCCAGCCACAGTGTATAGGTATGCTGCAAATCTATTTATTGTTCAGCTTTTATACTGAATCTTTCATAATGCATCTCAAGGTGATTTATAATAGTTAGAATACAATAAAATCCCATGAAAGTTACATGTAAAATCAATCATTAAAATCATAAAATGCCAAGAAACAAATGCAAGAAAGCTGAGAAACCTGGAACATCTAGGAAGTAAAAGCCTGAGTAAATTAAAAACAAGTCTTTAGTTGTTGTTTAAAAGCAGCCACAGTTGTCACAGAGCAAATGTTCACTGGGAGTCTGGGGGCAACAACAGAGAAGGCCCTGTCCCATGTGCACAACAATCTAGCCTCTCTCAACGTCTGAACACAGAGCAAAGGCCCACCTGACGATCTTGTTGGGCAGGCAGAAACCCTTGGAAACAGGCAGTCCTTCCAAATGTATATTGTTCCAAATGTATATTGTGTGGTATTTCTAACATTTACAGTTTCCTCTAGGCTGCTGTTTGGTTTTGGTGAGGAAACTGTGTCATCCAGAGCATTTGTAAATACAGCCTTCCAAAGAATGTGCCAACATATTTCCAATTAGGGTTTTATATAAGCCAGATTAATACAGCTGTTTGAACCATGTTGTAACTTGGTTTACAAACACTGAAGCCTAAGAAATGTATACTAGAGAATGTACTGAAAAATTAAGTATTATAGGTTAATACAGTGTACAGTGTTCCATTGGAAAATTTGAATCTTTCTAACCTCTTTACACAGAGCAAAAGTATTATGCACAAGATTTCTACATGTGATGGCACATGTAGTTTTTCCTACTGTTCATGAAATGCAATGTGGGAAACTGCTCTTGGTATTAGGAAGGTTATAAAAGCATTTCATTTGTTGAACTGTGAATCTAAAAGAGTACAGAAATGTTGTAAAGTTTATTTAATTTGTGTTTTGGTTTTTGTGGTGGTGTTTTTCATGCTAGTTCAGTTGCCAGAAGTCCGGGTGAAGAAATTATCACAATATTAAGGACAACTTCCTTTAATTTGGAGGACTTGAGAAAAGAAGCAAGCAGTCTTCCTCCAGAGGATGGTAAGAAGAGATAGTAGAAGAGCAAGGTCACAACCAGCATCCTACAGATTTCATACATAGTTACTGTGCCTTTGGGCCATGGTTGGCATTTCTGCAAAATGTAGATGCAGGCATCAAATTGCCCTCTTTACCTTGGGAAACTATGATGAAGCCTGTTGATGACTGCACCATATTAACTGTAGAATAGTGGCCTTAAAGTATCTAGCAGCATGATCCTATGCATGTTTACTCAGTTTACTCAGAGTAAACATGTTTTGAGTTCAGTGGAACTTACTCCCAAGTAAGTGTGCATGAGATTCCAGCCTAAATGTTACAACTAGAAATGTAAATATACTTTGCATAATTCATTGTGGATTAATATTTTACCGTGAATTTGGCACCCTTAGGAGGAACTGGGCTGAAGGGGGTTTAAAAAGAGAACACTTGAAAAATACTTAGCTCCTATTGAGTAGCAAAATCTCTCTCAACAATGGAGATGCAGAGGAAAGCTGGAATCTTGTCCAGCAAGCCTAGCATTCTCTGCTCTGTTTATTCCCTCCGTCCTCTGGTATATTTGTGTGACTGTGGCCCAATGCAGGTCTGCTATTATCAAGGGAGTAGGAGGAGTCCGTTGTCTTTTCCCTCATCCCACTTTGCTTGGGCTGCTTATTGCATGGGACATTTGTTAACCTTGGGTAAAATGAACCAGGGTATGTTCTTAACCACGCTTCCAGAACCTAGGTTTAATCAGAGGATTAGGGGGAGAGAGCATGCAGCCTAACAGTCTCCTCCCAACATTCGATAACATGTCTGAACCAAGTCTGTTGAATATGGGATTTAGCAGGTGCCACCTTATTAAAGTAACCTCCAGCCAATGTTGTTGTTGTTTCTGGGGTGTGTGTGTGGAGGGGAGAGTATGTGGGTGTGTATACAAATGTGCAGCATCTACCCATTTTGCAGAGAAGGAGTAAAACAAATAAAATAAACCCGTGTAGAATGGGCAAGGTACAAAAATGCAGAGGCACAGAGGAAAGTGAAGAAATACTACATATAATCTCAAACTGAAGGCATCCAGAAATCTTCTGTGCCTCTGCATTTTTGTTTGTTCTTGTGCCCGTGTCCCCGCTTTTTCTTGTTTTCTTGAGAAGGAGTAAAAGACAGCACAAAGTTGAACAAAATGATGATAAAGCTATAATGTATTTCTAATTTTTATTCTTTCTTCAAAAGAAAAGGAGAAAGAAGTGTGATCATTCTCAAAATAATAGAAGAATTGGCATTGGTTATTTGTGCCTTTTCTTAGTCTCCATTCAGTAACTAGTTTCTTGGAGTTGCCATATCTTAAACAATATTTCAAAATTCTTCAGATTACGTTTATAGTTATCTCCCCCTAGCATTATGTCCTCTTTCAGATAACAGAAATGCTTAAACCACTATACACTATAAAGAACACGACAAACATAGAACATAGTAATTGTAAAACACCCATTTTTAAAATATGAAAATATTGGGCAGCATCCACCGTGGCTCCCTTTGTGCTCTGCAAAGTTGCAGTTCTACTAGCAGAAGATGAACCACCCAGATGCATGTTGCACAGAGTTCCCCATTTGCACATATTCAGGCTTGTGCAAGAGGTTGCACAAGTAGCTTCTCGCTTGTGCAAGAACTAGTCTGGAACAGAGGCGAATTTCTTCATGTGCTATGCCTTACACTAGCACAGAACTAGTGTGGATGCTACTCAATGAAAAATTAATTCTCTAATCACAGTACAAACAAGGCTTTCAGCTTCCTTTAGTGCTCTTTAGCAATCACAGTTATAGTTGTTTGTTGTTCTCTGTGTTATGGGTGATCATTTTTCAGTTTATAATTGTGGACATTCTACTTGAATGTTATCATTTTTGTATTGTGTCCACAGATAATTAACAAATTTGGTGTGTTAACACATACAGTCTTCAGGTTGTGTTCTTTACAGTGCTGTGCTTGGAGCATTTGTGTTGTCTAATTTACAATTGCGGCTCTTTTATATCTTTGTACACTTTCAGATGACAGTTGGTTAGAAATCTCTCCAGGCACTCTCGATCAGATCCTTAAGGAGGCATCTGGAACAAACAAGTCTGCTTCTAGTTTAAATGAAGAGGAACAGAATTATGACTTGGCAGAGGTCACTAAAAGCATGAAGGCTTTTATATCTAAAGTCTCAACACATGAAGGAGCAGAAATGCCATGGTATGCCTTTAGATACCTGGTCTACACAGGATTCCTTAAATAATTTTAAGTAATAATTTTAATTAATAATAATTAAATAATAATTAAATAATATTTTAATAATAATAATAATAATTTTTAATAATAATTTTTGTGTTGTTTGGTTAGTAATTCAACTTTCCAAGCAGTCATAGCAAAGCTTGAGATGTTTCAAATTACTCTAGATTTTGTATTCATGTTTGGGTTTGTCCCAAAATAATATCTTAATTGGCAAAAGATCTTAAAGCATTTATAAAATTACAGCTATTTAAATTGCAAATGGAACCTTTTAGTTATTTTGTTAAATTTGCTGAGGCTGACCTCATCCTGAACTTGTTAACTGCTGCCAAAAAAGTTCTTACTAGGAACTGGAGAAACTCCAGATGTGTCTTATTGGGTGAGTGATACGTAAAACAGCCGAAATTACTCATATGAAGGAATTTGAGAATTATATTAGAACTCAAAATGGTAGAGAGCCTGTAGTGATAACACTAGGGCTCCTTTATTACTATTTGGCCAAGTTTAAACCAATTGCATATAAAGCCTAAGAAGAATGAGTGTTTGCTGTTATAAACCTTTCCTACTTTATCTTCAGAGAGAGAGAGAGAAAGAGAGAGAGAGAATACTGTTGTGATTAATGATGTAACTTCGTCTTTATTTTTTAACCCTTGTTAATCTCTTACTGTTAAATCTGCTATTATCACTTGCTCTGTTTCTGTTGTGATATAAAAATGCTGCAGCAGCAGCTGCAAAACAGTTGTGTCCTTGATCTGCGTGCCTTGATCTAAGTTCATATCATATGTGTCCTTGAGCTAAGTTCATATCAGATTCTAATGTTAGATGAAGCCTGTTTTTATTTTATTTTTTAAATTCTTTGAAAGACTATTCTGATCATACACTGTGAATTTTGCCAACATTCATTAGCTGACTACAGGTGGACACAATTTGTTTTCCAGAAGAATAATTTGTTTGCAGTAAAAATGTGTGTGTGTGTGTAGTGATTTATATATTTATTATTTATTTATTATTAAAACTTTTATACCGCCCTTCCAAAAGGCTCAAGGCGGTTTACATTAAAATGTAAATGATTGAAAGGCCAAACAAAGTAGCAAAAGCTTATGAATGATTGAAAGGCCAAACAAAGTAGCAAAAGCTTATGGCAGCAAGAGCCTACATTTCAGGGGTAGGCAGCCTTGGCTCTCCCAGCTGTTGTTGAAGTACAGCACCCATCATCCCCAGCCACAATTGTGGAGGGCCACGGTTGCCTCCCTCTGCTATATTTGAGGAAGTAAACTTTTGCCTGTGAAAGTTCATGTCATCATCCCTTTCTTTGGTTTTGTACTTTTGGTTAACTAGTTGTTGTTGTCCCCAGATGCCACAACCAGATTTACAAACATGTTAATACAAATGTGTTACTTTCAGGTCATCTTCTGAAGCCCATGTCACTTTTGATGTTGACTCATTCACAAATGCCTTAGACAAAATATTAGGTGAGTTTGCTGTGGGAGTGGTGGTGGTGAGAGGGGAATACCCATGTTTCCTCCTATTCCTAAACCTCTGCTGAAGTAATGATAGCAAGCTAGTTTCTTGGTTCTGCTTACCTTGGTCCTATTTTTAGGGGCAAATTCAGAAGAGCTGGACTCAGATGATTTGGAAGAGGAAGAGGAGTTTGAATTTCTGAGCAGTGATGAAGAGTCTAATCCAAACTCCAATAGTCAAGAGGATACAGCATCTCAGAATGAAATAGCTGAAAGCTTCAAATCATACATGGATGAGATGGACCATGAACTGGCATCGACCAATATTGGGAGAAGCTTCAATAATCCAAAAGCGGTATGTTTAGCAGACCTGCCTTCTTGTGACCAATGGGGAGGAGAGAAATATTTAGTCATGGAAGTTACTTATTTCAAAAGGTATCTATGCTTTTGACTTGCATAGTACTTCTAAAATGTGACTCTTACCTGCCAGCACCTATCTTTACGTTTATTTATTTTTACATTTATATTCCACTCTACCTCCAAGGAGCCCAGAGTGGTGTACATGGTTAGGTTTATCTTCACAACAAGCCTGTGAGGTAAATTTGGCTGAGAGATCGTGACTGGCCCAGAGTCACCCAGTGAGTTTCTTGGCTGAACAGGGATTTGAACTTGGGTCTCCATAATCCAGCACGCTAATGACTGCACCCTGCTGGCTCTCTGCAAATCCCAGCCCTATGAAACAGCAAAGTTCATTTGATATGATGCCAAAAGAAAACCCAGGGAGTGGACTGGAGAAACCCACCCATAAGTTGTGTGCAGGTTACCCTATGTGTACATTATGACGTTAAATTTAAAGGAATCTATATGCAATGTTAAAACATTTTGTGGTTTCACTTCCAATTACAGGTTGGGTCTGATAAGATATGTTCATCCCAAGAGACTGACAATGATTTGGAAGATGACTTGACACCTGTGGATATAGATCTGAATCTAGTGACTAACTTGCTGGAATCTTATAATGCTCAAGCTGGACTAGCAGGACCTGCCTCTAACATTCTACAGAGCATGGGAGTACATTTGCCCGACAATACAGACAACAAACCTCAATAGCAATTCATTAATGGAATAATCTGGTTCCTAGTTCAGGGATATATTGTTGGATAGCAGCAGCATCATAAGAAGTAATTGTCTCTTTAAATTAAGGATCAAAAGATTTTCATTTATTTGGAAGTGTGCAAGTATGTTTTTAAATATTTTTTTACTAACAGCTGCTTTAAACTTCTACCCTTATGGAATCTGTTTGATAAAAAAGGAAGTTAGTCTAATGGCTGGATTTGTTCAAATGCATCAGTATAAGAAATTAGGATGTCTTGAGAAAAATGCACTCTGTTAAACATTTCCTTGCTACATTTTCTTCTTGAAGGTTTATATTATATTGGAAAGTCCTAGAAAAAAGCAATGTATATGTAAAATGTTGTTGGTTGTTAAAGCCACTAGCATCAGTTGAAAAACTGGAAGACTCTTTTTAACGAATTTTTTCTATTTACTTGTAACACAAAACTTTAAATTTTTCAAGGTTTAAAGTTATAGATACTACTAGCAACTACTAAAGTGTTTCTTTTTAATATACCCACTGAGGCTTCTTTTATTTATTTATTCAATTTCTTTGTATTTCTCTACAAATATTTATATAACTATGGTGCAGAAGCTTTCTGTTTTAGATATTAATGAGATTCCAGTACTGCTTCAGATATTCAGGAAAAGGATTCTGTCCTCTCAGTGTCTTCAAAGTGTATCCACAAGCAGCACCCTGACACCGATTTGCTTACGTATGTGTGTGACTGACTGACACACACACGCTTACTTACACTTATGGCATTTTGTCTGAAGAGGCAAATACTAAGCATGATGGTGCGTGTTTCTGTTATCAGAAGGCTAAGGTGCCCCAGCCTTCTGATCACAAACAAGTGCCATCATGCTTACATTGTTTCTTCAGACCAAACACCATGTGCATGGACTGCGCAGACTGGTTGAGCACAATAGCACCAGGGCAGGTCTTGTGGATGTACATTCAGGACCCTATATGTGAGGACACCATCCCTTCTAAAGAGGAACAAAGTAATTAAGCCTTAGCAGGCAAGAGAAAACATGAGTCTTCTAAGCACTGAGCTGATCACTTATAATCTTGATTTTTTTGGGATGCTTTTTGTACAGTGTTTGGTTTTTTTTAAACTTTGAAAAATAAAATGTGTAAAGTAAATGTGCTGGGGCTGAATTGGCACATCAACTTTTGGCTTGCTACTAGCAGGAGATTCAGGCTTGCTTTACCCCATAGGCCATTACAGGCTTTCAGACCAGATGTTGCTGAGTTAGATCTGCCTTCAGCTGAAGCTCTGTTTGTCTTAAATACATCCCTTTCAAAACACCCTTCATTTCCCCCGTCTGTAATATTAATATGGTTGAATGAGCCTGGTTTTGTGAAACTTTAATGAGCTTTAGGCTTGGGTGCACCCCACCCGTCTACCTCGCCGTCTTTCATATACCTCTCGGAGTCATTGGCTGTCAACTAACAACCAAAATGAGGATATGCTTGGTACGTTTAAAAAAACAAAATTTTATTTGTAATCTTCTGTAGAAGTGTTGTGGTTTTTAAGCTTGATAGTGTTTTTCAACAGCAAAATGCCAAACATTTTAAAATCAAACAGAGTTTTTTACTCATCTCACTCAGCCTGTTACAAATTATCTGCTGTAATGCTGTAAACACTAGAGTGACTGTTTTTAAGAGGCCAAGAACAAAATTCTGACTGCATTTGAACACTGTGTGGTGATATTACTTGCATTTCCCTATCTTGTCAGTGGCAGCCAAATGAGAGATTATTGGATTCAACAGTGTGCTTTTGCTTTCTTGCCCATTTAACATGGTTAACATCCAGATGAAAAGTTTTGTGTTCTTAAGTTTGCAAAATTGCACAAGGTTGTGGTGCTCCATGTTATACGACCACTAGTAGAAAACCTTTTCTGGAACCCATAGAGGATTGTACAAGACTTTGTACAATGTGTTGACATTTTCCACTAATGCAAGAACTAATCTCTTTGCACAACATGTTCGTGCTACATCCTTGTGCTAGCACAACAGCATTACACGAGTGCAATACTAATCTGGATGTAGGCCACTGACCCATCAAGGCTGCAGCTCCACAGCTTGCTATTAGAAATGAGGATTGATGGGAATTCAGTAAAGCTCCTCTGTCTGGGATTGAGTTTCCTGTTTCAGTAGAACGTTTAGTTGCTTTGAAAACCATTATTCCTATCATTTATTCTTTATTTTTTTCTTAAATATTTTGTTTCCCTACATATGCACACTTTGGCAGACAGTAGCTAGGGATTCTTTTTATTCTCCCTCTTGTATTGGATTCCAAAAAGTATCAGCAAAACTTTGTGTTCTGGCCTAATAAGGGGGCAAAATGTGCTTAGCCACAATAGGAAGAAGAAATTGGATTCACCAAGTTCCAAATCCGCCCTTCACTTGGAATTGAAATCTTCTCTCGGGAGAACAAGGTTATGCAAAAACAAAACAAGTATTGCAGCTGCTCATAACTATTCTCAAGATATCTAAAATAGTTTCATAGCCCTATAATTTTGCTAGAGCCTTAAGCAAGACCATCCTATCTACCATATATAAATGGTCCATGCTGAATCTAAAGCATAACCTTAAATAGAATGAATCTTAGTTCATTTATCACATTTCTTTTGTGGATGACTGCTTTTGTCATCAAGGTAAGACATTTTAGAGATGTAGATGATAGGTTTAATATCAGTCAAGACCAAGCCTACTCTTAGCCCAACTACTCCCCATTTTAATCCATGGATTTCATGGGGCCCCTTTCAGAAAGAATGACAGGTACTAACACATAGTTCAATTTGACTGAAACATCTGTTGAATCTTCTTGAGGAAAGGGTAATTGCTGTGCCCTCCACATTTTGACTGATAAGCAGAATGTTGAACTGAACATGACCCCTATACAAATGATTGATCTTCCATCTAGAAACCCATTTAAAACCAAATTCTTGCATTATTTTTAAAAATAGAGTTTGTGATCTCTGTACTTGTTGCAGAAACCAAATCAATACTCATTCTTCAGCTGCAACAAACATGGACAGCATTCTGAACTTGGCAACAACGGACTAACTGGGCTTCTGCAATCTTATAGTAGGAAGAAAGACAGCCATCGTAGTGCTTTGAGCAAATAAGAGCTGTATGCAAAATTATATTCTCATTAAAATGCCCTCTAAAATAGTTCATGGATTGATGTGAAGCTGCAGGGCTGTATCCTATGCTATCTGCCTACAATTAACTCCCCTATGTAATCTTCCAATGAGTGAATCTATTTGAAATAACACTGCCAGGGAGAAATGTTTAAAGAGCCAAATACACTCAAGTTCATTAGAGTCTTTCAGTCTATTTTCTATCTTCCTTTTGCATTTGGACTTTACCACATACTTCTATCACTAGCTATATTTCACTGTTCAATTAATGTAGCATCTTCACATTATTTAATGCCACCTTCAACAGCATTTTTTGACTCTTGTAAGTCCAGCTGGCCCTCTTTTACTCCACCTTTTATTACTGGAACAGGAGACAGAAATGCAGTTCTTCAATTAGTACTGTGATCTATATTAACCTAATTAGGGTGGGGTGCTGGGAGCACATCTGTGCTCCAACATCTACAACTTAGTGCCTTCCTGGAACAATTTTAGGTGTGAGATTTGATCTAGAAAAGTATCTTGGAGATCTCTTCTGTATACCCATTATAGCCATGTTAAACCAATGTGTTCTTAATGTGCACCAAGTTCAGAGAGCAAGGGCAAAGGAGAGAAGTGTTAGTGGTTGTTAATCATGCTTTCCCTCCTCTTAAAGACTCCATCCTGTAGAAATTTAACAGAGTCCACATCTGAGCATCAAGTGATTTATGAAGACCTTTTTCTTTAGACTGGAAGCAGGATAACATAACAAAAAATTGGGAACTCTTCATTACATTTTTAAGGTGGTATAATTGCAGATTGTTTTTACAGGTGGCCTTTATCCACATGGTTCCATTTGTGACTACAACCACAGATAATGGGACCTTGAGGCAATGGGAATTAGGGGTTCAGTTTCTGGAGATGAAAAAAGGGCTAAAAGAGGCAGATATAAAGTGCCATTCCGTGCTCTCCAGCAATACCACCCCCAATTCTGCCAATTTCCCACAAAAAATCGGGGGATGGGGGGAGGTTAAGGAAGAACCACAAAATGGTTCTGAGGTCATTTCTGGCCACCCAAGAGCCACAGGTAGGTGAACTCTTACTATTTTTCAAGCTGCATATAACAAGGTTAGGTCTAGATTGCCTGACCATGAATATACAAAACCGCAGGCACCAGGACTGGATAATGAGGGCCACTTGTAAATGTTTACACTTGTACCATCTTTACACGAATCAAAGACAAGGAGACTCTTCACACGATTAGTGTGAAGAGCTATTAGGGGGTTTGCGGGCAGAGTGGGCTTAGCCCGCTCTCCCCACAGACGATCCAAAGGCAGCCCTGGGCTGCTGTATCCATCATGGAGGTTGCATGGATCAGGGGCCGCATAACCCCTAGAAGTTCCAGGATGCCCCGCATGAGCGTGCAGGGCATCCTGGAGAGATCCCCGAGCCCAGGAGGCTGCTTGCAGTCTACTCGTGCACCATGGCAACACACAAACAAAAAGATAAGGCTAACGGAGCACTCGCTCCGTTAACCTCGTCTAAGGGGAGGGGTATTTCTGGAGGCTAGCTGCTGGGAGCCATGTGGCTCCCGTTGCAGCACGCGGTTGCCCCAAAGCGGGCTAGGCTCCCTCAGCCCGCTTTTGGGCCATTGTGAGAATAGCCTCAAGGTTTTTCTCCAGTTCTTTGCTGTTAATATAGAGGGCCATCTTGATTTCAGACTCATCTTTATTTTGGGTAGACACAGGTATATCCTGTATTTAACTTCTATCTTTTAAAGGATTGTCTGAAATTCAGTTTCACCACCTATTCGGTAACTACGGTAAAGGGCTGCCGTGAGCTTTCGCAATGGGTTGGGCAATAAGCCTAGCATTCTATTCAGTTAGCTAGATGCTTTAAGCCAAGGGCATCGGGACTATGGAGCAAGGCAGGGGCAATTGTGCCCTGGCCCCCAGGGTCTGGGGGAGCCACAAAGATGCCCCCTCCCACACCCAGCCAGGCAAACAAAGCACTCACCAGCTGGGAGCACGAGGAATGCGCCTCTCCTCTCCTGCCAGTGTTTCACTGAAACGCTGGCTGTGCTGGGGAGGGGAAAGCCCAGCCAGCCAGCATTTCAGCAAAACACTGACTGGGAAGGAATGGGAGTGGGTCCGAATTGAGCCTCTCCCAGGTATTGGCTCCGCCCCTGCATCTGACATCCAGCATAAGGGGCCCATCAGAATTTACCTTCTCCAGTCAGAGGTTCATGGAATTGCTGATAGGGAGCTCCTTTCCCTGTCTTCTCGAGAAGGCAGGGAAAGGAGCTTCCCATCAGCGATTTCACTGACTGGATAAGGAAAGCTCTGTTGGGGCTGATGGGCATTCGCGCTGCCCCCTTGCGTCTGACATTAGATGCAGGGGGTGTGGCTTGGGCAAAGTGCACACAATGTTAAAACCTAGGGGGCGGAGGAGCCACAGGAGGACTTTGTCCTCTGGCTGTGGCAAAGTTCCTGACATCCACTTTGAGCACATCTATCTCTGCAACTTTATCCTGGCACTGTTCCTTTCCAAAATTAATGCTGCTGAAGTTTGGAAGCATTATATGGGCAATATTCCCAGATGGAAGGAGGAGGACATCTGGGCTGATGGAATCCTTGCTTACAATGAAAACTCATTTTGGTAGGGGAACACTAACATCTAACTAAACAAAATATGTTTTGAGCTACACAGATAGCATCCATGACAGGAAGGTATTGCAGAACAATGAATAAGTAACCCCACCACTATTTTTTCAGCTTTTTTTTCTTTTTTAAAGTAGGCTGATAATGCCAGGTCTCAAAGAACTGTAGCAATATCAGTCAATCCTGTGAACAACACTTTTGGGTTCCAAAAGCAACTTCAGCTAGTCTGCCAGAAGGACAAACTTCTGACATGTGTCCCACATATCTTTCACCAGGGGAAATATTCCAAAGCACTCACCTAGACTAAAAAACATTACATCAGAACTGGCCTTAGTCTGATATGCCAATATTTGTGAAGTTTTTCATAAAGTTATGATAATTATTAATTTATGTATTACATTTATATAATATACATGTATTACATTTATATACAGCTCTGGGCAGTGCACAGCAACAAACATAAAACGCATGAATCAATCCTTTAAAAACAATCATTACAAAACAATTTAAACACAGTAGAAAACCATTAATTAAAACATTTAATAAAATTTAAAAATCCTAGTAAGCCAGACCAAACAGGGCTCTCCTGAAGGCCAACAATGAACTCAAACTATGGATTTCTGCCAGATATGAATGCCAATGTTCCCATTAAAAAAAACCCACATCTCTAAGCCCATACCTTCAAAACAATAATAAATCCAATAGGCAGCTGAAAAAGCTCAGTCTTTTTATTTATATAAGAAAGCTGTCTTGTCATAAAGGGGTTAACCATCCTTTCATTTTTCTCTCCTCTGTGATGGCTTACACTGAAATGCAACATCGACATAGATTTAGCCGGGAAAGGTTCTGGGCTGGAACTAGTATGCCAATAAATTGCAATTTTTGAAAATGCTCAAAGTCCACTGCACCAAAAATAAGTCTGTTCCATGTCACATGCCCAGAATCATCATTTAAGGACAGGAGTGTAAAAATAAAACAAACAGCTAAACAAATAAATAAATGTGGCATTGCTGAAGTTAGAATGTTAGTTTCTTCATCTTTTAAAAAGTTGTAGAATAGCTCCCATTTCCATGTGCATATTACATCTGTGATAGATTAAATAAATCATATTCTATAAATAGTATGAATTCTAGTTATACTCCTGTATAAATTTGCCTATAAAAATTTCAAGGCGGGGAAGGGGGAGATGGATAATGTTTTTCAATTATGTCCACACATGTTGGAGGTACCATCTTAGGACAGGAATTCCCTCCTGTTTGTGAAAAATAAGACAGTATCTCTGTTCTAAAGTAGTGCCTCCCCACACAGTTTTTGCAAGTATTTGTATTAAAAAGAAAATGCTCACTAATTACATTAAAAGAGTTTTTAATAACCTGAGTGGCATTCTCGTTTCAAAAATGTATTTGACAGAGACCAATGAGGGATAGGTTACTTCTATCAGACTTTAGAAGCCTTTAAATTGTAAACCGCCCAGAGATGCAAGTTTTAGTAGGTATATAAAGATTTTAAATAAAATAATAAAATAAATGTCCTTCAGACTTTGTCTCCTGGGTTTGTATAATGTACTCCATATTCTAAAGGATAGCACTAAAGTAATTAGATCAGAGTCCATTAAATTGGAAAAAGATACATATCAGAGCTGTCCCTTTTCACTAGAACCATAAGCATGTACTGCTGTGATAAAATACAGCTGTTAGTTACATTAAAATGGAGCGCCTTTAACATGACATTTTATTTCTTGTTAATGATGCATTTCCTTAATTCAGTTTTTTAAAAGAAAAAAACTAATCCAGATTCCATTATTAGTTCTTATGTCACCAATTGAAACTTTCAGAACCTGCCCAGGGTATAAAACCAGCTGTAATAAAACACTAAATGCTTGGGTATTTTGATATCCAAGATTATTAGTACTGCTGTATCAATGAACTTAGAACTACTTCAAAACTTTCAAATAGATCCAGACAGCTTAATTACATTCCAAGGCTTAGATGCTTATTAATAGGGATGTGCATGAAACAGATTTTGTGTTCTGTTTCAAGTTTGTAATGAAATTTAAAACAGCCAAAACATTTAATCTAAACAGTAGGGATGTTCACGGATCCGGGTGGGGGAGGCTCGAAGGCAGTGGGGGTGCTGCTTTAAGAGCAGGAGAGGGTGCACTTACCCCTCTCGTTGCTTTTCCTCCACCGGTGTCCATTTTAGTCAAATCCCATTGGGACGGCAGCGTACCTCCCTGCAGCCCCATTGCCCGGATATGACCAGAAGTATCTGATGCACCTGCACGTGCCAGTGCGGGCACGCCCCGGACACAACGTACACGTGCCCGATACTTCCGATCATATCCGGACAATGGGGGCAACAGGGCAGCAGGGAGGTACACTGCAGCCCTGATGGGATTTGATTAAAACGGGCACCAGTGGGGGGAGAGCTGCGGGAGGGGTAAGTGCACCCTCCCCGGCTCTTAAAGTTGGACATCCCCCATCGTCGAACCAGTTCCATGCACATCCCTACTAAACAATGGTCAAACCATCTGTTTCAATGAAACAACTCAAAACGTTTCAAGTGTTTCGGTCATAGGGAACAATGAGGAAATTTGAGACACCCCATTGTTCCCCATGGGTAGCTCCTAGGGATTCCAAAGTGGGTGGGTGGTAGGACATGATGGGTGCTACTTACCACCCAACCACAAAAGAAATGGGCAAGCGGGTGATTAACATTTTCCCCAAAACCCCATAGGATCCTATTAGCATATTAGCCTTTAATATACCAAATGGTTATTTGCTGTTTTTACTGCAAGACATTAGCACAGCTTTGTTTTGCGGATATCAGCAAAATCCTAGTTTCATAATACCCAGCTGACTGAGTAAGTGAAGCAATCACAAATGCTGGAACTAATCTGTAATAAACTTACAGATTATTGCAGCTCAAGATATTGTGGAGGACACGCCTACACATTTATATCATGCTAGTCCTGATGAGTGCAAACATGATCCAGTAATACTCAGAGATGGCAGAGCCTTTTTCGATGCTGACAGCTCATAGGTTAGCAAACTAATGAATTCGTTTTTGATGCAACAGCACTGTGTTGTGAAGAGACTGGTGGTCGTTGGTTTTATCAGACAAATTACTTGGTGCCTAGTTGTGGGACACTGACAGGCAGACCTTTCCTCAACCAGCAGCACTCCCTATCCCAAATCCACCCCAGGCGAGATCCAAATTTCTGAGCCGAGACAGAAATGCTATGTGGTACATCCTGCTCTTCCAGCAAACATTCTAGGAAAAAGTCAAACATGGAGGGATGCTTAAACTAGGGCAACAATTTTAAAATTAGTACGGGCACTAGTTTCCCCACCCCTGGAATTGGTTGAACCGTCATCTCTATGCAGGCACAGCAGCATGCTTCTTAACCCACTCTTGAATCAACTGGTGAGCTATGGCTTGCTTAGGAGGCACCCAAAAGGAGGAACCGTCATCCTTTTCTATGGAAGACTGTGGCTTTCTTCCAAGGGCCATCACCACCTCCTCATGGCTAAACCACTTGGCGGCTTCTATCTCTTGTCGGTCAATACTGATCTGGAAGAGGGAAAGGCGGGAAATCAAACCACTGTAAGCAAAAACTGTAAACAGCAAAGCAAAAACTGTAAATAGTACCATAATTTTTATTTTATTTTATTTTACATTTTATATCCCATTCAGCCTCAGTTACAGGTAAGCAACCTGATGTTTTTGTTATGGCAGCATTGTGCTTCAGATTTGTTTTTGCCTTTTAACTAAAGTTGATAAAAGAGATTAAGCAATTTGGAAGAAAATATCCCATGATCCATCATGATTATTATTTTATTATTATTACATTTTATATCCCGCTCTTCCTCCAAGGAGCCCAGAGCGGTGTACTACATACTTGAGTTTCTCTTTCACAACAACCCTGTGAAGTAGGTTAGGCTGAGAGAGAAGTGACTGGACCAGAGTCACCCAGCTAGTATCATGGCTGAATGGGGATTTGAACTCGGGTCTCCCCGGTCCTAGTCCAGCACTCTAACCACTACACCGTGCTGGCTGTTCTGTTTGTGCAGGCAAAACTGGGCTAAGGAAGCCCAGCCCGGTTTTGCCTGTGTGTGAGAACTGCCAGGAGCCACTTGGCAGCAGCAAACCCACCTCCGGAGCCCACCTCCAAAACAAGGTTAAGAGAGCAAGCATTCTCTTAGCCACATTTTTCTGCTCATCTGCCAGCCCCAGCTGCAATAGTGGGAGATTGTGAGGCTCCCAGCCAGTGTCGGGGAATCCCCACAATGCACTGCATACTCACAAAGTGCATTATAGACGTATCGGGGGGGCAGGCTGATGCTTCCCAGCCCCTGACCCTCTGCGCTGCCGGGTGCAGCCAGCAATTGTCTAGGTGGGCAATCCGCCCACCCAGCAAAGCCAGAGGGATCATCTGCGGGGAGGTCAGTGCTAGCAGCCTTCCTCCCTACTCTCTCTCGAGTCCTTTTCACTGGTGGTGCGAAAAGGGCTCAATGAGTACTAATGTGGTGTTGTGGCTAACAGTTGAGCTGTGAGACAGGAAGTCTTGGGTTCAAATCTCACTTTTGTCACAAAGTCACTGGATGGCAAGATAATCCACTATTGCCTTCATCTCCCCCGGGCAACACAATGTGTGGCAGATGTAAAAAAAATTAGAAAGGGGATTGAAAATAAAATTGCTAATATAATGTCCTTATACAAGCTATGGTGTGGCCACATTTGGAGTACTGTGTACAGTTCTGGTCGCCATATTTCAAAAAGGACCTTATAGAACTGCAGAAGAGGGCAACCAAGATGATCAGGGGCCTAGAGCACCTTCCTTATGAGGTAAGGCTGCAACACCTGGGGCTTTTGAGTTTGGAAAAAAAGATGGCTGAGGATTGACATGATAGAGGCCTATAAAATTATGCATGGTGTGGAAAGAGAGAGAGAATGTTTTCTCTCACACACATAACACTATAACCAGAGATCATCCCATGAAACTGATTGCCAAGAAATTTAGGACCGACAAAAGGAAGTACTGTTTCACACAACACATAATTAACCGATGGAATTCTCTGTCACAAGATGTGGTAACAGCCACTAGCCAGGATGGCTTTAAGAAGGGCTTAAATAAATTGACAAGTCTATCAATGGCTACTAGTCTGAGGGCAATAGGCCACCTCCAGCATAAGAGGCAAGATGCCTCTAAATACCAGTTGATGGGGAGCAGCAGCAGGAGAGAGGAAATGCCCTCACTTCTTGCCTGTAGGCTTCCCAGAGGCAACTGGTGTGCCACTATGTGAAACAGGATGCTGGACCAGATAGGTCCTGGGCCTGATCCAACAGGACTGTTATCTGCAATGTGGACTTAATATCCACTACCTATATTACAGAGTGGTTGTTAAGGATTACTGAGATAATGTCAATGAAGTGTTCTGGCCAATCAAAATGCACTGTATAAATGCAAATTATTCTAGGACCGGGGAGACCCGAGTTCAAATCCCCAATCAGCCATAAAACTAGCTGGGTGACTCTGGGCCAGTCACTTCTCTCTCAGCCTAACTTACTTCACAGGGTTGTTGTGAAAGAGAAACTCAAGGATGTAGTACACCGCTCTGGGCTCCTTGGAGGAAGAGTGGGATATAAATGTAATAATAATAATAATATTTCAATAATAATAATATACTGGTCAGGCAGCTTGGGTAGGATAGCAGAACTGGGAAAGGGTACGTACCTTGTCACTACCCACAACTGTTTCCAGTAGTTTTAAACACAGATCAATCAAGATATACCAAGGTTATTTGTTAAAGATTATTTACTTAGATAAACCAAGGCAAGAAAGGTTGGTTTGGTTTTCCCCAAACCAACATAAATTTAATGAAGAAAAAAGTCCTCCCCGCCTCCCAATTTGTTTACCTTGTTTTTTTGTGGGTTCACCAGGGCATGGCAAGCGATCATTAATGAGCTGTTTGGGAATGCCCAGTGCTGAGAAGCAGAGTACCACAGAGACTCAACCTCCAAGCCCACCTCTTCAGCCACTTCCCGCCGGACTGTCTCTTCTAGACTCTCACCTAGGAACAAAAAGCTTAAGGGTGGATTCATTTCTTGTGAGAATCCTTCTAAGTTTTATTTTGGGTGGGCAGGAAAATCCCCTTTGTAACAAATGAAAATGAAGACAACCACTTTTAGGTAAAGTAATATTGTTACAAAACAAAGAACTGTACTAAGTATGCATTTTTACTAGTGCAGGATGATATTTAGTCCATTGATTGGTGGCTTTCTGGAACCTCATTGTGAAAAGTGGTTCTGGTGATGGGGATGTAAACAAGGCAGAACAGAATGACCAACCGTGAAACAACTTTTAAAAAAACTTTTGAGGCTGGTTCCTCATAATTCATTAACAGATTTTTTTTCTCCCTTAAATCTTGAACTGATCTTTCCTTCCACCAACACAACAAACTGCACAGTAAAAGTATGCTGAATTGGGATATGTAAGAAGGGGCTTGCCAATTATATCTGTTTTTACCTTCTTCCTTTTCCAGATAAATAAGGAAATTTCTTCTGGAAACCCAACTTACCCTAGTGGCATTAATATGTATTTCTCTGTGTTGCAGCTCAATGGAACTACTGATTCACATATTTTCAGGGATTCCCAGATAGCATCCTTTTACACTATGGGAACATGATGGGTCCCACAGCTCAGGGGTAGAGCATATGTTTTAATATTTGGGGCAATGGGTCTGAAAAAAGATTACAGCCTAAGAACCTGAGGAACTGATGACAGACTCGACTCGACAGTACTGGGCAGATGCAGTCTAATGCAGCAAACATCATAAGCAAAACTTAGGAAATCCACTAGTCAACTTGTCTGCAATGAGTGAAAAATGATGCCTGATGAGTGAAAACAAGTTGTCTGGTAAGAACTAAGTTGTTCTAGTAGTGAAAGGCCTATATTCCTTTCAATATAATCTTAACTGAAAATTACCATCCTCACAAGTAGGCCCACTTCAGCCTTTTTGCCATATTGAATAGAGGTGGATGAGATCACAAACTAGGCCGCTGAAGTGTCCCCATGTTTCACTCTCTACACCTGTACGAAAGTCAGTTATGCAGTCCACAAGTTAGCCCACTTGCACCTCCAACATTCATGTTTCTGCCGTCTTGAATCAGGGTGGATGACATCATCACAAGCTACATTGTTGAGGTGTCCCTAAAACTGTACCCAATTTGGTTCATATTGGTCCAAGCATTGTGAAGTTGATGGAGGGAGTGGGACCACACACAGAATGCCAGGTGATCTCATAAACTTAACTTTCCTTAAGGAAAGTAGGCTAAGAATCCTGATGAGTAATGTACCAACATAGCTCGAAAAGTTTAAAAAAAAAATTGTCTGGCTGGTGAACAGAGCCAACACTTCTTGACCCCTGATCATAAGTCTTAATGGCTGCTTTCTCCCTTAAAATGTTTCTGGCCTTTATGGTTATATGTAGTATCCTGCTGAATTTCTCACCACTTGGCTCAAAAATATGAATCTTGGCAGCTTGTAATGCTTGCCTCAAATACAAGGCAAGTGTTCTGACCACAAAAGCTTCCCATTCACATTTTAATCCAAACCAAATAAGAAGTCAAGTCCTCCCACCTTTCCCCCACCCACTTACCTTTCTTGCTGCTCTGGCACAGGTGAGAAGGACAGACTATGGCTGTGAGCCAGGAGCCAGAGGGGAAAGATAACCTCTTAAATTTCATCACAACTGCAGCAAGTCAGGTAAGTAGGTGGTTGGAAGGATGGGTTGAAGGGAGGCAAGTAGATAGTTGGGAAAGGCTTTAGGTAGATAGATATCTTTACTACAGTCTATGAGCAACAACTGGGAAAGGTCTTGGAGGCTTACTTGGGATGGGCTGGAGAGCGATTGGATCCCATAATATGCCTGTGACATCACTGGGGCAGAAGAGGGTTCAACTTGGCTTAGAATAAACCAAACTATTTTCTGAGTTTGGGAGGAAATAGTTCAGTTTCCCAAGTCTGACTGGGGCTGTTTACCTCATCACTTGTTCTGTGTTGAAAATATGATGGCAAAAAGCCTAAAGTAAGAATTTATCAATTTTCAAAAGTCTATTAGGGTACTTCAAGAGCTAACTCAATTATTTCCACATTTGAGACTAATTCAGAACAAGCATAATGTGTCCATTAACTGGTCCTTGGCCAGGTTTGTAAATTATGACAATTACATGCTGTAAGGCCTAGTCAGGTCACTTTTATATTGAATAAGTGCTTAGATAGGTTAGCCATTTTGTGTTAGATAAATGCTTGACATGAGTCTGTTTGCTTGATACAGTTTAGGCCTTGATCTTAGCATGAACCCATGAGCAGTGCTGTCATATAGGTAAAGTCCCAGATCCCCTGCATTGTGCTAAAAATTAGACATCCTTTTTACGGTCCAGGACACACTCCCACTTTGGGCCCGTCCCAAGCCTCCCACAATACGTCCAAGTTAGACATCCTTGACCATGTCAAACTCCCTATTCCAGAAATCTTCCATTCCGTCAAGGACAGTCCCCATTTAAAACTTTTGTCTAATTGTCTAAAATTAGAGAAAGTCAGCCTGTCAGCTCAGGCAAACTTCCTCATTTTTCTCTGTCTCAGAATGAGAGTATGTCAAGACTCAGTGTTCCGTTAGAAAGGGGTCGTTACCCCACGCCTTATTCCTCTTTCACATATTTTTCTGGCCAATAATATTAAAATGTCAAAAGGAACAGGTTTAACTGAAGGTCATGGATGGTCAAGACCCCTTCTTTATCCAATCACTATTGATACGTAGGTGGAATGAGTGAGGGTACTTAAAACCCCAGTCTGGAGATAGATGAGGGTCGGTGCGGGGAGAAGATAGAGGAAGGAGAGAAAGGAGTCGATCGATCAATTTGACACACCCAACATCTCGCAAAGGAGGAAACACCAGGTTCCTTTTTGGTAAGCTCAGGGGAATTGAATGAGCCACAAAGAGTGAGAGAAAGTTCTGACAATCTTTTGGGTTGTCAGCTTAATATTGTTTAATTACTGTAAGGAAGAGAGGGGTGTTGTGCTTGCTACTGTGATTCATCTGAATTGTGGTAAGAAAACAAATCTATTTTGATGAAATATAATCCTTTCATTCTCCTCATGTCTTCTTGGGTGTTGGGAGTCTCAACAGCTGGGACCATTAAAAGAATCCACAGTTCCTGTTAGCGTGAGGGTTTTTGGGGGGTCCCCATTTATTCCTGGCTGCAGGGATTTTGGGACATCTAAAAAATCTCTTACAATGCAACACTGTAAGCAAGTCAGTTAGGACCCCCACAAGTTGTCATATATTCCTAGGTTGGATCTCTCTGCTGAATGAGTTTACTCCATGTACCACTATAGCCCATAAGTAAATACTGTGCATACAAACTAGTAAAGTGATGTCACATGTTTCCTTACCCACATCACAGAAGCCAGCCAAAGCACTGTACATCCCTTGAGGAAATGATGCTTGCCGTACAAGAAGGCATTGGCTCCCATCGGACACCAAAGTGATAACTACTGGAGACATCTAAACACGCCAAAAAGCACAGAAAGTTGGAGGGCAGGGTTCAAACAAGCTGAGCACTGTGCAAAATAGGAAACTGCAATTCAAACTAGAGAACCGCAAGAGTCAGAAACGTGGGAGGAGTGTAAATGACCTCAATAATGACTCCTGCTTTCCACTTTCTGGATGTAATGGACAGATCCTGGGGCAAAATGAGGAGAGCCAGAACATAGGGTCCTGCTGGGACACCATCCCATTGCCAGGCCTAGGGCTTAGTATTTTGCCAGCAGAGTTTAAAAGGGAGTTTCCCTACACAGGATCAACCTACTCCAACAGCAGTGTATGCCTCAAACATTGTGCCATGCATGCACACTATGCACAGGCTTCCTGGAACAATCTCTTTAGAAACCTGCATGACATCCATAATATTAACGCAGTATTAGAGGCACTTCTCTCTGCCACCGCCACTCCTCAAGAGGCTGGAAGTGGTGAAGCGAGTCAATCCACTATTTGTTCCAAGTGTTCAATTCTCAGATTCCTTGACCTGAGGCGAGACTTTCAGCACACTTCATAACTGAGCTGACCTTACTTCGTCCCCCTTTGCCGGTCTTCTTCCACATTGAGGGGTTGGAGGAGACAGATGGGTGAGAGGAGCCGAGCTGAGTACATTCTGATTGGTTCAGAAATATTCTGCATCTAATACCAAAACACATCTTTCCAACTGCTTTATAAGAAGGGTCAAATGGACATCAGCAGAAAGCCCTTTCCCAGTTAAGCAATCCTGCCCAGAAGCATACAAGGTTCTAGAGCATATCCCTTTACATTCAGAAGCAGTACTCACTTGTGGGTAACAGATTAGTCCACTTCCCTGGCAAACTCGTTTGCTCCCAGCCAGGTTCTTCCTTGTAGGTTGCCCAGTTTTGCCACAATACTGGTGGTTGTCATGCCAGTGAAGGAGAGCCTGAGCCTACAAACAACAATTTTGAAGGGACATTTTGAAGACAACTGCAAATCCTTTTATGTAATGGCCATCCTTTCCCTATGCACAACCTACGTAAACAAAAATTCAATGCATAAAACTGGAATTGCGCCAGAAATGCGTCTTTTATTTATTTATTATTATTATTTTACATTTTCTATCCCGCTCTTCCTCCAAGGAGCCCAGAGCGCCATACTACATACTTAGGTTTCTCCTCGCAACAACCCTGTGAAGTAGGTTAGAGAGAAGAAGAGAGAGAGAGAAGTGACTGGCCCAGAGTCACCCAGCTAGTCTCATGGCTGATTGGGGATTTGAACTCGGGTCTCCCCGGTTCTAGTCCAACACTCTAGCCTCTACACCATGTTGGCCCGGTTTGTCTATCATATCATATCATATCTTTCCTCCTGGGAGTAACAGCAAGAGAGAGGGCATGCCCTCAACTCCTGCCTGTGGCTTCCAGAGGCATCTGGTGGGCCACTGTGTGAAATGGGATGCTGGACTAGATGGGCCTTGGGCCTGATCCAGCAGGGCTGTTCTTATGTTCTCCAGCACTGGAAAACAGTTCGACAGTGTTTTGAGATACAAACAGCATTTTTCATCCTCAGAACAACCCTCAGATCAGATAGGATAGGTCAGGGTTATTTATATCCCTTTCCCCAAAGATTCAAGGTGGCTTACGTAGCATAATAAAACCAGTAATAAGTTCTTAATCAACAGTCAATCTATAAAAACAACCAGCCTAAAACTTTGTGTTTTCAGTGAGCAGACTAAAAAAAAACACAGGCCGGCCTGCTGTGCAATGCAAAGTTAGTGTTTCTAACCTGCTGGGGCTGCTGCTCAGGTAGAAAGCATCCCCAGTGCTGTTGCACAAGAGTGCACTTCCACAACTAACTAAAACAGGATGCACAAAGTTGCATAGCACTACTGCCACTGGAAACAAAAGAAGTAGCATGACTCAAGAGCTCATGAACGTTTTAGGTAGTTGTACAAGTGCACTCTTGTGCAATACCTCCGGGGCTGCCTTTTACATGTGCAGCAGCCCCTGGTGGGTTGGAAATGCCAACATCGTGTAGTGCACCATGCTGGCCAGTAATCATGAAGAAATACAAAAAGATACAGAGGATATAGCGCCTAATAATTAAATTCAGTTACCAACAATAACCAGGTCTTCAGTTTATGCCTGAATGCAAGTAATGAGGTACCTCCTGGATTTATTTGGGAGGCAGTGCCACAATAGTCACCCAAAGCCAGCTACTGAGCTCCATGGCAGCGTGAGGCTTTGAGACCAAGATTGTTACATCCAAATCCAACACTCTAACCACTGTAACACACTGTCTCTGAAAATAAAGGAAGTATGTAGCTTTTTTGTCTTCACATTCTCTCAGGGTCTGGTCTCTCTGTGAGTTTATTAAATCAGGACAAATTGCTCCCCAACTGATTGCCTTACTTAATAAATTCTCCGGCCCTTCATAATGCTTAACAGCTCTCTTCCAGGTACCAAATCAGACCAGAACCAATGACATTTCCCTAAGATCAGAGCTTCACAACTGCTTGTGCATGTGTGCCTCCAGCCCTGAAAATCTAATTGCCAGCTTTAGTGGGGTCGTCTCTGGCTCACAGCTGGGGGTAAGTCAGCTACAATCCCACAATGTGGCACACAATCGCTATAATAAGAAAGTTTCTACATAAAATTGAAGAGACAAAAATAATCACTTTGTGATATTGGCACTCCAAGTGAAATATGTGAATTAGCACCAAGGCAAAGTGTCTATAAGAGGCCTTTTTTAAAAAACTGCACTCACATGTTCTAATAATCTATTATTTAACTAAAAGGTTTTTTTTCCCCTTGCCCCACTTTCTATAGAGTCATATTCAAAGCAGTGTACCTTATACAATACAAAATTAGTAGTCTCTACTGCCTACAAGAGCCACTTAATGGCACAGCGGGAAAGTAACTTGCCTAGGGAGCAAAAGGTTGCTTGTTTGAATCTCCACTGGTATGTTTCCCAGACTATATCGGGCAGCAGCGATTTGGAAGATGCTGAAAGGCATCATCTCATACTGCGCGGGAGATGGCAATGGTAAACCCTTCCTGTATTCTACCAAAGAAAACCACAGGGCTCTGCAGTCACCAGGAGTCAACACCGACTTGATGGCACACCTTTAACTTTACTGCCTACAAGAGATGGAATAGGGCCTTAGATCACAGGCAGATTCACAAGGGAGTGTTTCCTTACAATAACCAGATTCTAGGCCATTAAGGGCCTAATACATATTGTAATGCACAAAGAGATTTGGTTGTGGTGGTGCCCTGGCAGTGATTGGAAGGGCTGGCTTAAGGTCACAAAGGGGCAGGGCAGGCCAGACACAAAGTTCTTTGGCTGCCACGAGCTGAGTTGCTCTGATTAGGGTCTCGGGATAGCACTGGCTCAACTGAGCAAAAACAGAGCAAAGGGGTTAAACAAGAAAGGCAAGGGAAGGCAGGAGTGCTTCACAGGAAATGCTAGAGGGAGGCTTCCAGCATTAATATAGGACACAAACAGCTTCAATATCAACCTGTAAAAACGCACCGTGGAGATCAAAGATGCATCCTCTTCTCGTAACTGGAAGAAAGCTTTCCATAAGTCTACAAATGATCCATTGAGTTCAGATTCAATGGCAGCTCGCTCCAAGGATCCTGGAATTCAAGAAATCTGTGGAAATTAGACATCTCAGTTATTAGCCCCTCTCCCCCACACCCTTTGTTTTGCATTAACAGCACATAATTATGGTGAAGTAGCTGGTGCTGATGCAGTTGCCACACAGGCAAAATGATATACCAATAGTAATATGTTCCCCACCACCACAAAAGTGAAGACACATTAAGACAAGTTGACTGCAGTGAAAAATGCAAAGGGGGATTGGAATCAGATTCAACACCAAGTTATTCAGGATGGTACACTCTAAGCAGATAGCAAAAAGCCCCCAAAGGATCTCTCCAGACTGAGTTAATAAGCAACAAGAATGTCAATGATGTTTAGTTGAAGTGATGTACCTTGGGGCAAAAAATTGCCTAAACTTCAGTGTACATTGATTGGTTCTGAACTTGCTGTGACTAACCAATAAGTGTTCTTGGAGTCATTGAAAACATAAGTGTACCAACACACACACAATCATGAAACCAGCAGCCAAGGTCAAGCAACAGTATATTAAAAACATCCTTAATACCCTACTTGTGACTGAATAGCTTTCCTAAACAAGGTCTTTACAAGCCTCTTAAATGTGATGAGGGAGTTTAAAACCACAATCCTATGCACACTTATTTAAATGCAAGTCTCATTTTATTCAATGGATTCCCCCCCCCGCCATGTGAACACATATTGGATTGGGAACCACACCACCCAGAGCACAGGAGTAAAGGTAGGATATAAATATACATACAGAACATAGAACATAATTCTAACCTAGATCCAAAGCAAAGTATGGTGTACACTCATATGAACAGCCAATCAGCAACGAATCCTCTATCTTCTCTTCACTCTGCCTGAACTGCTCTAGAATCTTTTTAATTTCTGAATTAAAAGAACAGAGGAAAAGAACAAGGAGTTTAAAAAACAAGTACAATCATACAGTAGCAGCAGATGTAGTTCTTTATTAACATTTCTACAGTTATTTATTTATTTATTTATTTATTTAATACATTTATATACTGCCCCAAACCAAAGTCTCGGGGTGGTTCACAATAATAAAACAACAATACAAATAAACATTAAAATCAATTAAAACTCAAAAAAGCTACTTAAAATGAAAAATTCACAATATTTAAAATTACAAAAGCTAAAAGGCCTGGTTAAAAAGATGAGTCTTCAAAGATCTTTTAAAAGTTAGGGCAAGAGTACTACAACAACTAAGTCATAAAAGCTTACAGCATAGTGAAAAGCAAATTTTCACCATAAAACCTAATAAATGTCATAGCAACAGCTTACTAAAGGAACCCCAGGAGATGTAGTTAAAAGAGAAATCTCATCACTCTTTTAAAGATCTCAAACCCTCTTCCACCACCCACCATTTGAATCTCCCATTCTCAAGGTTTCTTGGGCACAAGCAATAACACTTACAGGAGGCGGGGGTAAAGCATCCTTAATATCAATGTGGCAATGCTCATGAAGACAAATGGGGGGCTTTAGACTAGGAGGAGGAACTGGTTACCTGCTCCATTTATCTTTGGAGCCAAGAACATTTTGCCTTCTTGCTGCAAGAACGGCAAGTTGTTGTAAAATAGGAAGAAAGTCCCCGCGTGATAAGCCTGCCGACAAGCCTCGTCATCTTCTTTTAGCTGAAACAGGTATCTGCAATTGGGAAAGTATCAGAAAGAGCATTGACCAGGCTTAGATCATGCAGTCCCAGAATCTGTTGTTGACTGGAAGAATTCCCTGTCCCTGCTCCAGAGACGGGGTGGGGTGGGGAATGGAT
Organism: Hemicordylus capensis; assembly: GCF_027244095.1. Classification (NCBI taxonomy): domain Eukaryota; kingdom Metazoa; phylum Chordata; class Lepidosauria; order Squamata; family Cordylidae; genus Hemicordylus; species Hemicordylus capensis. The sequence continues at coordinate 237,043,975 of NC_069659.1, read as the reverse complement.
AATAAATATCTAGTAAAAGCTGTGGACCCAGCAATATTTCTGAATTAACTTTCTACATTGTACACCATTTGCTAACCGGTTTTAATGAGCATATAAAGTTCTAATTTTGGTCGTCTTTACTGTTTCCGGACATGAAGTGATCTGGCGGCCTCTCAAATTTCATAAAATAACTTGTTCTAAGTGTCTGTTTTATTACCTTACTTGTCAAGACCACTAAGGCTGCAGTCCTAGGCACACTTACTTGGGAACAGGCTTTCATAGAAAACAGAAGGGCTTACTTCGTTAAACATACATGGGATAAGGTTGCCTGTCCTAACAATCTTATCTTTAAAAGGATGCAAAATAAGAACATCTCTTAAGATAGGCAACTGGATCATTATACACAAGAGGTAGTTCAAAGGATTTCAGCCTAATTCCAAGTTCAGGTCCAATATAATTTATGCCGAGAACCAGCCATAATCATATGAAATAATTTCGCTTCTATAATTTGTGATCTAATTAATTTCTATAATTTGTGATCTAAGCCTGGTTAATACCCAACTTATTTTTTTCCTGTAAAAAGTGTCAATTATAGTGTTCACAGACTTCAGTTGTTTGCAGACATTTGTTCTCACCTATAAGACATGGCCAAGATTAATCCGAGTTTCAGCCCAAACAAATTTTAGAACAGTAGGTTTAACACGGCTCAGGCCCAAACTTCCCAAAGGATAAGAACTTGCCTCATTCTCCTGACGTAAGTAGAATGTAACCGGTAACACAGAGAGGGAATGCTTCTATATCCCGCTTGACACACCAAAGCTATTACCATCTTGTAAGAGATGCTGCCACAGCTGAAACAAAATTAAGACCACATGCAATACAACAAATACTCACTAAACAACTTGTAAATGGCTACATTTCCCACAGAGCACTTTCTCTCGCAAGAAGAGGTCAATGCATGCAACTTGACAATTATGTTTGAAAAGAAACATTACTGTACTTTACCCAACAATACACAGATGAGAGAGGGCTCAAAGAATAGCTCCTTAAGCAACAACTGCCACGTTTACCAGGGGAAAATCCTGTTTTATGGTCTCTGTCCCTGAACATATTCTTACATGGAGAAAAACACCTTACACTCTCACCAATTCTTCCTATCTGATGGATTCTTGCCATTTTATGGTTTCCCCCATGAGGGTCATCAACACCCCTTTCAGAGCTCCTGAACTATTAGCCAGCATTCTACTACAGAGATGGCCAAGTAGTCATTACCAAATATAACTAACCATATGACCCATTTCACTCAGCATTATCCACATTGAGTGGCAGTGATTCTCCAGGGCTTCAGACAGTAGTCTTTCCACACCCTATATGGAGATGCCACTGGATAAAACTCCTGCTAACTGGGTAAAGAGGCATGTTTCTCTTATATTTAGCAGGTGATTCTCTTATATTTAGCAACCGTCCTTATCAAAGCCCAGCAAAAAGCCCAGTAGTAGCCATTGCAACGTCCAAGTTGTGTTTCTTTTTAGATTGGGAGAGCCCTTTGATACCTGGGCTCTCAGTTAACCATTTTCTTCATCTTTCTGCATAAAGTGTTTTTGGAACTTTTTTGGTTGAAATGTGGTAAATAAATATTCTCCCTGTTTTGCTTGAGGAAGATCTGGGATATGCCTTTTAAAAGAGTTTCAAGTACACTAACTCAGCAGTTTTCTTTTCTTGCAACACAACTGAAGGCAATCACTTCCATTTCAGTCCCTGCAACCCAAAAGAATAGTTTCTCAGTTTTCATAAAATCACAGTAGGGCAATACATTTAACTGACAAATGTATTTTGTATGTAATGTAACAAATGCGAGTGTTATACTCCTTAACATTTAACTGACAAAGATGTTACTTACAACATTATTTAAATGCCATATAGAAGATTATCAGATGGTGTTTCACTTACTTAATGTGATGGGTCATAAACATTTTAATTAGCAATGGACTTAGTGTAACTCTTACCCGGAAAACTTAAATTGCAGCTTATTTAAGTACAGGTAGCTAGAAGAGTAACGATTCTATTAAACATGCAAAATGCAAAGCCCTCAAGAACTAAAAAGCAGGGTATGAATTTAAGCCTGAACAAATCCCAAAACAACTTATGGTAGATTTATTTACACCTCTGTTTCAGAAGCCGTGCAAAACAGACAACTGCAGAACCCACTAATATAGCAGGAAAAGGATATTACATATTCTTCATCAATATGTAATCATGGAATATTCATATTGCCTTCAGCAGTATGTAATCATGGAAGGGGAAAGCTAACTCAGGCAGTCTTCATATGAAAGAAGAAAAGTACACAATAGTCTCTATTTTCATCTGTGAGATGTTGGAGGGTATCTGGCTCTTCTAAAACCATCAAAACGTTAGAAATGTGATTTATGTAGTAAAGATCAACGTTCAACTCCATAAATCTTAGGAAGACCTTTGTCGTGGGAACCACAACAATTATAAATCAGTAATCAAAGTGTTAACGTCCTTAAAGATCGAAAGTACAGGTTTCTTTTCTCCCAAGCTGCCTGTCTTACCAATTTGAAATCACACATACGCTGGATAATATTCAGCGGATATCAGTTAAGTAACACAAACGCACATCTCCCACTTACTGTTTTCAAAAGTACTTAACTTTCAGCCAGCAGGAAGTGCTTACTAAGAACTCCAGAACAGGCAACCACTGACTTGGATTTTCTAGGAAGTGGTCTGTTCATCCATAAGCAGAACTACACTACCCAGAATCCTTTATCCCCACGCTGACCTCTGGGAAGTGTAGTTCTAATAAGGCATCTTTCTTTAACAGCATGTACAAGGGTGAGCATTACTGGGACCGGGGGTATACTCTTCCTAATTTTCCTTTAAAAGTTGTTATAGCAGATAAGACAATTAGCAAGCAATCCATAAATTGATTTTAAAAATTAAAAAAAAAACAAAACAGAGAAAGACCGTCTGCTGTGATGTTCATTAACCACTGCTTACACTATGATGTTGTCCAAGTCTCCCAAACTTAAAGCCAAAATCTGAAACTTCCGTAGGGCCTCCTGGCCAGAAGAGCTTTCAAATTTAGGGATGGAGTCAGTCTCAGAGCAGACCAGTGAGGTAGAGTCAGGAGGCAGGGATTTTTCTTGGGAGTGGTTGTTCTTGTCAGTTTCAGGGTGCAACCCAATGGTTTGGAACAGAACGGGTCCAGGGGTGAGGTCCAATGCAAAAGCATTTTGTTCACCTAAGCAGTAGATTTCAAAGGAACATCCATGTTTGTTATAGCAGAAAAACAACAGAGTTCTGTTGTAGTTTAAAGAGAAAGGTACTGTAGAAAATTGTGCTATCGTCTGTTGTATTCATCTAAGGTGTAGCTCTATCTATTTACAGCCAGTCTATCAGATGTTATTGACTGGATTTGGTACTTTAATTATCAGGCCCTTTCCAAGGGTCTAGGATAACTAAAGAAAAATTAAAGATAGTGTCATAGTATTCATGCTGTCCTGTGTAGTGTGGCCTTATGTAGCTGATGTGTTGTAATTTTATCCATGCCCAAGGAGTCAAGATGGTGTTCAAGTTCTTTTGGTACTGCACCAAAAGGACAAAAAGGTACTGCGTCTATTATTATTATTATTATTATTATTATTATTATTATTATTATTATTATTGGAACTTTTGCAAGAATTACAAATAGCCAGCAAGCAAGAATTGGTGGAATCATCTGATTGAGAAGGTCACAGTAAATGAAGAGGCAAAAAGCCTTTGGGATTTTTGAATATAAACTGATAGGCATTTAGCTCACAATACGCCTGATCTGACAGTCATCGAGAAGAATCGGGTTCTAATAACTGATATTTGCAATCCCAGGGGATAGACGAGTCGACGGAAAACAATTGGAGAAAATAACTAAATACTGTACAAGGACCTTCAGATTGAAATTGAGCGGCTCTGGAAAAAGAAAACAGTGGTGCCAATAGTCATTGGTACCCTTCATGCAGTATCAAAAGAACATGAACACCATCTTGACACCTTGGGCATCAATAAAATTACAACACATCAACTACAGAAGGCCACACTACTTGAGACAGCATGAATACTACTAATTTTTCTTTAGTTATCCTAGACCCTTGGAAAAGGTAAGGTAAAGTGTGCCATCAAGTCGATTTTGACTCCTGGCGCCCACAGAGCCCTGTGGTTTTCTTTGGTAGAATACAGGAGAGATTTACCATTGCCTCTTCCCACACAGTATGAGATGATGCCTTTCAGCATCTTCCTATATCGCTGCTGCCCAATGTAGATAATTAAAGTGCCAAATCCAGTCAATAACATCTGGTAGACTGTGTTTAAATAGCATCATCATCATCATCATCATCAATATAATTAATTAATATTTTTTTAAAATCCAGAATAGCTAAGGGTTAAAAAAAAAAAAAAGCCTCACCCCATAAGAAAACAGAAAGACACCCCAGCATTTTCTTCTTGTTGACAACCCTAATCCCAAATTGATTATTTTAACAAAACAAAAAAACTACAGCTTACTTTTGCGGGGGGGGGGAGGCATTTTGTTACACAGTGCAGTTGTCTGCAATCTAAAGTGGAAGGTTAGGATGGTGATAGGCTTCTTTACCCTCCCCCTTGTGTAAATTTTCTCTTAAAAATCCCTCCCCCACAAATGAGGTGAAACATTTAAGAAGCCCCTCTCCTCTACACACTGATCTTTTACTTCAAATTGTATCCATGGAGAAAAATGCAGAGGAACTTTACCTGGACCCAGCAGTCTAGAAGGGCTTAGACTGCGCTACAGATCTATTACCATGAGGGCGGGGCAGAGCAGTGCAGGTGGGAATAGACTGAATTATAATAGACCAAAGCCTGAGAATGTGTATGCAAGCTTATTTCTTTGAGTCTATTTCGGATGTCCAGATCTTGTAAGATCTTGTGTGAGATTTGCAGAAGGCAATCAGAGCCATGTTAGAACAAGCAATCCTCTTCAACTGTGGGAGCTGCTGGCTCAATCCTCCTCCAAAGGAGAGAAAAAGAAAGATAGGGAGAACAAGACACACACACACACAGAGGAAGAGCTGCTTACCTAGGTATGCAATTGGAATAATGCCTACACAGCATAATGTAAGGTGAGGAGATAAAATAAAATTATTTTCCATGTTAATGTTTCAGAAAGGCTTTAACATTCTATCAGGTAGAACATCAAAACCATCCATCAATCAAATTTGGCATAGATCAAGTATGTGACCACTGCCATCACATCTTTAGATTTGGTGAAGATCCATAGAAAAATGCAAGAGATATAGCAATTTTAAACTCCTGATTTCGTTTTCTATTTAAAACTTGTTGTTTTTAAAGTACCTTCCCCCTTTTTTGTCTCCTTCTCAATGTAATTAATAATGCTGGTCCATACTTTAACTGGCTTTTAAAAAACATCTGTTCACTAATTTTTAAATTATGAGGCTTTACAGTATCCACTGTAACCTCCTATTCAAGCTTGGACATCAGCATGTGAGATATGGGGACTTTTCCCAGCTGACCTGCTGACCTGCAAAAACCATGATGTTCGTGTTCCCACCCAGATAAATAAGGTACAAATGAAATAAGAGGTGTGCCTATGTGTCCTGCTATTGGTTTCAGACCTCCTTGCCCTTCAAGGGCAAGACTCAAAGAGAACCTCAGCTTAAAACCATATGAAGTCTTACACATCCCAAGGTGCATTTAAGAGCACTTAAAAGGTACTGTTGAAGGCCTCAGCCACAGGTTGTCTTCATTCCCACTGTCCCGAAGGAAGTGCATTAATAGCAAAGACCCATGTAGGCTATAATTCTCTACTGACATGGCTTCCAGAAAAGCCTTGTTTGATGTGACCCCAGCAGCATGCAGGACCAGAGCCGCTGGTGGGCCAAGTCAGGCATGGGCCAAAGATCTCACACCCACCAAAGCAAGGTTCCACCTAGAACCAAGTGGTGATTTTGTCACCAGTTGACAGTGGCAGCAGGGCAAGTCAGCTCATGTCTCTGCTGGTTTCAGTACATCACCTTCCCACTTGCCCCACAGGTCAATGTGCTTTCTCCCAGGCTTCTGTATCATCAGAGGCACTCTTACCCCTGGACTTTGGGGCCGAAGTCCAGGGCTTCCACAGCCCCTGGGTGCCCCCAAATCCTCTTTAGTGTGTTCCAGGTGGTGGTACACCTCTGTGTATCATCACTGGGGCTTGTGAGTAAGCTAGCAGAGTCAGTGAGAATGGGTGTGGTGTGGTGTTCTTGGTTAATCAATTTCTTGATCCAGGCCAGCTTTTGAATGGGGCTTTAGTTACTTGCATTCCAGTCCTGGAGTAGAGGAGGAGCTAACAAACAGCCGGCAGCAAGAGCACTGAGAAGCAGTCTGCACTTGCTTCTCTGTACATAATATCTGATTCATTACAATATTAACATTCCTGATTGATTCCACTCCACTGCCTTGCCCTTGCATACCACAACTCTTTCCCTTGGATTCTACAGTGGGGAGGAGTTGCCATCGAAGGCCACAACAACAGCTCCTCTTTATTCCCACCCACCCTCCAATAGTGGAAATAGTGGGGAGTCACTGCTGAAAGACCTTGGCAACAGCTGCATTCCCATCCTCTGAGTGCGATGAGGAGAGAACCTGCTGCACCCACCCTAACTGCCCATTCACAAACACACCTGGAAGGAAAATCTTTGGGGGAGGTTGCCACTATGCCTTTTGAAGGATGGGGCTCATGGCCCAGAGCTATCAGGTGCTGTCCCTGGACCCCAGAATGAGTGGTCAGTGTTGACTGGATGCAATTTCAGCAAAGTATATGAATGGAAGACACACAAAGTTAGTCTAATCCAATACTCTGTCCTATTGCAGGATCTTTCCAATTCACAACCCCTAAAAACCTCCATACAATCTTCTTTACAGCACACCCTATAGGTTCTCTGCTGTCTTGAAGGAGGGGGGAAAGTCCTTTCCACGCCGTTTTCCAAGCAGCAAGTCCAGGGGAAATAAGACTGCAACACACAAACTGAGAGGGAAGAAAGCCCTCTTCCCCCACACACTGCTGTTGTTGGTATAGATTCTGATGTTGTTGGCAAAGAGGTAAGAGACTAAAAATTTCTTTTGTGAAGCAAACCCACTCTGGTTTGGGCAGTCACAGCACTGGAGCAGGAAAAGTCTCCCCTCAACATCCAGCTCATGTCCCACTTATACTTTTGCTCCTTCCTATCTATCTATCTATCTATCTATCTATCTGTCATTGAACAAAGTGGTGGGGGGAATGCCACTGGGCCCATGAGAGAAGGTGGCCATTGGTTCGGAAACAGCCTGCTCCTCGATCTCCCTTCCTGCCTCCCGAACTCATTGGCAAGCTATTGGCTCTTGATCAGAGTGTGGAGAGTGTGAGATATTCTTTGCACAGGAGTAGAAAATGGGCGTGCTGAAAATGTTTTGTTTTTCACCAGGTTCATATATCATTCTTCTGCAGTGAAGATATGGGTGGGAGAGAGGAGAAGAAGCCAGGAGGCCCAGGGGCCCACCTTAACTTCTCGTCCCAGGGCCAGCTTCAACTTTGCTACATCTAATCTAGCTAGCTAGCTAGCTATCATCTACATATGAGAGAGCAAAAGGTTTCTTGTATTCAGGGGCACAGGGAGCTTGGCGGGGGCCGGGCGACAAACTCCAACTGGTGGGTCCCTCACAGCTGGGTGTTCCTTTGCAAATGTTAGCTGGCTGGGAGCCCTTTCATAGATTCCTTTCAGTGATTCCACCAACCGCTTACAGGGAAAATGAAACTCTGCCGGGGATGTCACTGCCCCGTTCTTAGCACTGACCCTGCCCCGCCATGCCCCGCCCCTTGGATCTGATGTCAAGTGAAGGGAAGGGGCCAGTGCCGGGGTGGGGGAGACTCCATCTCTCCCCAGCCAGCGTAAAACACTGACTGCAAAGGAGAGGGGCGTGCCTTGCGCTCTCAGCCAGCGAGTGCTTTGCTCGCCAGCTGGGTATGGGAAGGGGCAAGGGGGCACCCTGGCCAAGAGTGAGGCAGAGCCTTGGCAGGGGCCAGACCCTTGGGTGGGGGGCCCAGACCCTTGGGGCCTGGGGACAATTGTCCCCCCTTGGTCAACGGTCGCTACACCCTTGTTTGTATTCCTCATGTGGAAGTTCTTGATTCACATATAAAATTCAATGCTGATCTTATCAAATGAAGAGTCAGTACAAATGAAAGTCTAAATATATTCAAGCAACTACAGAACAGAAAGCTAAACAAAGTAAACCAGCTGCCCTGAGGATTAAATCTGCATGTTTAAAGTAGAGGTTAAATACAGGTAATACCTGCATTTACTCAAAAGGAACAGGATCTAAGCCGATCTGATTTCTAATATCAAAAGACCTAGGGAAAAACTAGTCTTGGTTTCAGGTAAATACAGTATTTGTAGCTTACTTGTTAACAAGCCACCTGAACCTATCCTCTGTCAAGAATGGTACAAAATGTATGGTACATTATAGAAATGCACTAGTGCAGTGCAAAGGCTTTACTTGCTCCAGGGCCAGGAACAGTACATCATGTATGGATTAGAAAAGGGTCCGGGAAGGATGTAGCATAGCAGAAGAATGAGGCTGGAGAAGTGATGGTAGCTTGCATGCAAATCACTTTCCAACATTAATATTAACATGTGCATATTAGTCAATGTGTATTCTTGAGGACTAGTAACATGCAAACTTATTTATTTATTTATTCTTCAAATTTTTATGCCGCCTTTCATAAAGCATCTCAAGGTGGCTTACAAAAGTTGAAATACAATAAAATTCCATAAGAATCACATATAAAACCTTAAAATCAGTTAATAAAAACTATTTTTAAAAATCAACCACAAAAAGGACAACAGAAACAGCACATAAGAGAGGCGTCAAAGAGAGACAGAACAGTAATAATGGGTGACTTCAACCATCCACACATAGACTGGGTAAATCCACATTCAGGAGAAAGAGAAGACAAATTTCTAGACATGCTGAATGACTGTGTCTTAGAACAGTTAGTCGCAGAACCAACCAGAGAGATGGCAACCTTGGACTTAATCCTGAGTGGTGCCCAGGAAATGGTGTAAGATGTCAGAGTTGCAGAACTGTTGGGTAGCAGTGACTACAGTGTGATCCAATTCAGCTTATATGTGAGTAGAGAATTGTCATGGAAGTCCAACACAAATGTGTTGGACTTCAGAAGAGGAAACTTCTCAAAAATGAGGGGACTGGTCAGAAAGAAGTTGAAAGGGAAAGTCAAGAGGGTCAAATCACTCCAGAAAGCATGGAACTTATTAAAACCACAGGACTAAAAGCACAGTTGGAATGTATACCAAGAAGGAGGAAAGTTACCACCAAGTTCAGGAGGATGCCAGCGTGGCTAACAAGTAGAGTCAGGGAAGCTATAAAAGGGAAGAAGTCTTCCTTCAGAAAATGGAAGTCCTGCCCAAATGAAGAGAATAAGAAGGAACAGGAAGGAACTCTGGCAAATGAAATGCGAGGACACAATAAGGGATACAAAGAGAGGGTTTGAGGAGCATATAGCTAAAAGTGTCAGGGGAATATTCTTTAAATATATCAGAAGTAAAAATCCTGCCAGGGAGGCAGTTGAACCCTTAGATGATGAGGGTGTGAAAGGGATTATTAAGGAGGATAAGGAGATTTCAGAGAAGCTGATTGAGTTCTTTGCATGTGTCTTCATGGCGGAGGATACTGACCATATACCCTCTCCAGAATTGAGTTTTTCAAGTTTAGCAGCTGAGGAACTGGGTGAATTTGAGGTGACAAGGGAAGATGTTCTAAACTGTCTTGAAAAGCTAAAAATTAACAAATCGCCAGGGCCAGGTGGCATCCACCCACGAGTTCTAAAGGGACTCAAATGTAAAATTGCTGATCTCCTAGCAAAAACTTATAACTTGTCCCTACAATCAGGCTCTGTACCAGAGGACTAGAAAGTAGCCAACGTGACTCCAATTTTTAAGAAGGGATCCAGCGGGGATCCAGGAAATTACAGGCTGGTCAGTTTAACTTTGGTGCCAGGTAAATTGATGGAAAGCATACTTAAGGACAGAATTGTTAAGCATGTAGATTAAGAACAGATTAAGATTAAGATGTAGATTAAGGGAGCCAGCGTGGTGTAGTGGTTAGAGTGCTGGACTAGGACCGGGGAGACCTGTTTTCAAATCCCCATTCAGCCATGATACTTGCTGGGTGACTCTGGGCCAGTCACTTCTCTCTCAGCCTAACCTACTTCACAGGGTTGTTGTGAAAGAGAAACTTAAGTATGTAGTACACCGCTCTGGGCTCCTTGGAGGAAGAGAGGGCTATAAATGCAAAATAATAATAACAATAACAATAACAACAACAGGCCTTGTTGAAGGAGAACCAGCATGGCTTCTTCAAGGGAAAGTCTTGCCTCATTAACCTTTTGGAGTTCTTTGAGAGTGTCAACAGGCGTGTGGATAAAGGTGATCCGATTGATGTAGTATGCTTGGACTTCTAAAAAGCTTTTGATAGAGTTCCCCACTAAAGGCTCTTGAGTAAACTTAGCAGTCATGGAATGAGGGGACAGGTTCATGTGTGGATCAGGTTGAAGGACAGGAAACAGAGAGTAGGAATAAATGGACAGTTTTCACAATGGAGGTAGGTAGGAAGTGGGGTCCCCCAGGGATTGGTACTGGGACCAGTGCTATTTAACTTGTTCGTAAATGATCTAGAAGTTGTGGTGACCAGCAGTGGCCAAATTTGTAGATGACAATAAACTATTTAGGGTAGTCAAATCCACAACAGATTGTGAGGAACTCCAAAAAGATCTCTCCAAACTGGGGGACTAGGTGACAAAATGGCAAATGCAGTTCAAAGTAAGCAAGTGTAAGGTTATGCATATTGGGGCAAAAAACACCGACTTTACATATATGCTGATGGGATCTGAACTGTCAGTGACTGATCAGGAGAGAGATCTTCGGGTCGTGGTGGACAGCTAATTGAAGGTCTCATCTCAGTGCGTAGCAGCTGTGAAACAACCTAATTCCATGCTAGGAATCATCAATCATCATCATCATCATCATCATCATTATTATACACTAGTTATTTTAGGCGCGTTAAATTAACGGGCGCTAGGAGAGTTGTGTGCTCCGGGCCCCCTGCCGCCATTTCCCCTCCTGCCGCTGCCAGCCTCCATGCCGTGGCCGGTCTCCTTGGCCGGGCAAGGGCCCCCCGCCACTGCCGGCCTCCCCTTTCCGGCTTCCTCCGCTGCCTCCTCACCCCGTCCGGCAGCCGCGGCTCTGCCACCGCCTAGCCCGGCTTCTTCCTCTTCCTCTTCCTCGTCTTCTTCCCCCTGCCCAGCTTCGGCGGCGCCACCAGGCCTCGGCCGCGGCTCCGCTGCCGCCTTGGCCGGCTTCCCCCGCTGCCTCTTCCCCGGCTTCGTGGCAGCCGCTTCTCCTCGGCCGCCACTTCTTCTCCTCCAGCATGGCCGCCGTGTCTCTGCGGCCGTATCTTTCTCCGACGAGAAAGACACGGGCGCAGCCGAGAAAGACACGGGCGCAGAGACACGGGATCACACTCAAGGCTTTTATTATAGAGGATTTTATATCCCGCTCTTCCTCCAAGGAGCCCAGAGCGGTGTATTACATACTTAAGTTTCTCCTCACAACAACCCTGTGAAGTAGGTTAGGCTGAGAGAGAAGTGACTGGCCCAGAGTCACCCCGCAAGTCTCATGGCTGAATTGGGATTGGAACTCAAGTCTCCCTGGTGCTAGTCCAGCACTCTAACCACTACACCATTAGGAAGGGGATTGAAAATAAAATTGCTAATATTATAATGCCCTTATACAAATCTATGGTGTGGCCACATCTGGAATACTGCGTATAGTCTTGGTTACTGTATCTTAAGAAGGATATTGGGAAAGGTACAGAAGAGGACAACCAAGATAATCAGGGGCCTGGAGCACCTTCCTTATGAGGCTAGGCTACAGCATCTGGGGCTCTTTATTTTGGAAAAGAGGTGACCATGATAGAGGTCTATAACATTATGCATGGAGTGGATACAGTGGACAGAGAGACATTTTTCTCCTTCTTCACACCAGGGGTCATCCCATGTAACTGAAGACTGGGAAATTTAGGGCTGACAAGAGGAAGTACTTTTTCACACAGCGCATAATTAATCTATGGAAGTCTTTGCCATGGGATGTGTTGATGGCCACTCGCTTGGATGGCTTTAAAAGGGACTTAGCCTCTAAAAGGGTCTTATCCTCCAGCCTCAGAGGCCTAATGCCTCTCAATACCAGCGGCAGGGGAGCAACAGCAGGAGAGAGGGCATGCACATACCTCTTGCCTGTGGGCTCCCCAGAGGCATCTGGTGGGCCACTGTATGAAACAGGATGCTGGATTAGATGGGCCTTGGGCCTGATCCAGCAGGGCTGCTCTTATGTTCTTATGAGAGCTGAGAGATCTTTTAGCCCCTAAGGGGTAAAAGACTGAACAAATATAAAGGTCTGTAGTTGTTTTTTAAAAGCAGCCACAGATGTCAAAGGGCGGATATTCCTACAGACAGAGACTTGATAAATAACTCACAACAAATTCATACAACCCCAGACAGGAAATATAGATAGGAACAGGAAATGCCTAAAAATTAATTAAATTTTAGTGAATCATCACACGATCATGTGGATAGGTGGGGGCGGGGGAGGCAGGGTTGAGCCTACCTTCCCCGCAGATGATCTCGGACTGGCCCTATCTCCACTGTGCCATCACTCACACAATCACCACTGTGGTGACTGGCACACCATTCTTGAGGCTAAGGGAAATCCACAATGCACTGTGCGATGAAGGTGATGCATTAAGGCAGAGGTTCTCAACCTTGGGTCCCCAGATGTTGGTGAACTACAACTCCCATCATCCCCAGCCTTTGGCCATTGTGGCTGAGGGTGATGGGGGATGTAGTTCAAGAACACTTGGGCACCCAAGGTTGAAAATCCTTGCAATAGGTGATTCCTCCTTCTCTGTGTTAATGCGGGTTAAATAAATGTGATTAGATTTTGAGTGTGCAGTAAAGCAGTGCTTAGTATTTGGCCCACTTTAAAGGGCTCTTGTAAACATCATATAATAATATATGTGAAATACTTTGAACTAGTGGGCCCGGGAGCAGAACATCTGCGTCTCTAGTTGAACCCAGCTGTGGTTCCCCCCTCCTGTCGGCATGCCCGGCTATCTCCACTCCCCCGCTTCTTGTGCGCTTCTCAGCCCCCCCCCCTCACTTTCTGGCCGTCCCTCTTTGGGGCTGGCTACCTCTCCCCTACCCCCACCTGCCCCAGTCTCCGGCCAGGCCAAGTGCTGAGCCCAGGCGGCCGGGCCGAGCCCAGGCAGCCAGGCTGAGTGCCGCCGCCGCGGCTGGGCCAAGTGCCACTGCCACGGCCGGGCCGAGTGCTGCGGCCGGGCTGAGTGCCGCCACCGCGGCCGGACCTGTCGTCCACAACCTGCAGCCGGGCCGGGCCCACCGCCACCACCACCACCATGCTGCCGGGCCAGGCCGCCCCCACCCCGCCGCTGCCGCACCACCACCACCGCTCTGTCAGGCTGGGCCGGGCCGCCCTCGCCGCCTCACATCTGCGGCTGGGCTGGGGCCCGCCGCTGCTGCCGCCGCAGCCTGGCCTGCCACCACAGCCTGGCCCGCCGCTGCCGCAGCCGCCCATCCAGCCAATTCTCCTGGGTGCGCCAGGACCAATCAGGCACCCCCGCAGCCCAGCCAATCAGCTGGGCTGCCAGGACGCACATTCGAAAGGCACACCCAGGAGAATTATATATATAGATGCTTAAATGTGCCATATGAATAGTACTCTCTGTGTGCTTGTTAATTTGGGGGCATTAAAAAGTGTGAATCAGCCCTTTAGTTATTTGTTACTCACTGTAACCATTTTATGCACACAGAATAGATAGGCATTCCTATCAATTCCTTTAAAGGAGGGGAAGATGTAGGGTTTAGATTGTGGTCAACAAATATCAGCTATGAGGCCTCAACTGATGAATATCTTTCAAAGGTATGAACTAGTTTTTGTTTTTTTTAACCAACCATAATAAGTTACCAAACACTGCTAGTAGATATCTGGTTAATATATTTGTCACAAGATAGAAACAAATACATCAGAGAGCTCTGTCCTTCCAAACTGTAAAATCTCACCCTGTTTGCACTGGTGGCTGTGTTTCCAGTAATTGGAAATTTTCACTACGATGATTCTAGGCTTAGTGGTGCATATGCAGGGGAGTAGCAAGGTTGGAGTGGGCCCAGAGACAAGATTTTAAAATGCCCCCCACCCACCTCACTGAAGCTCAGCTCATGAAAGAAATCTTAAATGAGGCTGAATAGTGGTAACAAAAAGCACAGTTCTCCTACGTGCCACAACAGAACATCATCCTAAATTGTTTTTTTAAAGGTTTTGTAAATTGTGGACGATGCAAGTCATTTAATGGTACAGTACTAGAGAGAAAGACCTGCTGTTCTGGTAGCTCCAGGTCTTAACACTCACATCAATTTCGGAGGATGAATACAACTGAAGGAAGCCCAGGAAGGTGCACAGCTGGGGGAGTCAGTCATGTGACTTTCCTCTGGGGGGCCCCCCCAAGGCAGTGGCCCCCCAGACAACTGTCTCCCCTTGTCCTATTATGGTTACGCCCCTGTGCATATGTCCACCACCTAAAGATATCCCTGCCACCCCACCCTTTTTAACATGATGGTAATGTGCCACACATTCAGGATCTGGAATGTGTCACACATTACAGATGAATCATAAAATCACAGCTCACCATCTCCCAGAATTTCTGTGGACTGCAGAATGAACTAGTGGGGTGGTAAAGTGTAGTCTTGGATGACTGTGTTGTGTCAAAGCATTAAGATGAATGATCACACCGTATGGTGGGTTTGCCTCTTCTGCTATCTCAATGAAGGCAGAGTGTGGTCAAGATTCCAAATTAATTAACTATATACCCTCACATCACTTCTTCTAATCCGATGCTTTTGAATGGAAACCGTTCATCGCACATCACACGTGCAGGAGCGCGTTATCGAGCGATCCATCTTCCAATGATGATCAATACCCAATGGTGGGATAGAGCGAAGCCTGGGCAAGGAGGAGTGCCTTGGTACTCGCCCCCCGAGCACACCGCTCCTGGTTCACTCAGCAAGCCCCCGTTCAGGTATGTGTCTTGGGCGACCGGCCAGGTCTCTCTAAGGCTGGCCCCGGGGGACACGCATGTGAGAACCTGCAGCCTCGACAGCAAACGTGCCACGGGAACCACCTCTAAAGCATGTATCACACGACACCCTTTTCAACCCTTGGCTCCGTGGTGGTAACCAACACACTTGCCCTCCTTTGTCACACATTTGCTGTCCCCCGTTCCCAGCCCCTCCTGAGACGCGACACACTTTATATAGGGTCTCTTTGAGGAGGTCCCTCAGGCTCCGCAAGGAGAGCCTCCCTCCCTCCCCCGCCCCCACATACACACACACGCCGCTCAAGGTGAGGGCAGCAGGGGGCGATGGCCCGATGCCTGCTGATTGGCCATCGCTTGCTGGCCCCTGTAAGGAGGGGGAGCAGGAGGGGGATTTGGAGTCTGTGGTTGCGCTTGCGCATTCCTGGGGGGAGCCGCCGCCGCCGCCGCCGCTGCTGCTGTGACCGGCCTCACGTAGAACTTCTCCTCTTGCTACTGCCGCTGCCCTCGAAGATTCTGAGGGGCCGCCTCCAGGGGCCGGTGGTAGGCGGGATCCCGGCTCGTATAAGCGTCCGGAGGGGCCCTCTTGTGTGGAGTCTGCGATTCGAGTGCCTGGCTGGGCAGGGGAATAGCAGCGGCGGCGCTTTTTCTCTAAGGTGGGTTTTGCCAGCTCTTCGTCCGTCCCCCCCACCCCACCCCGCTTTCCCCGTGTGCGAGGGGAGGATGGAGGAGAGGGGGAGCAGCGGGCGAGTGGCTCCGCGTTCGGTTTTTCTTTCTCTCCCCCGCCCCCCATCGCAGCGCTGCCCCTTGTAGGCGGCTTCCGCGCGAGAGAAGGGGGAGGCTGGGCAGAGAGGAATGCCGCCCTCTTCTTTCCCAAGCAAAGTTAAAAGCCTTGCTGCTGCTGCTGCTTTTCTTTAGCAACGCCTCGAATAACTTCCTCATTGGGACTGTCCATAAAGCATGCCACACTTTTAAGGCCTTACCTTCAACCCAGCACCACCACCCCCCCCAGTCTTGCACTTTGGTGCTTTTGTAACCAGCACTACTGCTAAATCTCTCCTTTGTCACAACTTCTTTGCTACCTTCTCTTCCTCCTCCCTGGGTGGTACGTGACATGCTAAGTGACGGGTGGCCCCCTTTCAGGCTCGCTTGCTTGGAAATCTCCCCGCTTCCCTCAGGCAGTTTCTTTTCCTCTTTCATGTGCAAAGAGGATTTGTGCACCAGTAGGCATGCTGGAGGGGGGCACTGGAGGAAACTGGCACCGGCTCCCTCCCTCTTAGGCGATGCCTTTTCATGGAAATATCTTCGCCTAGAAACTTGCCGAGTTCTGTATAGCCAGTCCAGTCTTGTCAGAAACATGCAGAGATTCCACCATCGCCCCCCTTCTTATGAGGAGAAATGAGTTCAAGGCTGACGTGGAAATGGATCTCTCTTGTAACTCCTCTCTTCTTTAGTCATTAAGAACAGTTTGGAGCCGTTAATTTTTTCTGTGCGATGGTAGGGGTGGAGTGGATGTGTGGGAAGAAATCTGATTCCTTCCGCCTCTGGAATCTCCATCTCTTTGGTTATGTCTGTTGAAAAGTTATTCATCCAAGTTTTGATACTGTGCTCTCTGTCCTAGTACCAGAATGCATGCAAGGCCCAACATTAGTTTTAAAATAAAACTGATTAAAAAACCTTTAAAAATTACCTACTTTGCTAGGTAATACTGGTGTGTCATTTACCTTCATTTTAGCTGGACAAATACATTGTAGCACGAGTCTTCAGTTATTTATTAAGGAAATGAAACACAGCTTATAGTCAAAGCACTAAGCTGAATTGGTTTGTGCAGAAAATCCTAGCAATGGATGCTCTGGATATTTCCCCCCCTGAGTACTGTAAATTGATCTCTTTGCAGATGAGAGGGAACAAGCATGCAAATGAACAGAAGGGCTGAAACAAAAGAAGCCTGTTTACAGATACTTAACTGTTGCTTCTAAGTTGAGAAACCTGTGGTTCTTTTTATTAGATTGTTCTTGGAAAGAACTTTTGAGATGAAATGTCCATTACATGAGTGGGGGAGGGTGAAATACGTGGCAGTAGCATTCTTTCGTCAACCTTTGTGCGCTTCACAAACTTCTGGAAAGAAGCTATTTACGCTGACCGCTAGTTAGGCTTGCTAAATATGAATAGTATGCACTTCTAAGCAAGACTCACAGACATGAAAACTCTGAGCTTCCACAAATAATAGGATTATGTACTTTTTTCCTTGCTAGCATTTTCATAGACATCAGATATTTGAAGCTATTTGATTTGTTTTCAGATATGTAAATGCAACTTTTCTGATGTAGTATTGCAGTATACTTGGATGGTATGAAAGTATATTGAATGTACTTCTGCAGTGCTTAAGGTCTGCATATCAGATTTAGGAACCAAAGTAAAAGTGAGACTCCTGAAACATATGCAACATAAAAGTCTAATTAGGCAACATATCCTGCAGCAATTATTTGGCAGGTAACTGGATATATGAACAGCAAAGTGGTTAAACTGCTAGAAGATAATGTAATTTTTATAGTTTTCTTCAGATAAAACTACCACTTTATATTTTTTATTTTATTTTATTGTTATTTCACATTTGTGTACTGCCCCAAACTTCCATCTCTGGGTGATTTACAACAACACAAAACAAATTGAAAATAAAAACCTTAAAACAATTTAAAACCACAGTCCAGTTAAAAAGCTTGAGTGAAAAATTAAGTCTTTAGAGACTTTTTAAAAGTTGTCAGAGATGGGGAGACTCTTATTTCAGCAGGGAGCACATTCCAGAGTCTCAGGGCAGCCACAGAGAAGGTCCATCCTTGCATAACCACCAGAAGAGCTGGTGGCAAGTGCAGAGGAACCTCTGCAGAGGAACCTCTTCAGATAATCTTAATGGGCGTACTTCCCTGCCCCCCCCATTGCCCCCTTGACTGGAAGTACCTAACATGCTGGCATGTCGAGTACTCCTGGGTACTTCCGGTCAAGGGGGCTAGGAGGTATGGTGCTGCCCTGATGGACTTAAAAAAAACACCAAGTGCTGTGGGGGAAAGTGGAAGGAGTGGTAAGTGCACCCTCCCCCACCCTTAAAGACAACACCCCTGCCTTCAAATGTCCCCCACCCGGTTCCATGTACATCCCTACTCCCCCCCTCCAATGTTTTTTCTCTCTGCTGGCTGCCTGGCCAGCCGCTTTTTCCAGCCGCCCGCCACTTTCTCTTTCCCGGCCACTGCCGCTGCTACCTTTCCCGCCCCCTGCCCCACTGCTGCTGATTTTGCTTTCTCTTGCCTGCCATCTCCACTTTCTCTCCCCGCCTACCTGTTCGCTGGCCTGTCTGTTGGCCTTATGTTCCCTGCCACGGTCACTTTCCTTTGCCCCTCCCCTTGCTCATGAACTCTTGTGAGAGCTTCCACTCATGGGATTAGCCATGGGTACGTCTTAGAGAATTATATATATAGATATAGATAGATAATCAGCATCTTATATTTGCCTGGAAACTGATTGGAAACTAATTATATGGCATTTTGGAAAGTAATGTAATTGTTTAGACTATATTGGCATATAGACCTCTGGAATCTTAAGCTTTTGCATAAATTCTGTTTATAACAGGGATTTAGTGTAGTCAGGAGGCCAATAAAGAAATATTAACCCAAAAGTGACCTTCTAAAATGTTATTCACTCAGAGTTTGAAGTGGGGGAGTTTTGAAGCAAGTTGTTACAACTGATTATGCTAAAATAAACACTGATATTACTTTCTTGCTCAAATAACTTTGCTTTTTGTACCAACCAGTTGGAGGCTTGATCACTGTCTGCAATCCTGATGTCAAGGAGAATCCTAGGTGCTCAAATATTTTATGCATGTGCTGTCTTTACAAACATAAGCTTACTACATAGTATCAGAGCAGGTGGAATTTATATCTGATCCTAAAGAATATTTAATTTGGGGAGTGCAATCCAATCAATACTGCAAACAGGTGAAATGCTTCATCATTTGAGGCAAGGGGGAACTTTAATGTTAATTCTCTAAAATTCTCTATTGCTTATTCTCTATTGTAAACTGCCCAGTGACGCAAGTTTTGGGCAGTATAAAAATATGTTAAATAAATAAGTAAATAAAAGGTTAAACAGTTAGGGAAAGTTCAGCTTCAGACTGTTCAGTATGCCTGAGATCTTTCTTCTCAGTACAGAATGCTCCCAGGAAGGCAGTATTAATGTAATAACTAGCTGACCTGGCACAGAGCATCTGCATCCCTAGTCCTCCCTGCCTCTCCTCCTTCCCTTCAGCCCCAGTTCACTCTCGCCCTCCCAATCTGCTTTTCCTTCCCTCCCCACCCGCTGGCCTGGCTGGTGCTTTTCTTCCCTGCCCACAGGCCTGGCCGGTGCTTTCCCTTGCTGCCAGCTGGCCCGGCGGGTGCTTTCCTTCTCTGCTGGCTGTCCCGGCAGTGGCGGTGCTTTTCCTCTCCGCTGGCTGCCCACCCAGCAGCAGTACTTCTTTCCAGCTGCAGCGCTGCTTTCCCTTGCCACCCACCGTCCAGGTGGGCACTTTCCCTCACCGCCTGCTGGCCCGGCGGCAGCATTGCTCTCCCTCGCTGCCCACAGGCAGCGGCAGCGTACCTGTGGCAATCTGGCAGCTGCTTGAGAACTCTGGCAAGAGCTGCCACACATGGGATTAGCCACGGGTATGCCTTAGAGAATTAAATCTATAGATGCTTGCAGCCTGACGAATGTTTGTCTGTATACTAGCTCATTTATAATTACTTTCACCCAGTTGTGATATCCTCAGGATGGATTAACGTGACTATTTAATAAGTGAATTTCTGTTAGGTATTGTGATGAAGATTCATATGAATCCTAATCTTGTGAATGCTAATCTCTCAAATTTCTCATAAATTAAAATCTAGAGTTTGGTTGTTGGCTGGTATGGTGGTTATACTATGTTACTTTGAGAGGCCACATTGTGTGTATATGTATGTGCATGTGATTAGAAACCTACTTGGAGGATAAAAGCTGAGATACTTCAGTAAAACATGTACAGCCATCCCTTGCCAACTGCTAGGGTTCCATTCTGGCAAAACCTCACCGTTGGCAAATTCGCAATTGGCGAGGTATTAAAGTTTATGGGAAATGGGGTTAGGGGAATCATGACCACAAAGAGCCTTAAAAATAAAGGAAAAATACAAAAAAAAAAAAAAAAAGCTAGAAAAATCACAAAAAAACCTGTAATATTACCAAGAGTCAAATGAGCAGTTGGAACCTCTAGACATTTCTTGAAACCCAACCCCCAAATCCCTCATTTTAAATTGGCAAAGGACAGAAAGTTCAGCAAAGGTTAGCAAGGGTCACCAAGAGGAATGAGCAGATCAAACCTCTGGAACACCCCCCCCCCAAATCGCTGAATCCTTTCCAGAATCACTAAAAAACTTCACCAAACGTGGATACTCAAGTCGCGTTTGGCAAGACCTGTCACAATTTCCCATTTGCGTATACTCAAAACTGTGGTTGGCAAAACCGTGGTTGATAAGGGATGACTTTACCCAGGGGCTTAGGCTGGCATTCCCACTAGGTGACTCTGGTAGTTGGCTTTTTGCCACTGCACAATTGAATAGATTTGGCTTTCTGGCATTGCCTTGATTTGCTGCTTGTGCTCTGAAGGCTGGAGCAGTAGGCAGCAGAAAGTTGGAGGTCCTGGTGCTTTAAAGAGCCAACAGAGGGTCAGACTACAATCAAGATATTTCATCAGCCGTGGGAAAGGATAAGGGGTCAAGAATGAGTAACAGCAATTCGAATGGTTCAGTGTGGGGAGGATGAGGAATGATCCAGGGATATCACCAAGACAGGAAGGGAGATATGGAGGTGATTAACAAGAAGCTGCTTGGCCCTGGTGTTCGAGATTGTGATGTATATCCTAATAAACACTCATTCAGATTTCCCCCCTTAAGATTAGTAAACAAAACTACCCCACCATGTTGACTCACTAGTTCAATACTGCTTGTACCTAAAAGAAAAAGTATAAGAAAATTATTGGAATGGGAGGGAAAGCATCACAAGAACCTCCTTGCATATCATTAATTGCAGACTGAATGGACTGACCTCCCTGATATTGAACTGTGGTTTTAGAAACCACAGTTGATGACTGTACAAGTCAAGAGTTTGCTTTTGTCTGGAGCTAATGTTTCATCTGCATTCAATCAGGGAGAGAAATTGTGTGAGGTAGTGAAGAATTCTAGAGCTATCTTTCTGACATTATGAAGGACTCATAAGAGAGAAGATAAAAATCTAAAAAGAAATGGGTGGCAAGAAAGAATATTATGGAAATATGTCTAGCAAAAGGAAAGGTTCCAGTTTAATATTCAGTAGCAGTCAATTACCTGACATATGTACAATGGTGTGTCAGCGAATAACTTTGCATATATACAAGTGATGCTGCCTAAGAGCAAGCCCATTGGAAACAATGGTCTTACTCATGTGTAATATCATTTGTGCAGTTTTTTGCATTTGCGCAACTTGTGTGCAGGGAAACATTGATGTACCATTCTGCAGTGTGTCAGCCAATGTTTTTAACTGAGAAGAATATATAGGAAGTCTTTATTGGAGATGTGAATTGCACTTGGCTTTTTTAGGCAAGATTGCAACCATCTTTTCTCTTGTGGTATTAAAAAAATAGAGTGCTGTGGTACCTATCAACAACATCCTGCCAGATTTTATCTTATATTCCGCTCAGTTAAAAGCATTGGCTGACACAAATGGTACATCATTGGTTGCTACTGAATATTAAACTGGAGCTTTTCCTTTTGTTAGACATATTTCCACTCATTTCCTCTCACATTATCTATTATATTAATTCTCCTGGTGTGCCTTGGAATGTGTGTCCCGGCGCCCAGCTTATTTATTTATTTATTAAAACATTTTTATAAGAGAGGAGGAGGGCAAGAGAGAGGGGAAGGGGGAGGGCAATAGAGTGGGTGAGGTCAAGAGAGTGGGGCAGGGGAGGAGGGGGCAGGAGGAGAAGAGGGCAAGAGAGAGTGGGGCAGGGCAAGAGAGAGTGGGGCAGGGGGCAGAGGGCAGAGGGAGGGAAGGCAGGAGAGAGTGGGGCAGGAGGGGGAGGGAGGGCAAGAGAGAATTGGGTGGGAGGGAGGGAGAGGGAATGGGCCTGGAGAGAGGGGGGAACAGCCGGCCCCAAAGAGCGCACAGATGTTCTGTGTGGGTCGGCTAGTAATCTTCTATAAGTAATGGAATTATTGTGGCATAAGCTTATGCCACAATAAATTAGCCTTTAAAGTGCTGCAAGGCTTCTAATGTGTATGTTTGCTGCTAACAGACTAATATGTCTAGCGCTTTGGCTCTTATGATACATTGTTGTGGTTCTTTCCAGGAAACTACTGTTATGTATACAATATTGCTAATTCAGTGAGTACAGGTACTGATAACTTAGCTGTGTACTTTGTGTCCTTTGGCAACGTATAAATGATCTATTTGGTTGATCTCTGTAAAACATCTGGCACCTATCAGCATTCTTGGAAATTCAGCACACATTCAAAATTATACATTTCTCCTATTCAACTAGTTTTTCTTTTTAATCAGAAGTGCTTTTATGTAAATTGGCAATTCCTTGACATTTCAGTGAGAATACAGCAGTAGGGTGAGTGGAAGAAGTCAATTAATTAAAATATAAACTTAATGGATAGAACTAGGATGACTGCCAAGTTATATAAATTTTTCTTTAGAAATATGCTTAACCATTGTTATCAGGGAACAATTATATATACTGGCTGATGTCTTGCTTGCAGAAAAGTGGTTTTTGTCATCCAATTGGGGAAAGGCAATTTTCAGCAATCCCTCTGCATGTTTTTGGACATGCTTTCCAAAAAACATGTCCCTGAGAGTTGTGGAAACCTCAGAGACATATCTTTGGGCAGCAGAAATGGCTGCGAGGGAAGGATGAATTGCTGGAAATTGTCTCTCGCCCTTGCATGACAAAAAATGCTCTTCCATGAGTACTGTGGATGTTGGCCAATCTGGATGCTGACCAATGACATATTTATATTGTCAATCCTTTTATTTTATTCTTGTGAAACAATGTCAACTGTTTATTCTGAAAACTAGATGAAGATCTGAACTCCTAAATTGTTTCTACCCTCTGTGTAAGCAGTGGAGTTGTCATAAAGAAAACTCGGATTAATCTGGTTACAGATGTAGATTGGTGCTTGAGAAACTGGATGAGAGTTGGTGAACATCTGGCTTATGCCTTATATACTTGTGCTCTGTTCTCCATTTCCTGGTTCTTCTTTTTCAAGAGAATTTCCTGCCTATTGCAGATATCAAGAGTCAATTAACATAAGTGGTTTGAGGAGAGTATGTTAAAAAGGTAGTGTGCTAGGTTCTGACCATTTAGTGAAGCATTCACAAAGCCATAAGCTGCAGTGAACTGAAGCATGGATCACATGTGCCTGATTCAACCATGTGGACTTGAAAGGCTAGGGCCAATTCATGTGACAAGCAGCTACAAACAATTCAAAAGTGCATCCTTTTGGGTTTCTAAAGCAGATATGTAGGCTTTCTGAAGAAAAAAATGAGTTGAAATTATTACTGAATCAAAAATCAAAATGTGCATTACATTTTTTCAGATAATTTTATTATGCTTTTTTTAATGTCCTATATAGATTGTGATCTGATTTGTCATGTTAGTTGACTATTAATTTCCCATACTGTGTCTCAAAGTCTTTCAAGCCAAGACTTGAAGCAGCCAAGTAATTGAATGGAAATACTTGATTAGGGAGGGGGAAATCAACAAATACACTTAATGTCAGGGTGGATTTGATTTAAATCAAACTGATTTAAATCACGATTTAAATCACTAGCAGGGTGGATAAAAATAAAAAAAACCGATTTAAATTAAAAAAAATCCAATTTTTTTGATTTAAATTGGATTTTTTTGATTTAAATTGGATTTTTTTTATTTTTATCCACCCTGCTAGTGATTTAAATCAGTTTGATTTAAATCAAATCCACCCTGCTTAATGTGGTTTAAATGTTTCACTGAAACAAATTCAAAGCTTTAACAACAACAACAAATATGTATATATCACTTTTCAACAGTTTCCAAAGAGGTTTACATAGAGAGAGGTAGGTAGGTAAATAAATAAATAAATAAATAAATATATGGTTCCCTGTCCCCAAAGGGCTCACAATCTAAAATGAAACATAAGATAGACACCAGCAATAGTCACTGGAGATCCTGTGCTGGGGGTGGGGTGGGGGGTGGATAGGGCCAGTTACTCTCTCCCTGCTAAATAAAGAGAATCACCATGTTAAAAAGGTGCCTCTTTGCCCAGTTAGCAGGGGTTATGTGGAAATAAACTATTTTTGTTGGAATAGTCAATAAATATACATCATTTCTCACACACTTCCTAGGGAGAATCACCTGAAAAATGTTAATTTTGAAATGGCCAAAATTACCTAATACTAACTTGGCATCCACTCATTATTTCTAATGAGATTTATGAAACAATTAACTTTTAGAAATGGAAAATTTTCCACAGAAAAATGGGAATTAAAATAGGAAAGTTTTCTAGAAAAATTTCAACCCCACTTCTTTGTTCTATAGATAAAATTTTACTTCCAGGTAGTAATCAGTACATGGTTTGATAGGCTGGGACAATAACTGGATGTTCCCAGATACATGTAGTTGCCACTGAAAAGAGCATTTTCTCTCTCCCTCAGTAATATGAAGTTACATAATGCAATATGGTATCATTGCATTCTCTTTGCACTCACACCACTAGTGGTGTGCCCGAACCGGTCCGGCGGCCATTCCAAAGAATGGCCGAACTGCCGGACCGGTCCGGCCCTGCCTGGTTCGGGTCCGGGTGGGGGGGTATGCCTTTAAGGGCGGGGAGGGCTTGCTTAGCCCTCCCGCCTCCTTGCCCCCGCCAGCGCCCGTATTTTCTAGTATAGGGGCGCTGGAAACCAGCCGCCCGCCCGCCCCCCTGCCGAAAGAGCCCCCAATGCCAGCCCTCCCTCCCTCCCAGCTAGCTGCCCGCCCGCCCGCTTGCTCACCGCTCTCCGGATAGGAAACGAGAGGAGCTCTGGCACAGAGCTCCTCTCGTTTGGAAGGCCTCCGGCAGAATGGTGTTTTGCGCGCGCGCGCGCATGCGCGCACCGCAAAGCACGCCGTTCGCCGGAGGCCCAGTCTACCCGCCGGGAAAGGGCCGGGTAGACTGGGCCTCCGATCGCCAGGTAGACCGGGCCTCCGGCGATCGGAGGCCCGGTCTACCTGGCGATCGGAGGCCCGGTCTACCTGGCAATCGGAGGCCCGGTCTACCCGGCCCTTTCCCAGCGGGTAGACCGGGCCTCCGGCGAACGGCGTGCTTTGCGGTGCGCGCATGTGCGCGCACGCAAAACACCATTCTGCCTGAGGCCTTCCAAACGAGAGGAGCTCTGTGCCGGAGCTCCTCTCGTTTCCTATCCGGAGAGCGGTGAGCGAGCGGGCGGGCGGGCAGCTAGCTGGGAGGCAGGGAGGGCTGGCATTGGGGGCTCTTTCGCCGCCGCGGCGGGGGGGGGGGGCGGCTGGTTTCCAGCGCCCCTATACTAGAAAATACGGGCGCTGGCGGGGGCAAGGAGGCGGGAGGGCTAAGCAAGCCCTCCCCGCCCTAAAAACAAGGCCCCCCTTCGGTGCCGGTCCGGACTTCTCCGGACCGTGCACATCACTACACACCACTTGACTGGTTGCTCCTTGCAGGAGTGAGGAAACTCAAAATGTGATGACATGTTAGACATTTTGTTCTGTTATATAAGGAGCAACAGCCATGCATCTCCTGCAATGTCTAGTTCTGGCTTGTGAGGGCTGATTCATATATTATAGAAAAGGCAGAGTCACATTTGTTCATTACATTTCTCCACAGTGAACACTACTACATCAAGAGGAGAGGAACATCTGAAAGCACAAGTAAAGGCATGCTCAGGAATTCTGATTATTCAAGGCTTCTGAAACAAAATATCTGCAAAATTGCTGTGGTGTAATGCTAGTGAAGCCCAATTTGATTTTTAAAAAACCAACTAAAACTCACACAAATCTTTATTGGTTATATTTATATACTGCTTTTCAACACAGTTCTCAAAGTGGTTTACAGAGGGGAAAAACAAATAACATGGATTTCTTTTCCAAAAGGGCCCACAGTCTAAAAAGAAACATAAGGACATAACATAACACCAGCAACAACCACTAGAAGGATGCTATACTGGAGTTTGAACAGAGAGGGTTAAGTAAAAAGAGAATCACCCCTTTAAAAGGTGCCTCTTTGCTCAGGTAGTGGGGGGTAGGGCAGCTTGAAAGGCCAGCTTGGCTTGTCGTGATCCTCAGACACTCCAATACAAAAGGAAGAGAGAGAGAATTGAGTAAATTTGAAGGCTGCTATAACACAGTGGGTCTGTTCCCATGAGCCATACGACTGTAGTTAAATTTAACTATGATTGTCAAGCTGGGTGTGCTCCCACGGAGCATGGCATGAAAACTCATGCTGTCCAGGAATCGTAGTTCTGCCAACATGGTTCACTAGCATTAAACTATGATTGGCATCTACAGTCTGATCGTAGTTATCAGTTATAGTCTAATGCTAGTTAACTGCTGTGCTGGGACTACTATTGCCAGTAATGCACCAGGTTTTCATGTCATGGTCTGTGGGAGCATGCCCAGCTCAGCAATCATAGTTAACCTTTTAACTACAGTCACTCGGTTCATAAACATGCCCACTGGCTAGGAGCTATAAATCGGGAACTCTCGGGTTTGAATATCATTTCTGCCATTAAGTCACTAGATATTAAGTCACTAGGTGACTTAACTTTGGCAAGTTATTTCCTCTCAGCCTTGGCTTCCTAACTGCAATGTGGGGAGAATAATATTTATCTTAACAGGGTGGTTATAAGGATTACAACAAGAAAATTCATAGGAAGTTCTTTGAATACTCAAAAATGCTTTATAAATGCTACGTATTATTTATTAAATACCAACTCTGGCTCTGCAGCCTATGTATTTAATGATGTCCTTTGTTTAATAGATAAAACTGTACTCTATATTCCACTGATGTCTCTAAAATGTCACTCTGTTTTTCTTTTAGGTGTGGTATATTAACTGACAAGACTATGGCACTCACAAAGTCATGGTATCTTCTAGTCCTCAGTGTTTTGCTGTCTCCTTCTTATGCCCATACAGATTTCTTTACTTCAATTGGTAAGCAGTGCTTTTGTGTATAGTTGCCAACACCTCTGAATGATTTTACAATGACAACACTGAGGATGGTGTGTTGAATTGCAGTACTGGTCATTATTCCAACCTAGTGAAGGCAACCAAGCTAAAATATGACTAATAATAAAATCTAAAAATTAAATAATCACAAAAATGTCAAGAAATAACCCTAAAACACAGCAGTAAACAGGTACTGGATAACATTAATTCAGTGTTGTTCTTACTTAAAGGGGTAAAAGCTAGTGCTACTTAGGGAATAATGTCTCTCTCTTTTTTTTAATATATGGGGGGCTAATTGTGAGCATGGATTTTAACACAAGTGTTTTAAGACCTGTCACTGTCCCATTTGAATGGTTGGATTTTTATTTATTTTTGGTAGCTTCAGAGATGCATGAGATAGCTGCATATTTAAACTACCTGTGCAAATAAATACAGAAAAATTAAACCTGCCACATGTACCTATGTCACAAATTCAGGGATCCACAAATTTAGGCTTAGCTCTCTAGCCAGGCATTATTTGGGGTTGTCACTAGTCCCCTCTGTACCCTCCAATTCTTTTCTGGTACACAGAGGTCTTAGGAGAGAACTAGGAATTCTGTCATTTGCACTTGGATATGGTGATGGTAAGAAATAGTGGGGGTTCTCTTCTACTGCTCAGAAATGATTTCTGCTGTTTCTTACCTTCTAAAAAATGTTAGTGAAATGAAGACTTCTGGTGAAGATATCTGTGTGGTGCTGAGTGTACTGTTCACCAGAGGACTGGGTGGCAGTCACTATTGAACTGGCAGGTGGATGTGTAGATGCCTGCACAAATTTCTTAAGTGATGATTCTGGCATTTGTACTAAAAAGGAATTCTTACTTTTTTCAGGCAGGTGGCTAACTCACCTGCCTGAAGAAGGTTACTCTAGCAGTTCAGTAATTGCACTGATGTAGTTTAATTTCTAAAAGGCAAACTTGGAAATGGCCCCAGGGAACAAGATATTTCACTTTCTGCAATTTTATTAATATCTCACAGAAACAAGGTTTTTAGCATAATAAGTAGTGGATGGGAGCAATCCAGAATGGGAGCGTCTTATGTCTGACAATTGAATAATACATATTCCCCACAACTTGGTATATCTTTCTCCATTAGTAGGAAGTAATGACATGCGAAAGTAGTAAGTGCTGTGTGGCAGGGTTTTTTCAGTTGGCTTTTTGCTTTTGTGACTTGCTGCCTTATATATTGAGAGGTGCAGACTTAAAATCAGCACCAACTGAGAGGATGCCAAGATGCCACTGGCCATGCCCCCGACAGCAGTGTCGGGTAGTGCTAGCCCCATCTCCCTCAGCCGCACTACTCATGCCTATCCCAGCTGCCTTACCTTCTGGGCATATAACAGGGTTTCAAGTTATGAATCAGTGGTGGATGCAGTGCCAAGGGAACTACTTGTAGCATGGAGTGGCGGCTTCTGTTGGCACTACTTTGCTAACTATGGGATGTGCACGGACCAGATTAAGACCAGCTTGGTTCCAGGTTCGGACATCGAACTGGGCCATATTGGGTTGCGAGTATTCCCCTTTACAAATAAAGGGGGCATTCCCTAAGTAAATGGGAATTGTGAGGATTCCCCTTTGCAAATAAAGGGGGCATTCCCTATCCTATGGCTGGGGAGGGGAGTGGGCAAGAGAAAAGGAGTACTCCATACCTTATCCAAGGCCGCATCGAAGACATTGGAGGTGGCAGGGGGCTCCTCCAAGCCCCCCACCAGGCTCCTGAAAGCTCCGGCTGGCTGCGGCCCAGTTTGGGCCTCTGCACATGCCAGCTGGGGGCTTGGAGGAGCCCCTGCTGCCACCCTCCGATGTCTCCATGGCCTCTGCCATGGCCTTGGATAAGGTGCGGAGTACTCTTTTCCTCTCTCCGCCCACTCCGGCCTTAGGATAGGGAATCCTCGCTGGATTCCCCTTGACAAGTATACTGTATATACCAGAACTGGTTCGGACCGGTTCTTTTAGAACTGGGGCTGGTCTGAACTCAGACTGGCACCTCCCTTTGAGGGGCCTGCCCAGTTCAGATCGAGCTGGATCACACATTCCTATCACTAACTGGTTGGCTTTCTCTTTTGCTCTGTTCCCACACAACCCTGTTGGTGGAAGATGTGGGGGAGTAAGAGAGACTGCTTTCTCAGAAGAAAGGAAAAAGCAACAGTCTCTCAAGCTGAATGCTCAGTAGCCAGCACCAACTAACTTCTTTTTTCACAACAATATTGTATGCTGCAGAAGGCAAACTGAATTAAGGAGCAAAGAAGTTCTTGAACATCACAGTCACTTAAAAAACTGCTAGTGAAGTCTTGGGCCCTATTCAGACATGATAATGTATGAGTGCACAGATGTCTATACACTGGTACATGCATTTGTGTGAATGACTGTACCAGCATTCATTGTAAACGTGAACCTGGGTACAGCCCTTTCAAATTCATTATACAGATAGGACATGTGCTGCTGTACCTGCTTTCAACATAAAGTGTGAATAACTGTATTTGTGGAAAGATCTGTACATGTGTACACTGTACACTTTTACAAGTGTTCAACATAATGTTTGAAAAGTGTTTTACTGTGTTGTAAAACTTGTCAATGAGGAAACTCACTAATGCAGGAAAATCCAAATACATCTAACAGGAACAGTGCACAATTAAGTATAAGAAAATCCGTAAGAAATTATTTTGCAATATTTGCAAGGCATCATTGTGAAGAAAAAAATTGCTACCTTTCAACTGCCATTCAGTTTCAGTCATCACATTCTCCTTCCATGACAAAGCTACTGAGGATTGAAAACTTCCATAGTAGGGGAAACCCTTTTCCTAAGACCTTGTCATAAGTATTTGAGAATGCACAGTAATTGT
This sequence comes from Hemicordylus capensis, assembly GCF_027244095.1. Taxonomy (NCBI): domain Eukaryota; kingdom Metazoa; phylum Chordata; class Lepidosauria; order Squamata; family Cordylidae; genus Hemicordylus; species Hemicordylus capensis. Next base: position 237,013,617 of record NC_069659.1, on the reverse strand, counting down.
CTTGTGTATTTGAGTGTGTTGGGTTGTTGGTTGAGATACGGACTGACACATGCACAAATGAAATTATTCATGTTCTTCAGGGGAAGAGCAGTTTCGCTCTGAATCCCCCCTTTCCTCTGTAGATCTCTGTGCTTTCCAAAAATATGTCCCTGAGGAGTGTGGGACTCTTGCGGACATTTTGAGGAAACACAGGGTGCTGCAGAGGGTATTGGGATTGGCAAAAATTGCCTCTCCTGTTATGTGCATGGAACTTTCTTCCATGCCTGCATAATCAGTCTTGATTTCAGCCTTTAAAGAAAACAGTTTTAGAATAAAAATTGTAATGTTAAGACTTCACAACAGTGGGCATATATAATGATTGTACTAAACTATCTTGTAGGTCATATGACAGACTTGCTTAATACAGAGAAAGACCTGGTGACTTCACTGAAAGACTACATCAAGGCAGAAGAGAGCAAGCTGCAACAAATTAAGAAGTATGTAGTGGCTTTAATACTACTTTTTAGTGGTGACTCCACCCTAAGTACATAAAAAATTAACCATAGGTTTACTTATATATGGCTTTTGTGGAAGTAAAAATAAATCTTCCACTTTTGCAAGCTGTTGACTATAATAGTCCAGAGTTAAGTACATTGTGGGTTATAAAACACAAAACTTCCAAATCATGAAGGGGGGAAGTATTAAAGAGAGGAAGTACTGAAATATTAAATGTTTATTGAAATATTTATGTTTTGATATGTATTCTTGTTGCTCTAGGCACAACGTTTGTGGGAAAAATATTTTGTAGATATATAAATTAAAACCTAATATAGAATTAGGAGCTAGGTTTTTTTTTTTTTTTAAAAACCCTATATAGAATTTATCATGTTAGATCTTGACAAAATACCAGCTATCACATGGCTCTTAACAAAATTACTTTGTGAATTAGCCCATTGATAATGGATTATTAAAAATATCTATGACAATATGATGGTGATGATACACACATACTTCCATTCTTCAAACAGGTTTTTAGACCTCTTTAGTGCGTAAAATAGAATAAAATAAACAGATCTTTTAAAATCGATCAAATGTGTTTTAATGTCCAAACACCATTATCAATGCTCTATTTCAAGCGGCTGGAAACACTTAAGATTAAATACAGTAGCTACAGCTGAAGTAACCAATCCAAAGACAGGAGAAAAGGAAGGAGAGGGGAATGAGTGGTTCTCCAAAATCAACCCTTTATTTGCCCTTTACTGGCCAATAAATTTCATTGTATTCACAGTATTTCTTTCAATAGCTAGAATAAACACCTTTGTGCAACTTTTCCTTCATGTTTTTCTTTCATATGTTTTGAAATGTGTTTGCTCGATTTTAGAAGATTTATTTTATTCTATTTTATGTATTAAAGAGGTCTAAAAAACTTGTTAAAAATATCTAGTTTACATTTTCGCTCTCTAGGTGGGCAGAGAAATTGGATAAATTGACAGACACTGCAACAAAAGACCCAGAGGGATTTTTGGGGCATCCTGTGAATGCATTCAAGTTAATGAAGCGACTTAACACAGAGTGGAGTGAGCTGGAGAATCTGGTCCTGAAGGACATGTCTGATGGTAGGCTTTTTGAGTGCCTTTATAGTCTGACAGGCAGGTTTGATATTGAAAGCTAGGGTGGGGAAATGAATAATCAGATGAACAAGATGAGTGAGGAAATCCTTGATAGCAAATCTTTGATAGCGAGTTCTCTTCTCAGTTGAAAATTCACTGATGTCTCAAAAAAAATTATTAGTTTATATTGTGGAGGCTTGAAATCTTAGTGAGATTTTGAGTTAGTGATGCTGTATCACTTGAACTGCTACCCTTTTAACTTCTTCATGGCTAATAGAAATTGAGCTGCAACTCTGGGGCAGTAGTGGGAGGAGGACAGAGTCACACTTCCAAGTGAAAATTTGTGTGATTGAAAAAATGAATACTGAGGATGGGACTGAGGTTTTTTGGGCCAGTACAGCCACGGGCAAAAATGGGAAAGGAAGCTCAAAATGATAGTAAGTGGCAGAAGGGGGCTAATGGAATTAGCTTACTTCCTCCCCATGTGGAGGAACTAAGATCTACAAAGAGTAGAGAAGGTCCCTCTGGGCTTGGTATAATAATAATTGTGACCTGGGTAATTACTATGCAGTATTAGCATCTGCAAGAAACTATATTGCTAATTTCTGCAAGACACATATGAAAGAGATTGTGCTGGGATGTGTGTGTGTTTTGTTTTTGTGTGCCTTTAATTAATCTGCATTAGGAATATTTTATTTAAAGCCAAATATTGCTTGGAAATATTTTATTATGGAAATTTAATATTTAATTGTAGTTGCTTTAACAGCTTCCTTTATCTGTAGGGTTTATTTCCAACATGACTATTCAACGCCAGTATTTTCCTAATGATGAAGATCAGACTGGTGCTGCTAAAGCTCTCTTACGGCTCCAGGATACATATAAGTTAGACACAGACACTATTTCAAGGGGAAATCTACCAGGTAAAATTCTGAAGAATTGTTGTAAGCATGGATGGGGGGACACTTTTAAGAAAGCATCTTTGCAGAAAATGTGAACTAGTACACTCTCTCTCATTCCTTTCCTTGCATATTCTGATTTTAATTACCTGCTTACTGTTTAGTATAAACCAAAATTCGCTGTTATATCCAAGCAGTAAATTATGTTTGTACTCGCTCTCCAAACCCAGATTGCAAATCAGCTTCAAACTGCGATTTGTAATCCTGTTTTGTAGGGCTAGCACAAACCATAGTTGGCTGATGATTTGTATTGTAGAGTTATTGTGCTTTTATGTTACTGAGAATGTATCAAGGACACTGGATAATGCTTGTAACATCATTGAATGAATGACAAGACTTCCCTCCTGCTAGAAACATCTTTATGATGATGATGAATATGTATATGTGTGTGCGTGTGTGTGTGTGTATAATTTCAACAAGAAGTTCACAAAAATATAATAAAAGAATGAGAAGATGGCTCTCTGTCCCAATAGAATTCACAGTCTAAAAAGAAACAATGAGAAGGTGGTAGTAACAGCCACTGGGACAGACACTATGAGAAAAGATGATGATGATGATTTATTTGATTTGTATACCGCCCTTACAAAATGGCTAAGGCAATTAGGGACAGTTACTGTCCAGAACCAAAGAAAGGGCGGGGTCGGGGGGAGATTGCCAAAGATGCTGATGAGTTTTCAGAAATTAATTTATTTGATATTGCTTGATGCATTTTGAGCATGAGATACTCTTCTTCAGAGGCAACTATGAAAACAATGTATAAAATATTACAAAATTTTTCATATATATGTATATGTCTATATCTGTAAAACTCAAACTGTTATACCATAATAGTCACTCTCATTAAAAACATTTCTTGCATATAAAAACCGTATAAAGCTGGGAAATTATCAAAAGTTAACCATATAAAGTGTCAATTCAACTAACCATCTAACGTGAATCACTAAGCTGGGATTTCTGAATTTGTTGGTGCTATGTCATTTTTCTCCCCCCGCTCCCCGCAATTACCATCCTCATGCTAAATATACAAGAGGCACCACTTTAATAGGTGCCTTTTTGCTCAGTTAGCAGGGAATACTTTACTTGTTGGATGGAAGGCATCATCCAACCTGGTTTTTAAGGGATTGTATTTTAAGATTGCAATGAGTGGCCTTTCTTCCCTTGCTCCTTCCTCATAGCGTATGAACTGTATATCATAGTATATGGACTGTATTTCATGCTATTGTCTTTGAACTCGGACTTGTAAGACTTGGGAAAGGTTAAAAACATAGAGCAGGACCTGATCTTCTGGATCATCTTGAGCCACTGTGAGTTGTAGTCCAACATCAACTGGAGGGCTGAAGCTATGCATCCCTGAATCTGCTTCAGCACATTGTTACTTTAATAAATACAGTGGTCTCTGCATTTATATATTTTATTGAGGAACTTTATCTCCAGCCTGTCTCTCTAGTCATGTCTATCTTCTTCTATATATTTAATTCTCTTAAACGTACCCATCACTACTCCCATGAGTTTGCGGGCCGCTGCTGAAGCTGCTGCTGGACTAGCAGTTCACCCAAAGCAAAGCTTTTATTAGCCCTAGTTTTCTTTACCATAGGTTGTATAATGTCATTAAACAGCTAAAAAATAAACAATACAGCTTCAAAAGAAAACATCAGGGCAAAAACCTGCAGTCTGAATTCAAGCTTTGTTAACGTTTAATATTTGCTTCTTCCTTCCGAATAGGAGTGAAACATAAGACATTTCTAACAGCTGAAGATTGCTTTGAATTGGGAAAGATTGCATACACTGAATCGGATTACTACCACACTGAACTGTGGATGGAGCAAGCTTTGAAACAGTTGGATGATGGAGAAGTTTCTTCTTCTATTGACAAGGTTTCTGTTCTAGACTACTTGAGTTATGCTGTGTATCAGCAGGGGGATCTGGACAAAGCAATGGTGCTTACCAAGCGGCTACTTGAGCTGGGTATGTTAAAGAATATGCATGCTTCCACTGGGTTGCAATACCTAGTTTCTATGAAAATAAAGCTGGAAAATATATTGTAAACTCTCATTAATAGATTAAATTGTTTTTCAGAAGCAGACAGTTTCTATTCCTTGCTGTAGATCAGGGTTTCTCAACGTGTGGGTCCCCAGATGTTATTGGACTTCAACTCCCATAATCCCCAGCCCCAGTGGCCTTTGGTTGGGAATTATGGGAGCTGAAGTCCAATTACATCTGGGGACCCACATGTTGAGAATCCCTGCTGTAGATAGTGGCATCCTCTGTGAGGCAAGCAGTACCCTGATAATCAGTCTGTGCTCCAGTTATCTCTGTAAGCTTCCTCCTTCTGGGGAACAGGTGGTATTTAAATATTCATAGTAGTAGTAGTAGGCCATTTAACAAGCCTTTAAGATGAAGTGCTAGTGGCTGTGAGTGGTACTGTTGTGCTGTATAAGCTTTTGTTCCTAGCTGAAATGTAGCATTGTTGTGAGCCAAGCCTGATTCACACTCTGTGTATGCCCTGGAGCTAGCAATGAGAACGAAGCTTGTTAACTCTAGCCGCAAACTGGCATAGTTCTTTGATAGGGTAACCATGTATGATCTGGACACGCATGTAGGGGGGAAGGCAGACACACTTATAAAGTTTAAATGGGCTTTATTAAGGCAATGATGCTGATCAGGTAAGGCAAACAGGTCAATAAGATCACTCAGGGTTTCTCAGTAGTGTGATCAAGCAAATCAATTAAATCAATAATGTTTTCCAGCGTAGTGTAGTGTAGTATTTCTTAACTCATGAATGTGTTGATTGCATGTAGTTTCAGTGTTAGACTCACTGGTAAAACCTAACAAAGGCTAGAGAAAATGGAAGCAAGAAAAGGGGGGGGGTTTGCTTAGGAGTGGGGTGGCAGAATGCCAGAGTTTAGTAGGAAAGGGGAGTGAGGGGGTGTTGATGGAACTGCCTCTTAGCTACTAACAGGGGCAAAGGCTGAATTGTCCTCCAGGAAGGCATATTACCAGGTCCAGTCATGGCACATAGAACTGAGCATTGCTTGGGTCCGAGGCTAGAGTGCGGAACAGACAGGCTTATAAAAAGAGACAGAGTAGTCCCAGTTTTCTTGCCCTGTGGCAGAAGCTGCAAACAGTCTCTTGTCTATCAGAGGGAACTCCTGCCTTTTTGTTACACAGCTGGGCAGAAGCTCTTAGGATGGGAAAAGGTTTTTGCCTTTTGCCATGTCCCCAAAAGCTAGGTTCTTATAGGCATTTGATCCTTAGATCTAGACATAAAGATCTTTCAAAATGGCAATATCCATGATGCCTCTAAAGGGAAAGGAAGGGTTGTGCCGTCGAGTCGGTGTCGACTCCTGGCAACCACAGAGCCCTATGGTTTTCTTGGTAGAATACATGAGGGGTTTACCATTGCCATCTCCTGCGAAGTATGCGGTGATGCCTTTTAGCATTTCTAAAATCATTCCAAAGTGATTGCATGTAAATATGTGAAACAAGAAATCAGTGGTGACAAATGTAGCAAAACATAGTAAGCTGCATGAAATATAGGATTACTCCTACTTTTCCAAAGGCAATTCACAGTTGTAACACAAGGCAGGCAATCTGGTCTGTTTCCCAGGAATTAACCAGTTCACCCACAAGTTCACTGATGCCTGGAATGTTGATTTTGGACACAGGCCTGGGCCTGGCCGTTTGGGACCCTCAACTCCTGTCCAGTTGGGGTGACCTTGGACATAATAGTATCTGGGATCTCAGGACAAGGTCCTAGTGCAGGAGGGTGGACTATTCTCTTGCACCACCAGTATAAATTCAATACAGAAACTGTGCTTTGCTTTCAGTATGTAGTAAAGCAAAGGTAGAGATCATCAGCTCCCTTCTCTCTTTCATTGCCCCCCACCCCACGCCTGATTCATTTGGAGGAAGACTGCTGGAGTTTCAGAATGAATCTGGCTTTATATTGAATCATTTTCAAATTTGTGAGACTTCCAAGGCTCTGATATACTCCTGATTACTTAACTGACAGTGTTACAGGTTCTAGAGGCTTCCCTGCAGCCTTCTTCTGCTCACCTCTCCTCTTGGGAAACTCAGGCTTATTCTAACTGAACTGTAGTTAGTTAAAACAAACCAGGATCAAACTGTGGCTTCAAATCCTACTTTGTTAACTAACCACAATTAGAATAAACCACAGTTTCCTGCATTTGAATGTAACAGGAAATTGAGGTTTATTCAACAGTGGAAGTTTTGAATCTTTTCTCCTCACATGCAAAGGTGCAGGAGAGGCAAGGCTGTAGCTCATTCATAATAGATAGATCTTTATTATGAGACTTCACCAGATACAATAATTACAATACATAACAACACAGAGTCAGTACAGTCAATTTATAGAATTAACCACATTTAGGTAAGGGGGAGAAAAAAACTCCTAATAAGCTAAACATCATTACCTAACTGACTGAAGGAGGCTTAACCATTACTTGGCAAATATAATATGCAATAGAGCAAAATTTAGAAACACAGGCTGTAACCCATGCATTGTTGACAGCAAAAATATATGTTTTGTAAAATTCCATAGATCTTCCCGGTAAACCTGTTAAAAGAGGTAAAATCAATTTACTGTGTGGAGTACTATAAAAAGTGCAGTGAAGTAAAATATGTGCCACATTTTCTACTTCCCTTGAGTCTCAGGGGCACTTGTGCAGGTAATATATCTGCCCTCCACACATGCCAATGGGAAAATATTGAGACAGGCCAACATAAAAGCTCTCCAATGTGTTGGGCATGTCACATTATAAACATTTCTAATACTACTGGGAAGTTTACTTCTCTCCTGCATTTAAATGTCTAAAATACGCTGCTCCAATATTCTAATGGCCTGTTCATGTCCCTTAGCAATTAAAAATTCAGAGAGAATCCATACCTGAGAAGTTTTCTCTTCAGCTTTAATAACCACCTTGAGTGGGACTGGTTCTCCAAAACAAGGGGGACCAACCCACTTGGCGAATATCTGAGTATTAACCAATATTTAAATACTGCTATCCACACTCTCGTCTCCACCTTATTCACCCAGCCTCCAGTCTAAGGGCAAAATTGGATACACCTTTTGACACCCGAAGGGCCGCGCTTAAAAATTTAGTTTGAATAACCTATACTAACTGGAGCAAAGTTAGTATAAGGTCCCAATTGAGCTTCAAAAAGCATCTGAGTCATTGATTTAGTCGAAATAACTTAACAGCTACTGGCACAAAATGCCCTTCCTGCCCCCACCGACCAGCAAAATGTCAGAATCAAAGCAGTGCTTTGCGGTGCTGTTTGCAGCCGGGGTTGCCAGAACCTAAGGGGTATACTCGTGGGTCAAATGGGCCGTAAGCCAGAATTTGGCTTTTTAAAAGCCAAATCTGTCCACCTAGGTTTGCACTATATAGTCCAAATGCACATATCTTCCCCCAGAAGCTGAAATACCACCCCAAGTACTTAAAGCACTTAACCTATTCAATCCTATTACCATTAATTTTCCAATTATATAGTTTGGGTCTCTTCTCTTAGCAAACACCGTTATTTGGGTTTTCTGATAATTTATTAATAAATGGTCTTCTAAGCAAAACTGGGTGAGCGCTTTCAGTGCTCTCTTAAGACCAATGAGTGATAAAGATAAAATAACTGCATCATCTGCATATAGACGTCTATTTACTAACCTAGGAGGGTGCATGTCTGCCCTATTCAAAAATTTGACAAGTGGATTAATATAAAAATTGAATAACGGGCTAAAACACATCCCTCTATGACACCAGTACCTGTAGACATTGAATTTGAAAGGTCACCACTGGGATTGCATCTCACAAGAAGGAAAGTATTACTATATAATGTATAGATCAATAAATGCTTATCAATTGAGGTTGCCCTAAGCTTTGACCATAGCAACCCTCGTGAACATTCATGATAATCTAAACTATGATTTAGATCATCTTCTTAATCAGGCCAGTGTCAAAGGCCCAATGTTAAGCCAAGGGCATCAAGTATTTGCTGCTCTCTCAGGAAGTCAGTGGTTTTCAGTTTCCTGTCATCTTTGTTCCTATTTTGTTATTCTAATGGAATGTTTAGCTTGTTAGTGCTTCTCAATACTGAATGTTACTATTTTACAAAAATCATATCTGCTGGATTAGTGTTCTTCATATATCATAGCTTCTATAGAGCTCCATAAAATTTAAAAATGGTTTAAAACTACCCAGGCATTTAGCTATAATAGAACTCGGCGGGGAAATAATATTCCTGGGCCACCAGTGCTGTGAGACTTCTAGAGGCTGCTGAAGCCTCACTTTGGCCTCCCCACCGCACTCTGTCTCTTGACTTGCCCAAATACCAGGTGCCCAATGTTGCTGGTCTCTGCCATTGTCGCCTGCTGCCACCCCCACCACCCCAGGAACACGGCCGGCCGGCCTGCCTGCCTTTGCAGACTGCACCAGCCTTCTGGTCTCTTGCTGCTGGCCTCCTGTAACATGGTCTCCTGTGTCCTGTGACATGGTCTCCTGTCTGCCTTGGCCAATTGTGACACGGTCTAATAACATCAGGGTGCCAGCTTGTGCCAATGCAGTCATTAATCTAATGTCATTAGATTGTGATACGGTCCAGCCCAGCAAAGGGAAGTGTCATGGGCGGCTGGGTGGAGCATGAGCAGGTGATGGGTGGTGGCTGAATGGTGATGGCAGCAGCAGTGACAGGGGCCACCCCAAATCTTATCCTGGGGCCACCCTCATCATCAGTTGCAGCTACAGAGTCTTTCAGTGACTTGAGGAAATGTTCATTTCTGCAAAGATCCACAAATTGCTGCCCAAATACTCTTCTTTGCATTCCTTGTTTGCTTCTTTGAGTTAGCAATTGTGTATCCTCTGTATATGTTGGAGATGAACTTCCAGTGCATCGACCTTTTGCACCAACTGTCCTAATGACCACTAGGGGCATTGGGAGTAGAGACAGTGGGTCAGGGTCTCCCTATCTGTCCCTACTCTATGACCCCTGAACTGACTCTGCAGCACTTCCTATGCTGAGTCACAATCCTTCCTTTCCTCCTAGAGAGCAGATGGAAACATATCTCTCTCTATCTCTCCTTACCTATCCACTATGTAGTCCTTTAGATTAGAGATAGGTCTTTCCTATCTAAGTGTATTTAACCAATAAATATTTAGTGTTTAGTCATACAAGGATCTCCATGTGTTTTCTTTAAATAGCTGCAATATACAAACCATCCTCTGCTACCTACTGTGTAACTGGAGTGTGTGCTCATTCCTTAGTGCTCTGCTGTTTTACCTATTGTGGGTAAAAAAATCAACAACCTCTAACAGTATATTCATACAGAATATTCATATGTTGCAATTGAAGCAGCTGACGTAGCATAAATGGGCTAGTTGTTGCTGTATTCAGAGTGAAAAATGTGTCTAAAGTCTTATTGAATAGCAAGTGTAAAAGTTGTTGAACCATGACCCTCTGAATGGGTTAAGGCTATAAAATCATCTATTATCTTTATTTTTTAATAGATCCAGAGCATCAGAGAGCAAACGGCAATTTGAAATACTTTGAATATATCATGTCTAAAGAAAAAGAAGCAAATAAGTCTACTACCAAAACAGATGACCAGACTGAAAATGAAATTAAAACGCAGAAAAGGGGGCCTTCCAAGGATTATTTGCCAGAGAGACAGAAGTATGAAATGCTATGTCGTGGGGAGGGTCTCAAAATGGTAATTAGACTAATATATTAATACTCCATCTATTTTAAAAGTGCTTGGGCATCTGATTAATCTGATTATACGGATGCCACTAGATAGCTGTTTCTTCTCAGAAGTGCATGCACTTGATTACTAACATTTCACACTTTGTTGCAAACTTTCAGACTCCTAGAAGACAAAAGAAACTCTTTTGCCGCTATTATGATGGGAACGGGCATCCCAGGTACATACTGGGCCCTGTCAAACAAGAGGATGAGTGGGACAGACCTCGGATTGTTCGCTTCGTTGAAATAATTTCTGATGAAGAAATAGAAACTGTGAAAGAGCTTGCAAAACCAAGGGTAAACAACCTACATTGTACATACTCTTTACATTTATTTATTTTATTTAACACATTTTTATACTACACCATACGCAAATCCCTGGGTGGTTTGCAATCTAAAAACACAACAATTAAAACATTAACACAATTTTAAAAAGTTTAAAATGCAGATAAAAACTCTAAAACGTTAAACTTCTAAACTATAAATTAAAAGCCTGACTAAACAGGTATGTGTTCAGGTCATTCTTAAAAACATCCAGAGAAGGGGAGGCTCTAATTTCGTTAGGAAGAACATTCCAAAGTCCTGTGGCAACCCTAGAAAAGGCCCGGTTTCAAGTCACCACCAATTGAGCTGGTGGCAACCGCAACCAGATCGCTGCAGATTATCCTAATAGGTGGCAGGGTTCATGAAGAAGGCAGCGTACCCTTAAATACCTTGGACCCAAGCTAGCAGTTCAGGGCTTTAGAGGCAATAATGAGCACTTTGTATTTCATCCGGAAATTTATTGACAGCCAGTGTAGTTATTTTAAAATGGGTGTAGCATGGCTTCTTCAGGTAACCCCAGAGACCAATCTGGCTGCTGCATCTGTACCATCTGCAGTTTCCGGACTACATACAAAGGTAGCCCAACATAGAGCACATTGCAGTAGTCAAGTCTGGATGTTAACAGCATATGCACCACTGTTTTGAGATTGTTTATCTCCAGAAACGGACGTAGCTGGCGTATTATCCGAAGCTGATAGCCCTCCTGGCCACTGCTTCAACCTGAGAGATCAGGGAGAGGTTTGAGTCCAGAAGTCCAGAAGAAGTTTGAGTCCAGAAGTTTGAGTCCAGAAGAGCCCAAGATAGTCCCAGACTACATACCTGCTGTTTCTGAGGGAGTGGAACCCCACCCAGAACAGGCAGATCTAAGCCAATTTCTAAGTTTTGACCTCCCACAATCTCTCTTGGATTCAGCCTCAGTTTGTTCTCCCTCATCCAGCCTATTACTGACTGTACCTGTTCATGAACTCTTCTGCTATACTCTTATTTCATGGTGGCATGCTTTTGTTCTGGATAATTCTGTAATGAAATGTCCTCTCTGTGTGACAGTGAATACTGGCACTTTAGTTATCTCAGATATTCCCAACCATTAAGTCTCCCAACCTGGGCAGGACTTGTGCATGCCTTGGTTTGGAAGGCAGTCTGAAAAGCTACTACAGTATTTCCAAATCTTTGCACTGCATCTACACAATTCCTTTTTAAAGGCAGCTTATAAGAATTGCTCAATCTTCTAAGTTATCTTTAAAGTTTAAAAGGTACAGTTTTAAGCAACATTAATCATGATAGTGGTAGATAATTTTTTTAATTCTTGTAATGGTGAAGTCATCATGTAGTATGTCACCTAAAGGGGGTTCTAGTTAATCCAAATTCTGTGTAGCTACTTTACAGCTAGCCTAAGCTGGTGGTGAAAATTAAATGAACCTGCTAGACTGGACAAGCAGAATTGGTACTTGCCTATAGTAGTTCTCACATCCCCATTCCCGACTGGAATTTGATTTGGTGTTTTGAAGCTGCCAACTTCACAACAAATTAGTGACAAATAATCCCTTCCACTTTTTGAAACTGGAGGGCTGAATCTTTTCCTGACCAGACTTCCCCTTCTCTCCAGCCATGACTCATGCATATACCCTCATAACCTAGCCAGGAAGTGTGAGTCTCCCCCTACTCAAGGTTGACAACAGATGTCCTTCATCTCTTTGGGAAATGAGAGGTTGTCCCAAAGGCCTCTGTTATGATGCAGAGGTGACTTCTCATTCCTCAAAGGGAGGGGTGCCTGGTGCATCCTGCATAAATGCCAGTCCTTACACATCGTGGTGCTGTCTTGGTCAAAAGCAGCATTTTTTTTTTTAACCTAGCAGGCATCCCTTCTTCACAAAATGGCAGATTGTCTCAGTGGTCTCTGGGGAGACCTCCCCCACTTTTTGATCAGAGGGGCACTTGGGAGATAAGAAGCAGCTCACAACCCTGTCGTGGGCTCCTTTATCCTTCCTCATGTCAGACTGGGAGCACAGTATGCAACATTGCTTCTTATTTGGCAGCTACCTCTCCTTTTGGGAAATGAAAGGTTTCCCAAGAGGTCAGACATATCTGACAGTTAAGAAGCATGGACACAGCTTGTGCCCCCAATCTGTGTCAGCAGCTGGTGGGGAGGGGGAATCAGTCTGGGACCTAATGTGGACTGTCAGTAGGCCATCCCTACCTGAAGTCATAAACAAGAAATTTGAATCAACAAAAATCAGTTCTTGGTAATTATGTCAAATACCCACAGTAAACTGTCAAGTTTAGTCTTAATTGTATACACAAAGCTGATGGTCTTATTCAACTTTATTCTTGATTTTTACCATGGTTTCAATAACTCTGCTAGGAATAATTTGCTGCTTCAAGCTAGGTACAGGTGAGTCTCATTCTTGTATGCTACAAATATGTAGTGCTAGCCTGGCAAGGGATCACAATATTGTGCATAATACTGTTTTGCTGCAAATACTGTCTTAATGGGAACTGCTGGAACCAGTGTTCCATCATAGGATTCTGAATGGTCGGATTGATGTGATGCAATATTACATATATGTTGTAATGCAACTATTCTGATTGGTTCGCTTCACAGCTGAGGCGAGCCACCATTTCAAACCCTATAACGGGAGTCTTGGAGACTGCACATTACAGAATTAGCAAAAGGTAAGATTTCACATGCCATAATTCCGACCCTTTAATGAGTGCCTCCGTGGTGCTCATTTGGGGGGGAAAACGGCCAGAAAAAATACTAGTTTTAATTTTTTTCTGGTTCATACCTTTACTATTTGTAGGTTTTGTAACAAATTGTTACTGCTGAGTTTCTCAGATTCTTCTTCTAACCAGAAGTTCTGTTCTTGCTTGCTTATTTAGGAAGTGTTTTCAATCTGTTTCTATATACCTGAGTGGTTTGGCAGAGATCTCCCTCCCCCACCCCCTTCTCCAGCCATGCAATGTCTCATCTTTCTCCATCAAAGTTTGGCATGTCTTGGTGGTTTAATATATTTTAAAGGACAATCATTGGCATATACAATGATTTGTTCCCTAGTAAGTTAGGTTCTTTGATTCCTGTATAATAAAACTAAAGATAAGGTGTCTTGGCAAGGCTGCACATTGCCTTTGTATATTATAGGAAGGAAGAAGAACCGTTTCTGTATACACATCATAACACAAATTACCCTTTTGCCTCACTGAATGGCCATCTCACATTTTTGTTGGAGACAGGCCCATTGTTATATTAGACATCTTTCTGCAACTTGGTGTGGATTCATGTGCTGTTCTAAGTCTTAAAATGTAATGGTGGTTCAGATGAAATTTAAATAGATTTTATCTTAGGATCTCCATTTATTAAAAATGGTGGGTTTGATACAATAGTATTTTATTTATTTATATTCGGATCCTATGAAGTTCTAAGTGGTCTTCGATCCACGGGACTGATCAGCTCCACACCTGCAGAACCAGGTGCTCCCGGACCATTCTCTGGGCTCCACAAATTATTTTTATTTATCCCATCATCATCATCATCATCATCATCATCATCATCATCATCATTTTTACATTTATATCCCGCTCTTCCTCCAAGGAGTCCAGAGCGGGGTTCTACATACTTGAGTTACTCCTCACAACAACCCTGTGAAGTAGGTTAGGCTGAGAGAGAAGTGACTGGCCCAGAGTCACCCAGCTAGTTTCATGGCTGAATGGGGATTTGAACTCGGGTCTCCCTGATCCTAGCCCAGCACTCGAACCACTACACCACACTGGCTGGTGAATACACATTTGAATTCTTCCCTTTTTTCAAGGAACTGAAATATTGGGTGGGGGAGGGTGGGCAGTGAGGTTATCGTCTTTCATCCCTGCAAAAGCTTGTGATGTTGTTTGGACTCCGAAATGATGACTGACCCAAGATCACCCAGTTTCATGGCTGAGTAGAAATTTCATCTTCGTTCTTCCTGGCCAGTCTATCCCTCTACCCACTATACTATACTTGTTTTGTCTAGATCCTATCACACAGAAAAACTATTCTTTTTTGTTTAGAGCCCTTAAAAATGTTTATTTGCTGTGGCATTCTGTTTTATCTTTTTTTAAAAAAATTGTTCCTTGCTTTACAGTTTGAAAACAAAATTACAAAATGGCTAGTAGGTTTACTGATCTTTGCCTTGTACCCTTTGAAAATATATCTCTAGCATTTGTGTCCAAATCCAAATGATTTTTAAAAAAATAGTTGAAGTATCAAAGACAAAAAGAACACTCAACTTCTGGATACTGAGAAGTTTTCTGTGAAACTCTGCATAAAGTGGTTTTCATAAACTTTCCATTTGGGGGGAAAAAGTGAAAGGACAATCTAACCAAATTAATCAAACCAATCGAGATTAATTGGGAAATGTCAGTAGCAGCAGCTACTGCAATCTACCTAAATATTCCTGCTTATTTAAGCATTGCATATCATCCAGACCAATCAGAACCCTTGTAATTGCCTCTGGCTTGGCCCAGAAGCTTGCTATTAGAGTAAGCCTTTGTCCTTTCTCTTTTTGTAGCTGAGCCGAGCTACTGTGCATGACCCTCAGACTGGGAAACTGACCACAGCACATTACAGAGTCTCTAAGAGGTAAGGGGATGCTGGTATGCCTTAAATTGCAACAGAATTTCTCTTTGTCACAGCTTGTATACAGCTTGTGTATCAAACTCAGCATGGGATTCTCTATATATTTCTTCCCTTGGGCTAATTGCTAACTACAGTATAATTTAGAACAGAACACTAACATTAATCGTGCTGAGAATATGGAATGCTTGAAGGAGGAAAGTCCTCAAATCTAAACTCTGTGAGTAAGCACCAACCAAAGTTAAGCACTTCAAGCCTGTGTTTAATTATCTCCCATTGAAATCAGTGGGACATAGGCTGCAATCTTAAACACAATTTGAACACAGTGGGACTTACTGATGAGTAAACATGCATAGAATTGTGCTCTTAAGCAGTTTAAAGTTTGGTGCAGGACTTGGTACTATGTCTCAGGAGCAGCCGGTGAGGGCAGCGCCAGGGGTGGGTGGGCCAGCAAGAGGCACCTTTAAGGAGTAATAAGCAGGAGAGGAGAGCTGGTCTTGTGGTAGCAAGCATGACTTGTCCCCATAGCTAAGCAGGGTCTGCCCTGGTTGCATCTGAATGGGAGACGATGTGTGAGCACTGCAAGATATTCCCCTCGGGATGAAGCCGCTCTGGGAAGAGCAGAAGGTTTCAAGTTCCCTCCCTGGCTTCTCCAAGATAGGGCTGAGAGAGATTCCTGCCTGCAACCTTGGAGAAGCCACTGCCAGTCTGGGAAGACAATACTGAGCTAGATAGACCAATGGTCTGACTCAGTATATGGCAGTTTCCTATGTTCCTAGGTGCTTAACACGGTGTAAGCAGCACCTGCAAGCTGCCATGCTCCTCCTGCAAACCTGTGCAGGACAGCATCGCTCTGTTCTCTACGTGCTCGCAGGGGCTAAGGCCTTACTGCGGCTCTTCTGGATGCCAGGCAGAGTGCCGCTGCTCCGCGTGGGATTGTGGGCGGAGTGCAGCAGCTTGCAGGTGCTACTCACACGCTGGTAAGCAACTACATGTTACTCCTTAAAGATGCCTCTTGCTGCCTCCCCGGCACTGCCCTCACCGGCTGCTCCTGCTATGTCTGGATGATCCTAATACAGGCAAACTACTTGTATTTGTTGTATTATTTGTTGTGTTTGTAGTTGAACCTAATACAAGCAAACTGTTTTTCAAACTACTGAGTTCTGTCTTAAACAAAATCTGTGTGAAAACATGCTGTATCATCTGGCCAGTTTGACTACTGTATCAGAATACCTGTGTTAATTTTAAACACTTCCTGGGAGGCACATGGTAAACAGGAAGAACATTCTGTGCTAATGAATCAGAATCTATTTTAGATGGTTAGTGTACTGAATATAGTAGTCTTGTTTAATATAAGCTACTGTTTATTGCAAATATCCAAATTCTGCCTCACTTAGAGGCTGTCTTAGTGAACTGCTAGCATTACCATTAAATTGTTTTGTTTTTTAAAGAAGAAAATTTATTCTTCAGCATTTCTCTTCTCAAAAGTATAGTATAGACATATACAAAAATACATTGTCTTGGATATCTTACACCAGTAAAGACTAAATTTTTACGTGTATGGTATTGGGAGTGTCCCAAAACGTTTAAAATCGTCTTCATGCATAAGGTGGGATTTCTGAGATGAGAATGGCCTACAAGAACATACCTGTGTCACAGACTTGGTGTGGAAAGTGGTCTTGAACTGTTAAATGGATCTGCACTTGAACTTCATTTATGTCTGTTTCAAAATCTGGAAGATAATCATTAAGAGTAAATGAATGCTTCCTGCTGGCACTACATATGCATTAGAACAGTTCAGCACGTGCTGTTAACCACCACCCTGGCACAAGGGTCAAACATATTTTTTCCCTTAAGATCTACCTTTAATAGTAAAGGCCTTTTTAAAGCTTGAAGTGTTTTGTCGATGGAAGGTGAGAGATAAGGATGTGCATGAACTGGTTCAGTGCTCCTTTTCTGGGGCAATGAACCAGTTTGGAAGTCTGGTATTGGAGCTAGTTCGAAGGTGGGGGGGGCTTTAAGAGGCAGGAAGGGTGCCCTTACCTGCCCCGCCACTTTCCCCCCACCGGCGCTCTCCCCAAAATGGTTTCCACAGGGCTGCAGTGTACCTCCCTGCAGCCCTGGTCACCGTCATACCAGAAGTGGCTGATATTCATGTGCACGGCATGCACGCGCGTCAACCACTTCCAGCATGACAGTGACTGGAGCTGCAGGGAGGTTCACTGCAGCCCTGCAGCAATGATTTTGGGGAGAGTGCCGATGGGGGGGAAAGCAGCGAGGCAGGTAAAGTCACCCTCCCTGCCCCTTAGAGGCCCCCTCCCCACCTCCTGGAAGTGCATGAACCAGGTCATGCACATCCCTAGTGAGAGATGCTGCCTAGAACTTAAGGGGTTACATTAAAAATCACAATTGTAGAGCAGGCTAGACATATAGCTTGACTTGCTTTAATAGACCTCTAATTAAGTAAGAGGAACCATGTGACTAGTTTGTTTTTTGTGTAGTACTGACAAAATGTCAGATCTAGTATGTTACTTGTTGGGTATCGTTTGTGCCTCTTGTAAGCTCTTTAGAAAATGTTGTTCTTTAACTGGTAGGTAAAAGCACAGTATAAACTGTTACGCTCACTACATATTTCTTTCACCAGCAACCAATCTCTGCCAGTTTCTTATTGCACACAGCAACCTATAGCTCCTTCCTATGCCTTGCTCTTTTCTGCTCTCATTGTCCTCTAACAATTACAGAATCTGACTGACTTTCAGAAGCAAACACATTTAATGTTGTCTAGAGCAGTATGTGGCAGTTGCTAAATGAGAAAGCAAAGCTTTGTGGGATACTGTATGTATTTGAACAGCTTTTAAATCTGTGGTTTGTTATTTTTAAATGTAGCCCTGTAACAAGTTACATGTGCTAAACAAATGCACAGCAGTACTACAAACCTAAAATTTTCAAAACCAACAGTATTGGCAAAGAAATATCATCCTGTCCCCACCAAGCATCCTGGAATGATTCCTTGAATCTAAGTCACTCTTTCTGGGAACCAAAATACAGCCTCTTATATTTTTAAGAGAAGCCTGCTTCCTCCTTCCAAACATTCCAAGCACTCTTTCCTAGCTAACACATTTCTATATTATAGCATGCCTCTGCTTATGAGGGGACTACTGTTCAAGTTGAAGTACGTGGCAGGCTGTATAAAGTGGCACTTAGCCAGCAGTGGGAAGCAGCGTATGGAACTAAGCAGTGTGCAATGCCAGAATAATTCAGCCTGTCTAGCACAACTTTCAAGGAAGCTACTGCTGCTGCTAATGATGTATATTTTTAGCACTGCCAATTGCTCTACTATACATACAGAGCTTCCTCTCCCAGAAAACTCCCATCTCTTCAATAGCTCCTTTTTAGACTATGAGTGGGAGTGTCAATTAGACAAATGCATTCCTTTTAACAATACTTGTAAAGTGATAGAAACACTTTAAAATAAAAAAATAGAGCCTTAAAAAGCTTGAGTAGAATGTTGATACCCGCAGTGACTTGAAGGTAAAAGTACCTTATTTGAATATTAGTATATTTCAAAAGGCGAGAAAAAGGCGAGACAGCTATACTGTCTTCTAAATTTAAATACATATTAATTGGAATTGCCAAGCAATAGATATTGCCAGCAATAGTAACAGCACTTCATTGCATTCAGAGAGCATGACTTTTGAAGTCTTACAGAGCCATTGCAAGATGATATTCACTTCCACATGATTTTGAGCTGAATAAGTGTCGACACATGGAGGCTCTCCACACAAGCAGTGTGGAGAGTCTGCAGGGCTTGTGCGGGGAGAGCGGGCTTAGCCCGCTTTCCCTGCACACAATCAAACTCCTAGCCCTCAGCGGCCAGATCGACTGGCCACACAACTACTGGCTCCATCATGGAGTCAGCAGGGGCTGTGGGATTGGGGGCCGCCCAGCCTCCGGAAGTCCCAGGATGCCCCGTGTGAGTACATGGGGCATCCTGGGGAGACCCCCAAGACCGCCGGAGGGCTTGTTTTAGCCGCCTGGAGGGGGTCTCCTCGTGAGTCGTCACAGCATGGAGCCACGCCGTGGTGACTCACGATTGCCAAAATGAGGTTAGCGGAACACTCACTCCACTAACCTCATTTAAGGGGAGAGCTACTTTGGCAGGCTAGCTGCCAGAGAAGCAAAAAGCTTGCCCGCGAGCCTGGTGGTTCTCACAATGGGGGAAAAATTAGCTGGGCTCATTTAGTCTGGTTTTCCCCCATCATGAGGATAGCTTCATGGTCTTCCTGGGAAAGAAAATGAGTAGTTCTGCAATTTCTCCTACAGAATTACACTGCCCCCCACCCTCTGGCCAAGTACAAGATTGATAGAAGTACGTTGACTGACTTGAAGAAAAACAAGGTATCAAATGAATTAAATTCCAAGTCAGATATATTTTACAAATAAGTTTATAGAAAAGGGGAAAGATTGAGATCTAATTCAAGAAAAGGCAGTTTACCCCCCAAAATTAAAAAAATTAAAATAACTACGTATGACCTTCCTGTCAGGGGAAGTTCCATAGCAGCAGAGAAATACCAGCTCAATTTATTTGAAGATGTAATCTCCCACAGTAGGAGGTCTCTAAAGCAGGGTTTCATCCAAGAAGATCTCAGTAGGGAGGAAAAAGTTCATATGGGAGAAAGTGTTCAAGACATGTTGGACCAAGCCATTTGGGACTTTACATGTAACAACTAGCACCTTGATAGCACAGTTTTGACAACCGGTACACTTATATAGTATTTTATAAGACAATTTTCATTTTAGGGGAGGGAAAGGGGGTTATTTGCCTCTTTGTATGATTCCTGCATATGTCAACTGCTTTAACAAGATATAGTGAACTATCCCATTGATCTGTCCCATAGTGAAAACCGGAATCTGATTTTGTCAGGGCTAAAAGCATTAGGTGAACAAATAATATTTCATGGATCTCAGCAGTATGGCTAAGGGGTAAAACATTCAGTGAAGGAATAATCTGTTTTATTTCTTCATATAATAGATATGTCTATAATAATATTATAGAGAACAAACATGTCAATGTTAAAAATAAACAAATGAAAATTATTTGTTAATCAGTGAGCATCATGATTATTCTAGTGGCCTAATCACAGTATACAGTTACTTCCATATTAAGTGTGTAGTATACAGGTGAAACTCGGAAAATTAGAATATCGTGCAAAAGTCCATTAATTTCAGTAATGCAAATTAAAAGGTGAAACTGATATATGAGACAGACGCATTACATGCAAAGCGAGATAAGTCAAGCCTTAATTTGTTATAATTGTGATGATCATGGCGTACAGCTCATGAAAACCCCAAATCCACAATCCCAGAAAATTAGAATATTACATGGAACCAAGAAGACAAGGATTGTAGAATAGAACAATATCGGACCTCTGAAAAGTATACAGTGTACTGATTGGCCATCAAACCTGCCTGACCTGACCCCATAGAGAATCTATGGGGCATTGCCAAGAGAAGGATGAGAGACATGAGACCAAGCAATGCAGAAGAGCTGAAGGCCGCTAATGAAGCATCCTGGTCTTCCATAACACCTCATCAGTGCCACAGGCTGATAGCATCCATGCCACGCCGCATTGAGGCAGTAATTGCTGCAAAAGGGGCCCAAACCAAGTACTGAATACATATGCATGCTTATACTTTTCAGAGGTCCGATATTGTTCTATTCTACAATCCTTGTCTTCTTGGTTCCATGTAATATTCTAATTTTCTGGGATTGTGGATTTTGGGTTTTCATGAGCTGTACGCCATGATCATCACAATGATAACAAATTAAGGCTTGACTTATCTCGCTTTGCATGTAATGCGTCTGTCTCATATATCAGTTTCACCTTTTAATTTGCATTACTGAAATTAATGGACTTTTGCACGATATTCTAATTTTCCGAGTTTCACCTGGATATGGCTCGTTAATCATTATGAAACTAACTTTGTTTGCTAAAATCTTAATTTTCCTGTTGCCATGGATAGTACCTCATGTGACTAAAAATGTTTTTCTGCTGATCTTTTCATCAGAAGAAATTTATTTTCCATCTTATTTTTTTAAACTAACAATTGCACTCTATCTAAGAGGGTTTTTTGGTCCCTTACCTTTCCTGTTTATTAACATCCTAACTTTAGTTAAATGTTCAATTTTAGTTTCTCCATGCTCTTTCTGTAACCTGTCATATGTTACTGCTTTTGATTAAAAGTTCATTATGGTGCTCTTGAGAGTAGGACTTTCAAAGTAGTTGGGAAGGTATGGTTTTATCCTCTGGAACCAGTAGATAGAACTGTTGTGGTGTGTGTGTGTGTGTGTGTTTGTATAACTGTCCAATCGTAGCTTTCCACTGGGCAGTACAGACGTTTTCAGCTAGGGGTTGCCACTACCTTTCTCACAGGACTTCTTTACCTTTAAACATTGCATGGCATGTTTAAAGCTGCACGGGTGCAGCTTTCTTGTGCTGGAAATAACGGCTTCTGATTGAATTTCTGTTTGTCAGGAAAAATATGGTAATCCAAGAAGAGAAAGGGAACCATGAAATGGAAAGTGTGCACATAGAGAGAGTGTGTGTATAGGGAGCAGCTACTAGAACAGAAAATGCAGGCTGGAGTGGAAAGAGGTAGAAGTGAAGTGAACACTTAGAAAACCTTGTCAGCATAAGAAAAGATTAAGACATGAGTCAGAAAGCAAGTCAGACTTCTTATAGGTTCTCCAGTTTCAGGTATGAATAGCTATGATTTCATCATTTTTCTTTTTAAATGAATACGTATTCTGGACACCATTTTAGAACTAGGGAGTAGCCCATATACTTCTCTGGTTTAAAAATTCCACACTGTCATCCCAGTCCCTAGGAAATCCAGGCTGGTGAGTGAATGTAAAAATGGTCACAATCCTAACAGTTACTTACAAATATCCCTCCTAATACTGCTCAGTAAAATGCTTTCAAGATTACTGGCACTGCGCTCTATATGGAGAGCCCACACCCAAGTCACTGTACCCAAGGGAGCAAAAAAGGGCTGTCAAACCTTTAGTTTGCTTGTAAGGGGGGTGGAAATCTATGAACATCTTATTGAAATACATACAATGCAGGATAGAGTTGACTTGTTTGAGATAGTGTGTGTGTGTGTGTGTGTGTGTGTGTGTTTGTGTGTGTAGTTATGCAACTGTTTGTTAGAGAGGCTCTTCCAGGGCAGTTGTTCCTGCCAGCTCTAGTACAGGGATAAGAATTCTAAGTGTGTGTGTGTTTAATTTTAAGGATATATATCCTACCTAGTTTTGAAAGAACTCGATCGAGACAGCTCACAATAGAAAAAAAAAAGCACAATAAAACCAGTAAAAGAGCAGCATTAAAGCCATTTGTTTAAAATACCGAAGAATCAGGCGTTAAGGTAGCAGGCCACAGAATAAGTATGAAACAACAGGGAAGGCCTGCTGGAGGAGAAATGTCTTCAATTGCTGCTTAAAGGCAGGTAGGGAGGGGAGTAGCTGGAATTCTGGGGGAAGGGAGAGAATGCCAAAAGGCAGGGACCTCGCAGAGAAGGCCTGCCTGAGCATCATTGCCAGCTGAACTTCAAATGTGGTAGGATATGCAGGAGAGATAATCAAATAACTTATCCTAGAATGGAGAATTTTTAATTTTCACATACATGAATAGCTGAGCGCATGTATCTAGAATTTAGGTACACACCATGATATAAAAGCAAAATAGTGCTTTGTAACTGGCAAGGCTAACTGCTTTAACTTGAGGGATGACAATGAAGAGAAAACCTGGACAAATCAAGTTTATTTCCATTAAGACATCATTATGAAAATGGCACGCTAGCCTACAGCCACAGCATTCATGGCTGGTTCATACATGCAACAAATATTCTCAGTGTGATCATACTGATCATGTCACTCACATGTCACCTGACCTCCAGCTTGTGCCTGAAATCATGTGGAGGAGATAACAGCATTGCAGCAATAATGTTGGAGCAATTCTTGGAAGTGTGGCAGCCTAAAAGGGTTGCCATGAGTTGTTGTGCACATGTGTACTTTTGGATCACAAGTTTTTACTCCATGTGATTATGTGTGTGTACCAGGCAAAAGAGATTGCTTTGAAGAATTCATCTACTAATTGAGCCGAGAGACTTTCAAAGTCGGGGTTCTTTTATATTTTGCAGGGGGAGAGCAACTAGCCCTATCCTACCCGAGCACAGTGTCCCTCCAGAGGTTGATGCTGGTTTCTACCTTATGTTTCTTTTTAGATTATGAGCCCGTTGGGGACAGGGAACCATCTTATTTATCTATTATTTATTTTTCTATGTAAACGTTTTAGAGAACTTTGAAGAGTGGTATATAAATATTCATAGTAGTAGTATTTCTGCAAGATATATATAAACTGAACAGGATGATAATTGAATTCAGTGATAAAACTGCCAATTACCACATTTAGGTTAAGTATTTGATTGTTGTGGCGTGTGTGTGTGTGTGTGTGTGTGTGTGTGTGTGTGTGTGTGTGTGTGTGTGTGTGTGTTTTAAGAGTTTAGTAGTAGTTCCTTACTGTCTTGAAATGTACTTCTTGGATCACACTGTTCATGAATAATATTTCATTTCATATTTAGTGCCTGGCTCTCTGGCTATGAAAATCCTGTAGTGTCACGTATTAATACAAGAATACAAGATCTAACAGGACTGGATGTCTCCACAGCAGAAGAGCTTCAGGTGAGCTAATAAACACACATATAAGCAAAAGACCAGCCATGCCTGTTCAAATAACAAACACCCAGTGGATAAAATCCCCAGCATGAAATTTTTCTCAGTGCAGTGAGTCTTGTTATTGACATAATTTGTCTGTAGATTTTTAGCTGCAGGAGTGTCTTCTCCAATATGTTCCTGCCCATTTTCTAAAGTCATCTGCAGAGGCTCTTCTCTGGGTGCCATCACCTACAGTGGGGTAACAGCTGGTTACCGGTCAAAGAGCCTTTTCAGTAGTGGTTTCCCCCATCTGAGGATGCCCTCCTTAGGGAGGCCTGCCTAGCAACCTCTTCATATTCATTCAGGTGGCAGGCCACAGCCACTTTATTCTGTTCTGCATTTGACTTATAATTCTGTGCTTATATTGGTTCCTGCTGGCTCTTTCTTGGTTTTAAGGGCTTTACTGGTTTTTATTGTTTTATATGTGGTATTATTGTTTTAATGTAATGTTTGTTTTTCTTTTGATTGTAAACTTCCCCGGGTGGTATACACATTTAAGAAATAAAATAAAATAGCCCTAATCTTGTTTGTGTGTGTGCACAGACATGCGGGTGGACTTAACCAATTTCTCTCTCCAAATACCCCTCCCAATGCTCCTGCAACAAGATTCCATTATATGTTTAGATGTAATGGTTGATATACTAACACTGCGCCAATATACCAGCATTTTCTGTCATGCAATGCTGGGGGAGATTTTCAGCTATCTTATTTTCTCTCTGCAATCAGCTGTGCAATTGTCAGGAGCATAATTTTGGTACAGGTGACTGCAGAGGGAAGAAAGGTTAATCAAAAATCTTCTGTTGTGTAATAGAAAACTGGCACATCAGCTCAGCATTAGCCAGGACTTCAGCTGCTATTTGTCACTTTTAAGAAAGGACAAAACTACGAGTGTACCAATTCAATTAATTTTTTAATTTTTGTCACCTAGTCATAACGATATTTTAGATGCTACATTTTTTAGAAGAATGGAGTAAATCAGGCTAACTACCCACTGATAGCAAATATGTAACTACTTCTACAACAATTAATTAATTAATTAATTAGAAGGTTTAATATACCACCCAATCCACAGACTCAGGGCGGTGTTCACGGCAAGAACAGCATCCGAGATTTAAAAACAACAACACTTAAATTAAAGGGCAAGTACCTGGCAGAAAAGAAATGTCTTCAGTAAAGATTTAAAAGCTGAAAGGGAGGAGGCAGACCGAATCGGGGGTGGGGGGAGAGTTCCAGGGTTGTGGGGCAGCAACAGAGAAAGCCCAGGGAAAGAAACCAGGGACCAAAAGAAGGGCAACCTTAGAAGATCTCACAGGACAGGACGGGACAGGACTGGCCAGGAGAGGCGGTCCTGAAGGTATGCAGGTGCTTAGCCCTGAAAGGTTTTTAAGGTGAGAACCAGCACTTTGAATTGGACCCAGAAGCAAATAGGTAGCCAGTGCAGTGACCGCAAGACAGGTGTCACATGATGATATCTCCTAGCCCCCATAAGTAGGCAGGCCGCTGCATTCTGGACCAACTGAAGCTTCTGGGTCATCTTCAAAAGCAACCTCAAATAGAGCGCATTACAGTAGTACAAATGAGAGACGATGAGGGCATGAGTTACTGTTGCCAGTGTCTGCCGGTTGAGATAGGGCTGCAACTGGCGGACCAGCCAAAGCTGGGCAAAGCCACCTCTGGCCACGGCCTCCACCTGCTGCTTGAGCAGGAGGCATGAATCCAAGAGGACCCCCTCCTTCAGGTCCAAGTCACAGACCATCTCCTTCAGGGGCAGCACAACCTCGTCCAGAGAAAGACGCAAATTTGGCAATTGGCCAGGTCAAGAAGTAAGCAAAAGCAACTCTGTTTTGGTGAGATGAGCTTGTTTTGGCCCATCCAGACCCTAACAGCCTCCAGACTGTTATTCATATACTGCTTTTCAACAAAAGTTTCCAAAGTGGTTTAGAATAGAGAAATAAATAAATAAGATGTATCCCTGTTCCCAAAGGGCTCACAATCTAAAAAGAAACATAAGATAGACACCAACAACAGCCACTGGTGGGATGCCTTGCTGGAGTTTGGATCGAGCCAGTTGCTCTTCTCCTGCTAAATAAAGATAATCACAGCTTTTAAAAGGTGACTCTTTGCTCAGTTACCAGGGGATCCTGCTAGGCCCCTAACACTGATTTTTAAGAAGAAAAGCCACTTTTGGAGAGGGGTATTTAGAGCAGAGAAGCAGGGTGTGAGTGCTTAACCTTAGAGGCAGGATGCCACTAAATACTGGTTGCAGTGGAGCAATGGCAGGAGAGGGGGAAAGCCCTCACCCCCTGCCTGAGCGCTTCTTGGAGCCATC
Source organism: Hemicordylus capensis (assembly GCF_027244095.1). Lineage (NCBI taxonomy): Eukaryota > Metazoa > Chordata > Lepidosauria > Squamata > Cordylidae > Hemicordylus > Hemicordylus capensis. Next base: position 236,987,288 of record NC_069659.1, on the reverse strand, counting down.
TGTTGGACCACTTTGTGAAACAGGATGCTGGACTAGATGGGCCTTGAGCCTGATCCAGCAGGGCCATTCTTATGTTCTTGCCTGCCATTTGGAACCTAGTGGAGGGTTCCAAATGGAGGAACCCTCCTCTAGGTTCCTAGTGGAGGGTATTGCTTGTAGGGGGAATTTGGAAGAGAAATATGGTCAGAGAAGAGGTAAAATGTGCATCGGGGTGTGTGTATCTGTGTATACACACACACACACACACACACACACACACACACACACACACACACACAGACAGAGACAGTATTTATCTAAATTTAGCCTCCCCTAAGCAGTTTTTTTAAAAATGGTGTTCAGTTATATATGTTTGTGTGTAGCTATATTTGAACATGTAGTTGAAAATAAGAGCAATCCCAATTTAGAGTTTCTCCTTGATGAGTGTGGCATTGAGCAAATAAAGGTGAAATATAAGGTTTACAAAAAAACTGGAGTAAGTTTATCACATTAGGTTTTTGAATATTGTAGAAGGATTCCTAAAAGGACAATTGAAATTGAAGGTTCATAAAGTTGCTTAATTTTGTGCCTAACTTGCATGGCTTCAAATCAGTGGTGCTCTTAAGGGTTTTGTGCTAAGTTTGGTTCAGACATAGAAACTGACGATGTGCTGCTCTAAGGAGGGATATACTGAAGGTTTAAGCAATGTCACTATCAGCAGAACTTCATTACAGATATTCAGCGAATACTTACTTTCTCATCCTGGGTGGTTTATTGGATATTTGTGCTTCTTCTACTGTAGGTTGCCAACTACGGCGTAGGAGGCCAGTACGAGCCTCATTTTGATTTTGGAAGGGTAAGTCTTATTCTGTGCTGCCTTGGTGCTTCACATGTACTGTGTTTCTTTCTTCCAGGTAGCAAATTATGGAGTGGGAGGACAATATGAGCCCCACTATGACTTTGCTCGGGCAAGTAAAGAGATGAGTGAAGATAAATCTTCTGAAGCCTAGGCTTTGGGGCCTGTGGCACCACTGTCTAACTTAGTGTTTGTGTTAAATTCAGACTGTCAAGTCTTCTAATCTGTATGAATGGATAAAGTCTTCTAAACCACCATTTGAACAGTGGAGCTGCAGAGAATAAGAAGAAATACCATCAACATATTAAACTGAGAATGCTGCTGCTGTGTGTGGGGAAACAATTAAGGGTCATTTCTCCCAAACTGAGTTACAGAAATATGTAGCTGACACATCTGAGGCACTTGTGAAACAATTTTATGTGGTAGTGTTGATGATATACATGTAACCAGAGAGTGGACTTGCTGTGTGTGTTTGGTTATCCAAGCTCGTTAGGTAGTTTGGGGTATTTATGAAGAGGGGTCCAAGTAATTGACACTCCAAAAGGTTACACACCCCTGTTCTTGCACATATCGAAGGAACTGATTGATCTTGAAGTGCTTTCTGTATCTGTGAGTCTCTTTGCCATTTATTTCTGGATAAGCTATCTGAATTTCTTTTGATTTAGTCTTGCAAGGCAAGGCTACATAGAATAAGGCAACTGAACTTGGATGGTGGTTTACAAGGCATTTGTGTGTGAAATAACACCTTCAATTAACATATATTTCTTTGAACCAAACTCACCGTTCATTAATTTAAAATTCTGGGTTTAACATAACATTTTTATCCTTTTTTCTTTACAACAAGATACTACAAATGGTTAACAATTTTAATCTGCATGCTTGAATTTGATTTTTGAAATAATGTTTTGAATGTGTTAAAATAGTATCTAATATTATCGTGACTGGGAAACACTGCCAGCATGTACATGTGAAAACAATTAGGGCAGACCAGTATGGAAATGTGCATGTTGTAATTCTAGGGCTAAAAAGCATTTTCTTCCCTGCCATATAGTTAAGCTGTTGAGGATATTTTAAACTTTAGGTTGTCTTAGTTGCAGTTGGTGGTCAGAGTACACTCTTTGTTGCCTGGGTTTCTTTTAAGTGATTTTTAGACCAGCCGTCCAGTCTGCTGTGTATCATAGGGTGTTTCAGCACAAGGGAACCTTTGTGCACTGGGAGCTTGCTCTGCCCAAGAAAATGATATATTCCTGATCTTATGGAGCACTTTCAGAATGCAGGCAGCACTGAACTCTGGCCCAACAGTGTGCAGACAGAGGAACAAGGGGAGTTGTTCAAGGGCTTCTGGTACATCCCCACAGTTCCTCAAAGCATGCACACTTCATTAGTCTGGATGTCAGCCACTGTTGTTATCTTAACAATGTCACTGACGTGTCAGGCAGTGAATATTAGAACAGTGATAACAAGATCAGACTGGGCTTCAAAAGTAACTTTTGCAGATTCCAGTTGTATTCCTTTTAGTTCATTCTATTTATTCAAGTGTTGGGTTACAAATTTAATTAAAAATAATTGAAATTGTGTAGAAATGTATGTTGTAGACTAGAAAAGTATTTTCATAACTAACAGTCCAGGCAACATCAAATTGTATATAATAGTAAACTAATAGGTACAACTTTTATTGAGTAGAATAGTAACTTCTGATCTGGCCCAAAAATTTTGGATGGGGAAAGGGAAGTTGTATAAACTGCTTAAAATAAATGGGCTACAGGGTTTGCAGGGAGGGAGCCCTAAAGAGCTTACCTCCCCACGCATGAGCGGTTAGCTGTCCTTGGACGGGTGGATAGCCTGCCCAGATGCGCATCAGCTGCTGCTGGCAGCTCCGAGCATTGGGGTACCAGGATGCGTCGCCCCAGCCCCCAAAGCTCCAATAATGCACCACGTGAGTGCATGGTGTCTTATAGGGATCCCGCATCCCCGAGGGCACCACAGTTTGTCAGCCGCGGCTGCAAGCAGCAACTGCTGACGGACAATCCAAAAAACGAGGTTAGGGGAGTGCTTGCTCTCCTAACCTTGTTTTGGAGGAGGCTCTACAAGTGGGTTTGCCGCCAAGATTGGTCCAATCCTGGCGGTACACACATGTGTGCAAAACCAGGCTGGGCTTCCTTAGCCCGGTTGTGCATGTGTGTGTGAATAGCCTCATTGCCTAGTTCTCAAAGGTATACTTTCCTCTTTCACATATTGTTAGTCTAGAGGCCTATTTAAATATTACTTGGGAGAAATCTCAGATTTGCACATACTTCTTAATCTTCACCAGAGGTATAAAATAACATCTGTTATAGACTGTTTCACATTTTTCTCACACACACACACACACACACACACACACACAGAGGAAAGAGGAGTTTCAGACACAGCCCCATTCAAATTAACCTAATAGTTGGGTGAGATTTATTTCCATTAAGCAATGTCTCAACAGACCCCAAGATGACAAAAGCATGCTTTGTGTCTTAAGAAATTTGTATGTTAATTCTACATACTCAAACACTGAAATGTCTGATCATTTGAATGGATACTTCTTAATTTCAATGATAAAATAGTTGTTTCTGATTTCTACTAATCTCCCCCGTCCTTTCATAGTTTTGTTTGTAAATGTGTCTGTCGTACCACTAAGGTGATGTGCCACTGATGTTTCCCTTATACAGTCATTCCTTCTTTTTTGCATTCGTGTACACAGAAAGATGAGCCCGATGCCTTTAAAGAGCTGGGTACAGGCAACAGAATTGCTACGTGGCTATTTTATGTAAGTAAGACAGTTTGATGCCAGAACTAATAGTGTTGCAAAAGGGGTTAAACATCTGAAATCTTGAGTCTGTGAGCATCTTATATGAAATGAAACTCCATCTATAGTAATAATGTATAGATGTTTGACTGTCACATGGCAATACAGTTAGTTTAAAAGCTTCAGAGCCTTTAGTCATATTTGTTATAAAGCTATCTAGGAAGGGATGCATATTTCATTTATTATCTATCTTTGAATGGAAAGATACTCAACATAGGGATCATAATAGATCATGGGATATAGTTATCCCAAACGTTCACTCTCTTATCACTTATCAATTTATCTTCAAAAACAAAACTCTGAAGCACTGTGGTGCCAACAGTATGAAAAGGTCTGTGTATATGTCAATATTTTTTACTCTTACAGAGTTGGATTCTTGAAAAATACATAGATCTTTCCACGTTAAGCCAGTTCTTCATTGTGATCTCTGTTGTTCACACTGATGGGCTTTCGGGCCTGTGTGGAAGTTCTGTTGGGAACCTTCTAAAGTTCGCTATCCCTGCTAGCGTTTTGGTGGGAATCCCTCCCCACATAGTATCACAGCGCCGGGCTTCCCTCAGTTCTTCATTGTCCACTGTTGTCAACACTTAGAGGTCTCACTACTAAAAAAAACCCACCAAACCCCTGCTATCTTATTGTTTCACTCCTCATTTTCTTTGACTTTTTAATTTCTGAAGTTCCTCTATTTTTCAATTTGGATTTGGATATTTTTTTTTAAATCCATGACCCTTCCCCACCCATTTCCCCATGTTCTTTTGTTCTAGGAGGATGCATTATCCATTTTACTTTTTTCCTGTTTTTGAACTTTTTCTTTGCCACCCTTTTATGTCGAGCAAAATTGTTTTTAAAAGGTGTATAGTTTACATGCTAAGAGCCCAGTATCAGATAGCTATTCTCAATGCCTAGTTTGTGTGTCCGAAACCCATAGGGTGGATTCATGCACCCACTGCCAAAATTTACAAAATTGGCAAGGAAGAACCGAGCTCAAGGTTTGCACTCTCTCTGCAGGGAAGCCCTGGCCCCTCCATCTGCTATGGGTATGCCCTCGTTGGTTCTGACAGCTCCTGAAACAGACCCTTCCCATTCAGAGGTTGCTGAGCTTGGTATGGCACTGAAGGATTCTACAGACACCTTGGTATATGCATTGGTCCCATTAGGCGACCTGACAACTGCGAAAATTGCTTTGGTCTCAGACAGCAGCGAACCTGCTCCCAAGGAAACTCTCCAGACCACTTAGTCGACTTCCATGGGTCTTGCATTAAAGCACGAGCACCCCCTGCCGTCTGACTTGCTTACAAAGAAGAAGCAGCAGCTCCTGCCTCCCCAGCAGTTGCTGAAATCGAAACACAACTCACGGTTTTGTCACTAAAATCATTGCCTAAGATTCTAAAAAAACCCACACTCAACCACAACCTATGACAGCTTGTGTTGCTCCACCGTCCTGATGGAAGATGAAGTGGTTGATCTGCTAAATGAGCCCAGTTCACCTGACAAAAATCTACCTTTGCCAGTGGTTTCCATCTTCAGCCTGGGCTGCTTAACAAGACCCAGTCCCAGGGCCTCTTCCAGGACTGGAATTGTCCACTAGACCTGATCCCAGTCTCTACCCCAGGCCCAAGCAACCACCTGGACCTCTTCTGCGAACTGAGCCATGAGCCACCACAGCCAACACCTCACATGCCCACTAGGTCTCCCAGAAGGCCTTACCATCTTGATAACCAGCCTCATGAGGACAATGCTAGAGATAATTATATGGTGGAGGCTTATGACTACGGCTCGGATGATCATTTTTGTCTCTGGGAAAAATGTCTGGATTGAACATATGCTCTTCAATACCAGGAATACCACCACCCCGGATTCTATAGTTCCAGGCATTTTGAACCTGAATGAGATGAGAGATTCTCCATCTATTTTAGATTTCCATTACCTCACTACAGGGAGGCCCAACGAAGGTCCCAAGACTTGCCCTACTGATCTCGGTACCATCAACCTAGATACTCTCCATATTTATATAGGAGATTTCTGTCTCCACATCAGTGCCTAAGTTGGTAGGAGTTGATCCTGAACTAGATCAAAGTCCCCGGTTTCAAGAGATCCACTGCCTCCATGATGCCTACAGCACCTGCTGGACTGACCAGACCCCTGCAACTGCCAGACTGACTAGCATCCCACCAAATACAGAGTCCAAGGAGTGCAGCCAACAGCTAACTACCCAACAGACCGCAACAACTAATATTCATAGCAGCTCTAGATCTGGTTGTACCACTTAGTGAACATGCACCGCTCAGGGAACATGACCAAGATGAGGTCTCTGAAGCAGAAATGGATGATTCAGATGTTAGCACACACTCCTCACCATTGGATGGGATTCCAGAACCTAAACCAGAATCTTCCTCAGAAGAATTTAGAAACCACTCTGGATATGTACATTGTACGGCTACTTTTTTATGTCTCCAAGTTAAGCAACAACCACAAGCTTCAGATGATCTAATTTTTTGTCTCCTTGATTCAGATGTTAATTCTCCTGTCTCTCTTCCAATGTTTAAACCATTTTTGGACATTATTTGCTCATGTTGGGAAAAGCCATCATCAACTCAACCTACTTCAAAGAGACAGGAGTCATTCTACAGGGTTCAGTTAGATAATTGCACATTCCTGCAAAGGCTTCCTACACCTAATTCAATTGTTGCAGAGATAGCACAATCTAAATCCAGACACAGGATTCTTTCAGCCTCTATTTATCATGTATATTGGACTCTATAGGGTGCTGTCAGTATTCCACCTCTGCTCTCCAATTGAAGATTGTGAACTACCAGGCTGGCATGGGCTGGTATAACCACTTTTTGTAGGAAAAGACTCTATTTGGACCAGTTAGAATCGAGCCAAAGGGAATTGGCGAACATTATTCGAAAGGAGGCTTTTCAACTGGCTAAACAGCAAGTGCTCTCTTCGAGGCATCAGGTGGATTATGCCGCACGGGTAATGGCATCTTCAGTGGCACTCCCTTGCCATGCATGGCTACGATCCTCTGGTCTGACTCCAGAAGCCAAGAATCACACTGAAGATCTTCCTTTTGATGGGGAGGCATTGTTTGATATAAAGACAGATGAACACTGCACTAAGAATAGTCCACCTTCTCCAAGCGTGCGTGACACTTGCATCTCCAGAACTGGCACTCGCGTCAGACCTTAATAGACAGCATGGGGACAAATAACAAATGATCACTAGGTCCTTACCATCATTCAAATATAGGAACATAGGAAACTGCCATATACTGACTCAGACCATTGGTCTGTCTAGCTCAGTATTGTCTTCACAGACTGGTAGCGGCTTCTCCAAGGTTGCAGGCAGGAATCTCTCTCAGCCCTATCTTGGAGAAGCCAGGGAGGGAACTTGAAACCTTCTGCTCTTCCCAGAGTAGCTTCATCCCCTGAGGGGAATATCTTGCAGGGCTCACACTTCTAGTCTCCCATTCATATGCAATCAGGGCAGACCCTGCTTAGCTATGGGGACAAGTCATGCTTGCTACCACAAGACCAGCTCTCCTCTCCTAATGTTCCTATGTACTTACTTCACCATGCCCAAACATGATGGAAGGCTCCCCCCCCCCTTCCTAGATCTCAGGGATCTCAAGTGTTTCAAACTGTTTGATACAACCATTTCCATATGGTCATGGTTCCAGACATCATTATTCTTCTGTCAGAAGGTGCATAGTTGGTGTCTATAGACCTCAAAGATGCCTATTACCACATTACTATCCGGCCATAACATTTCAAGTTTCTACATTTTCAAATAGGAGCCTCAGCATACCAGTTCAAAGCCCTTCCATTCGGACTTCCACAGCCTCCGGTGTATCACCGAATGTATAGCAGTTATGGTCACTCATCTACAGCAACAAAACATTCAAATCTTCCTGATGATTGGCATTTAATGGTTCTTTGGCTTTTAACAGCTTTTAATGGCAATTTTCTCAAGGATTTGCTTTTAACTGCAAGCTCTTCCACCACTCTGGCTGCCCACATTCAAACTACAGTCTTGTTCATTCAAGCTCTTGGACTTCAAATAAATTTCAGAAAATCTGCCTTGATTCCTATGAGGGTGATCCACTTCATTGGTATAATTTTCGACTCTGTAAAGGGCCAAGTCTACCTACAGAGTCAATGAGTCCAAGACATCTCAACCCTAGCAGACAATCTTGCATCTCATCCGCATCACATTGCACGCACTATTCAAAGGATGCTGGGATTGATGGCATCCACAATGTGGGCCTTGTCCCCACCAGGCTGCGCATGAGAGAAAGCCAATGGTGGTTTTTAGACCACTTTGACCCCCAGGGACACAGCCAGTCCATGGTATTGCATCTCCCAAGGCCTATACAGTGCTCCATTTGATGGTGGAATTGCTTAACCCTACACATGCAATTTCTCAAAGGTGTCTCTCACAAATACCCTGACCATGATCTCTCTTACTCATATCCGCCATGGGATCTTTGTCTGGTGTTCATGCACAAACCTGTCGAACTCTTAGCTACTTGTGAGTTAAGGTTACTTACCTGGAAAACTATATTCTTAGTAGCCATCACTTCAGCACACTGGGTTAGCAAACTGTGTGCCCTGAGAGTTGATTCTCCGTATTTAGACTTCCACAAGGACAAGGTGCAGCTTTGTCCAGATGTCACTTTCCTCCCTAAGGTTGTTTTGGCCTTCTACAGTTATCGAGCCTTATCCTTGCTGGTGTTCTTTCCTAATCCGGCTACATCTGCAGAAATAACATTGCACTCCTTGGATGTTAGGAGGCCTTTAGCCTTCTGCAAAGAACGAATGGCTGCAGTCAGAAAAACCAATGTCTTATTCGTGTCATATGACCAACACTCTATAGGACAGCAACCCTCATCTAGGACCTTGTGCTGATGTCAGGGGCCTACCAGCTTGCAGGAAAGTCTCCACTGCAGCCTATCAGGGCCCATTCAACCAGGGTGGTCTCAACATCCACAGCTTTTGACAAAAATTTGCTACTGACGTCCAGTGGCAAATCCAATGGCCATGATGTCATCTATAGGGCTGCAATGTGGGCTCAGCCTACTTCTTTCATCACACATTACATTTGACATGAGAGCTTGTCAAGACTCAGCTTTTGGCCAAACGGTGTTGAATCGTATCTTTCAGTGACTGCATTCCCTTCTCCAGGTGAGCTTGCGATGTGCCTATCAGTGTGAACAACAGAGACTACGATGAAGAACGTCAGGTTGCTCACCTGTAACTGAGGTTCTTCTAGTGGTGATCTGTTTGTTCACACACCCATCCCTCTTCCCCGCTGCAGTCTCTCTCGGATCGGTGGACACTCAAACTGAGGGAAGCCAGATGCGATACTATGGGGGAGGGGTGCCCACAAAAACGCTAGCAGAGATAGAGAGCTTTAGAAGGTTCCTGATGGAGCTTCCATACAGGCATGAAGTCCATCAGTGTGAACAACAGAGACCACTAGAAGAGCCTCAGTTACAAGTAAGCAACCTGATGTTTGTGTTATGGCAGCATTGTGCTTCAGATTTGTTTTTGCTTTTTAACTAAAGTTGATAAAAGAGATGAAGCAATTTGGAAGAAAATATCCCATGATCCATCATGCTTATTATTTTTTTATTTTATGTTTTATATCCCACTCTTCCTCCAAGGAGCCCAGAGTGGTGTACTACATACTTAAATTTCTCCTCACAACAACCCTGTGAAGTAGGTTAGGCTAAGAGAGAAGTGATTGGCTCAGAGTCACACCCAGCAAGCATCATGGCTGAATGAGGATCTGAACTCGAGTCTCCCCGGTCCTAGTCTAGCTCTCTAACCACTACACCACGCTGGTTGAGAATATTTACATTGAAAGGTGGATAATAAATGAAATGTATATTTCTATTTGAAATGTATCTTTCTATCACAAATATCTTCTTTCTCCTTGTGACTGAAAGCTGTAAGGCTTTTAAATCAGTTTGCCAGGTGACATTCGAACATCATGGAGTATTGCCATATAATTTGGGGTTTTACTTAAGATGCTCATGGACATTGGATATCAGATTACCAGTAATTTCTTAAGCACCCAGCTACTTTGGCCAAAGCTGGTTCAACTGTCTGTGATATCAGAGTTTCTAAGCCAATGGCAGCCAAGGAGGTCATGACTCCCTTCTCAATACAGTATTGGTGTGATGTCAGATAAGCTAAGCTAATAGAATCTGATGATAAGAATCTGATGATAAAGAAGGGATAGGGGAGTATAGGATGGTCAGTGATACTCATGGCCTGCTGTACTTAAAACTAGTGTCCCCTCTAACAGCGATTCCCAGATGTTGTTGATTACAGCTCCCAGAATCCTCAGCCAAAGGCCATTGCAGCTGGGGATGCTGGGAATTGTAGTGAACAACATCTGGGAATCCCTGTTAGAGGGAACGCTACTTAAAACCTTTTAGGAGATTGTAATGTTAATCATGTGACTCACTAGGAGTATTTTATGTATCTGGTATGAAGATGGCTTACAAATTTGATCTGTCTGTCTTTAGTGTACAAAACTTCAGTGGGAAAGAGAATACAGTGGCTGACAGCCTGAGTAAATTCACTCAAGGAAGTCCCATTGAAATTAAAAGGACAAGCTAGGCATGCTTTTAAATTCAGTGGGACTTCCTCAAGTAAAAGTAGCTAGGATGTCATCCAGTTTCCACAGATAGTGTCATAGTAGTGCAGTACTTATGAACAGTGTACTCTGCTACCAGTAGTCCCAAGTTGGTGGTATCTTTTTTATTATGGCAGTCCTGCTGATAATGGGCTACTTGTTGGTTATTTATTATATTTAAGGCATTTTTACCCTGCTCTTGACAAGGCTCCCAGGGAGTACATAAAAATTCAAACAAAAAACAAGAGCAAATCATTAAGACAATAAAAGGATATAGCAGCATGACCTGAAGAGAGTCTGTCAGGTGGTTGGTGTTACTTACACCAACATGGCTTACACTTACCGCCCAGAGACGTAAGTAAACCACCCAGAGTTTAATGGGCGGTAAGTTTTGGACGGTATAAAAATATGTAAAATAAACAAATTTTCTCTTTTGCAGATGAGTGATGTGGCAGCAGGAGGAGCGACTGTGTTTCCTGAAGTAGGAGCTAGTGTTTGGCCTAGGAAAGTAAGTAGAAATTGTATATTAGCTGGATGTCTCTGTACCGTTACTGCCATTTAAAATCCCAGTGTGACTGATCATATATTGAAGCTGATGTGAAATGTTATAAATCTTTCCAATTGATAAATTAGGATTTACACATTTGCACACCCAGAGGCAAAGTGTGTTTGTGCTTGATGATCAAGGGGGTATATAAATACATATGGCTCTAGCTCTGCTAAAGTGTGGTATAAGTAATCTCATCTCTGGAAACAGACACATTCTTCCTCCCGCCCCACCCTTCAAAGAATAGCAAGCTTCTTGCCCTCCGAGTTGCCAAGATAATCCTGAAAACATATAAGCAGTTTGTGTTTAACATTTTGTCAAAATGAGAGAGGTGGTGGTTAGAACTTAAGCATAGATGTTTGTCCTTTCTCTTGGTTCATAACCCCTGTACCTGTGCCTCTTTGTTTTAACCCTGAGTTCTGAGCCGCCTTTTTTCTTCTCATTTATTACTACACAAGTTAAAATGAATGTCTCTCCAAAGTGTAAAATGAAGTTTGGGCAAATTTATTTAAAATTATAGGAACAAAATTAGCACATTATGATTGCAGAAGCCATTTTTATAGTGTGGACTGCTTTTTAAGATTGCATGGATCATTTTGTTGATTAGACCTGTATCGTATCTGTTCTTTTCTTCTTTTAATTTAAATCTAGAATTTATATTATATATATGTGTGTGTGTCATGTGAGTGTCATGTAGCGTCTTGTACTAAAATGTCATAAGGTCTCTTTAATACTGTATGCGTCATAAACTGCTAACAAATCAAAGAGGTGCCTTCTGAAGTGGTGATTCTCTTATATTTACAAGGGTGAGAGCAATTGGCCCTATTCAGCCTCAGCAGAGCATTCCTCCAGTGCCTGTTGCTGGTGTCTCCTTTGTGTTTCTTCTTAGACTGTGAGCCCTTTGGGCATGGGGAAACTCCCTGTCCTCCCCCCCCACTACTCCTGCTCATAGCATAGTGGTTAGAGTGTTGGACTAGGACTGGGAAGACCCGAGTTTGAATCCCCATTCAACCATGAAACTCACTGGGTGACTCTGGGCCAGTCATGTATCTCTCAGCCTAACCTACTGCACAGGGTGTGAGGATAAAAATAACCATGTACTCCTCAGAGGAAGAGCGGGATATAAATGTAATAAATAAATAAATAAAATTATTATTTTATTTTTCTATGTAAACGAGAACTTTTTTTTGTCAATTAGTGATTTATAAATAATAATAGCAGTGAATGAGCTTACATAGCATTAGTGATAGCATTGGGAAGATAATTCTGGAAGGGGACTATAAGTAAGATAAGGTAAGATAAAAAGGGGGTAAGAAGCTGCTTAATATACAGGTACTTCAACACTGTAATGTTGTCTGCCTTCTGTCTTGTTGGGCTATCCAGCCTGTCTGCCCCCTGCACCTCCCATCAAGGAATGGAGGGGGAATCAGGAAAGCAACTGTTTCCTCTCCTTTTGCCAAATCTATCTGCATTGGCTGGATTCTTCTATGGGATCTCCAGCCCTTCCTGTAGACCCTGTTACTCCTCCTTGGCACTTGCCTCATCAGGCCTAAAGAGCCTGGTCACTCGAGCTCAACAAGATCTCATTGGACTCTCTATGCTGGCCCCTCCCCTGCACAGCCTCAGCAGCATTGCCTTAATGCTCTGTCATCTGGAATGTGTGGCTTTCCAGTTCCCCTGCAGGAGCTGGATAAAGATGAACATCTTGTGGCCTCTGCAACATCTCTCCCATCTTGAAGGAACCCTGATCTCCACCAAGCACTAAACTAGAAATGTGTGATTTACACACTACACTGTGCCTTGAGTAGTGTAGATGCTAGTGTTACTTTTTCCCAACTGCACTACAGATTGTCAAGGGACCACTTTGGGTTGAATACTGGGTGCTGTGTGGCTTGTAGGGATCAGATGCAGCAAATGACATGCAATTTGGGGCCCAAATTGGAATAAGGAGGTAGTAAGAGAACAGTTACAGGACTTCTATTCCCATAAGTCCATTTCTATCTCAGTGTCATAAAACCAGGCACTCAAGAAGTTATGTGAATGTAGCATTGAGGAACACTTTGAAAACACAACAGGTAGTGGTGATCCATGCTTTTGCCATGTCATTTTGACTATAATCAGTATAACCTCAGATTTTAGTTTGCCATAGTCCACTTTTTTCAGAAATGAAAGCTGAGGCAGAGTAATAGATTAATTCTAGTGTGTGTTTTGCCAGGGAACAGCTGTGTTTTGGTACAACCTTTTTCCAAGTGGTGAAGGAGACTATAGCACAAGACATGCTGCCTGCCCTGTACTAGTTGGAAACAAATGGGGTATGTATGAAACTTGGGATACAACAATCATAGCTGTCACACTTTAAAATGCATTTATATACAACACGCTCAAAACAGGTTCGCAATATCCAGTGGAAAATAGGATGTTTGTGTCATAAGTAAAATATGAGGTGGGGAGAGGAAGATGAAACCCATGTTTGATGGAAGCAACTTCAATTATCTAATTACTACATAATTTAGTGTAGATATGGAGTTGGCAGATGCCCACTATTAGAAAGTATGAATCATTAGAAGGTTTGTCCATTAGAAAGTATGAAGCAATTTGTTAGACTGAAAATAACCATTCTTGCACCTAAACAGTTTTTAAGAGAACACTTACTAATAAGCATTAATTGAATGTAGGCATATGTAACCATATACAAATAAGTTTCTTTTTCCCCCTTTTTGTAGTATCCAATAAGTGGATCCATGAACGTGGGCAAGAATTTCGAAGACGGTGCACTTTATCAGAGTTAGACTGATACAGAGCTTCTCTTCCCCCCCCCCCTACCTTCTGTACAACATACATTTCCCTTTTACAATGCCTTGATAAACTCCTGACAGTTTACACACTCACTCCACTACAGATTTTGTCTCCAATGCCATCTAGTTTCATCTGTGGACAAATACCTTCTTCTCCTTTTTGCTAATATACCCATTTAAATTTTTATAGAGAGAATATATTTGAATTTTAATGTCTGTGAGTTGTCATGGCCAAAAATAACTTCTGTAGAGACACTATAAACTGATGGTGGCAGAAATAATATGAACAACCTAACCTTGGACAAGGACTCTGTTTGCTGGGAGAGTAGCATCATATCTGTCCTTTCTACTTCAATCCAAATGTTCATTCCTTATTTTTAGAATGCCTGATCATGGTTATAAAACTATGGACAGGGCTGCAAGCCACATCCTGTTGATATGAATGACAAAATCTCAATGTAATGCAAAGATGATGGGTTTGCCCATGATTTGTATTTCTTTTGCAATAGGTTACTGCCTTAACTTCAAAGTGTCTATTCCTGCCTGTCTTTTTCAGTGCCATGAAAGTTCAAGCACAGCTGGCCTTCCTCTAATTATGCCTAAAGGGTGAACATGGTCAGTAACTTTAAAGAAATGAGTCACTAATTGTGCAAATGCAGTTGTGCGAGTTGTAGAAACTAACATTTCTATGCTTCTGCAACTGCCACGCTGTGATAATAGCTTGAAAAAAATGATGGCTTGTTCTCCAGGTATGATAATCTTTTAAACCACAGAATGAATTAATTGTGTCCTCCTACAATTATGGCTGCTTTTTTTGGGCTGACATTCAGACTAGCACCATGCTACTGATGCAACAGTGCTGACTCCTAGACGAAAGCTGTGCCCTTTCACAGCCAGGGGAATGAGAGATAATGGAAAACTGCCCCTTCACCTGCTCACCTCTGACAGTGCAGCCGTAGTCTGGATGTCAGCCAATGTTTCTTGATTAATAGTGGCTCCTTACATACATTGAGACAAGGGCTGACTTACCATGCAGTGGTCCATCTGCCTGGCAATGGAGCGTGATAGAGGACCATTGGAAATAGTGGTTCTCCCTTGTTCAACTGCACTTGTGCAATTGTTGTGTCTTGCACAACTGTGCAAACACTCGGTTGCTAGGCAGACAGTATGTTGCGTGGTGTGTCAGCCAAGAACACCATTGGCCTAACCACAGTTCTGTGCCTTAGACCGGGAATCTGAATTTTCCGAAACATTTGTATGAAAAAAAAATGCACACATTCATTCCCAAATTGCCAAATTTTTGTTTCCCAACTGAGATGTTTTGTGACAAAGATGATATATTTATAATACTAAATCTTTTGAAAGTGTTTTATTTTGTGTATATTGGTATGTTGTGTTGTCCTAGAATGTGTGCGGTCTCTGTTACTAGCCTTTTATCAAATTAGAGCTGAATATAAGATGTGAATTTGAACTCTCCAGCACACACACTTTTGAAGATATTAGTTATAGCTCCTTTCTGTATTCTAGCCACTTTAATTTTTCTTCTTCAATATTTTTTTAAAGTTTCCCACCAGTCTTCTTTTGGCATGCCTCATATTGCTTTTAATGCTTTCTGTCAGATACAGACAAATACAATACTTTCAGAGTTGTATCTGAACAAAGTTCACTGAAATATGACAAAACAGGTATCCTATGTACAAATAGGATGACTCTCAGCAATACTTTAGCCAGAATTTCAGAACAAAAATAGGTTGTTGTTCTGGGTTTCTGAGAAGGTGGACAGATGCCTCCAGCTGAATTAATTTTTGTAAATTCTATCTTGGCCCTTATTAGCCCTGTGGGACCAATATATAACATCTTGACTCTCTGGTGTCATCAAATACAGGCTTGCCCTTCCAGAGTACTGCAAACTGTTTTTATAGCCTACTTTCCAGTAGGCTTATGAGATCACCTGGCATTCTGTGTGTGTGTCCATGTGTCCCACCCTACCACCCCGCACCATCAACTTCGCAACGCCTCAACCATTATGTACCAAATAATGTTACAGTTGTAGAGACACATAGGATACACATAGGATAGGGTACAGCTGTAGAGACACATAGGATACATCAACAGCATAGTTTGTGATGATGTATCTACTCTAGTCCAAGATGGCGGATGCATACACTTTTGAGGCACAAGTGAGCTAACTTGTGAACTGCCTAACTGATTTGAACCAAATTTGCTACAGCTGTAGGGACACATAGGGATGCCCAAATGGCATGGTGTGTCATGATGTCATCCATTCCCATTCAAGTTGGCAGCCACATGAACATCTGAGGCGCAAGCAAGTTAATTTGTGGACTGTCTAACCAATTTAAACCAAATTAGGTACAGTTGCAGTGAGTGATACATAGGGACACCTTAATGACATAGTCCACCCTGATCCAAGATGGTGGACGAGTAAACTTTTGAGGCAGAAGTGGGCTAACTTGTGAACCACCTAACTGATTTGAACCAAATTTGCTACAGCTGTAGAGACACACGAGGACACCTCAGTGGCATAGTTTGTGATGATGTAATCCACACTAATTCAAGATGGCGGATGCGTAAACATTTGAGGCGCAAGTGGGCTAACTTGTGAACTGCTTAACCGATTTGAACCAGATTTGCTGCAGCTGTAGGGACACATAGAGACACCTCAATGGCAAAGAAATTTACAATGTCATCCACCCCAATTCAAGATGGTGGACATGTAAACTTCTGAGGCGCAAGTACACTAACTTGTGGACACTCTAACCAAATTTGGACAGCAAATTTGAATCAAATTTGCTACAGCTGAATGGACACATAGGGATGTCCCAATGGTGCAGTTTGTAATGATGACATCCACGCCGATCCAAGATGGTGGACACATGAACATTTGAGGCACAAGAGATCTAACTTGTGGACCTCGATTTACACCAAATTTAGTCCAGATGTAGAGACATTGAAAGGAAAGTAGGCTGATTAGTTTTTACTTGAACAACTTGTTTTATTTTGTAAAATGCATCAATGTGAAGTTAGCAGAGACCCTATCAACCTGAATAGGAACCAGCTCTTGTGGTGAAGACAGGTATAATATAAAAAGAGAGATCACTGCACATTCCATAGCCAAATGGTGAGTTCAGCTTCATAACTGAAACAGCAGACATGTATGCCATATATACATATATTCAAATGCAGGTTCAGCTACCTCTTTAACTGATCTCCCAGTGCTTAAGCATTGTATAGGCGTTCATAATGTATGCCCTTTATTGATTGTAGGTTTTTGTTGTTGTTCATGCAAAACTGCTCTGGGGATGGTTTGCTGATGACATCACCAGGGAGAACCTCAGCCACCTCATTTACTCATCTTCTCCAAGTTTGCACATTTTGTTGTTGTTCTTGCTCAGCCTTGACCCTCTCTGATATCCAGACTAATGCAGTGCTGACGTTACGTGGAAGAGGTGATTTTTAACAATCGCCCCTTCCCTCTGGTACACTCCTAAAAATATGTCCCTGAGGGTCATGTGACCCTCAGTGATGAATAATGGGCTTCAGAGAGAGGGGAAGATTGTGAAAAATTGCCCATAACACCAGTACTGCTTTCCTCTGGATGTTAGTCAACATATTTAGATTGAGGGCAGTGAGGGTGCTTTCAGAATAACCCCACTGCTCTAAAAGTGTTATCTTTTTCTTTTTCCTTAATTTTCTAAATAACATATTTTAAGGAGTTATATTTTTTGGTGAAGGTTATTTTTGTTTGCATTTTGTTTTGTTTGCGATTGCATTTTGTTTTGTTTGCGATTTAAGTTGATCCTCATTCATTTAATGATCCTCATTGTCTCTCTGTGATCTGTGAACTCTCTGCGATCTGTACACTTGAAGTATACCAGTCCAATGATCAGTAGAGGGATGATAAAAGAACAGACTTACAATAGTGGACATATGTGCTGCTTGAAACAGCAAACTGCGGCACCCACTTGTCAGTATGCCAGTTCTTTGCTGACAAAGGATGCATGCACACTTATTTTGAGAATAAGTCCCATTGAATTCTGTATGCATATTACTTACCATATTTACCTGAATAGAAGACAACCTCTTCCACAATAGAGATTTATTTATTTATTTTATGGATTTTTATACTGCCCCAAACCAAAGTCTGGTTATTTAAACCAAATACAGGTTATACTGGTATTTACCCAAAAGGAAGGGGACTCTGAATTCAAGACGACCCCCTGATTTCTAACAAAGAACTTGGGGAAAAACCTAGTCTTGGATTCATATAAATATGGGTAAGTAGAAGAAATAGATTTAATTTAAGTGTATGCCAACAGTTCTGTAACATTGCAGTGCATCTTTACACTAAAGCAGCATCCTTTGCAATGCAATGGAAACTGAACACTTCAGCTTATGTTGGTATTACTTTTAGTCCCTGTTATGTGTAAAATACATCAGCTTAATTGTCTTGTAAAGTACATTGCCAAAAGGGCCCCCATACATTGGGAAGCAATATTGCAAGAGTAATTCTTGTGACAATTATCAGCTTAGATTCTACAGTCATTAATTTACCTTAGATCAGGGGTTGACATCCAGACTATTACTCCTGAGTGGTCCTATAGAAATTAAGTAATCCATTTAAAATAGCTACTGAGTAGCTTAGTCTGGATGTCAGCCAGAATACTTTGCTCTAACATCCTATCTTAAGGGAAATGGATAACTAAATCATGCCAAGTCCATTGGTCTTTTTAGAAATTTAAAATGTTAAGAATTGCTCTTTGATGCTTCTTATTGTCTTTAAAATTTGCTAGTAAACCCTAGTTAAGCATATTCTTTGGTAAGTAAAGTCTTGCAAAACACTGCAACGTGGCAGAATCGGATATTTCCGCTTGATTACATTGTCAAAATGTAACCACTACTAGTAAATTCCTTCTCACAGGAAAATGGTCAAAACAATTCAGTGGCAGTTCTTATCCCCTGGCTTTTCTCTCATAGTAAATAAGAGTGGAAATGTACCACAAAAGGCCATCACTTGGCACGCCATTCCTAAACATTTCTTGCCTAGCAAATCGGATGCACTCAGACCTCCATGTGATCAGGGGCTTCCCCATCCCTTTAGGGCTTTACAGGAATTGGGAAGACTTGAGTCTTATAGAGGTGAAGATGGCATCAATTGCAGGGGCGGCGGGGGGAGAGACTGTTCAAAAGGCCCATTTTCACATATGACCACCTCACATCGTCATTCTTCTTGACGTCTTAGAATATACTGGAAATAAGCCTTAGGGTTGAGGAGATTAAAACATTGTATATATTAATAGCAAAGTAAAACTGTCAAGTTCCTATCAGTTTGGCAGCAAAACTGAGCCACCTAAAAATGAGAGAGTGGTTTTGGTATACCTGGGGGATTCATCAGGTAGATGCAAGTTTATAAATTAAAAAGAAAAGGGTGGGGTGGGACCTTAAAACAACCAAATGAGGACTGTCTCCAGGAACCATGGAATATCGAAGGTGTCATTTAAGTGCTGGCACCCAAACAATTGGAAAGGGGCAACTACTGTTTGAGTCTCTTATAGCCACATACCAGCATTGGCTTCCCCCTTTAGTAACAACCCTCCTGATAAAATCTGCTGTCACCAGGTGCCCAAACTCTTTAATCTGCCCAAATTTGTTAATCTGGTCTGGACTGATTCTGGGCACTTATGTGTATGACTGGAGTCCACAGTGGCCCCAATCCTTCAGTGCTGCATCATGGGCGCGGAGGCACCTGTGTGTATGAAAACACTACCATGAGAGCCAGTTCCACAAGTCTTTCCTTTTGGCTGCACTAAATGGGGAGGCCTTTCCTGTGATTTTCAATTCTGCCTTTTACTCATTGAGGATGGCTGCTTCTTCCCAAAAGAATGCTGGTAGTAAGTGTTGCCACTGAGTGCCAACCAGGTCGTCTTGACTCTATTAATGTGAGACTTGCACCTCAAGCAGACAATGGAAAAGTTAGAGATATCAATATGGTTTGTCTTCTTTTCTCTGAGTAAGTTTGTAGATCACAGCAGGCTGGGGGTGGCGATAGGTACTAAAAAGATGTGAGGCTCACGAGTCCTGCCTCAGACTCCACCTTCCATTGGTATCTATTTTGTGTCCAAATCGTTTATTGTACCTCCTCCTCCATAATGCCCACATTCAGGTTTCTGGTTTTTTGTGGGTTTTTAAACATCCCTCCTCTGACTCTCCACCTCCTCTGCCTCTTCACTTAGCTCAGCAAATAACCACATGGCTCTGTGGTTGCCAGGAGTGACGGCACAACTTTCCCTTCTCCTTTTGGGATGCTGAAGATTGCCCACAGCCTCAGTAACTCTGCCTCATCCTTCCAGGTCACCAAGAAAGCCCACAGCAGGGGCGTAGCTAGGGGAGAAGTGGCCTGTGTTCACCCTGCAGCCCCCTGGGGAGGGCATCATGAACCCATCTGCTCAATTATAGCTACACCCCTGGCCCACAGGTCTCTGGGTCTGATAAGAGTGAGCCCCCACAGTACTGCAGGTACCTGCCCAAGAGAGCCCATCAGCTCAGCAACTCTGCCTCCTGCACCAAAAACCTCCAGGTTGCTGGGGTCACACCTCCAAGAAAATGTCCCCACCCTGCTACTTGGGCCTGGGGCCACCACCCCAGGTGAGCCTATAGCCCCAGCAACCTTGCCACCTCATTCCAGGTGTGCTGTAATGGAAAGGAAAGGGGGAAGGGATGGACTGATCATCTTACTATTTTCTATGTCCATTCCCAGAACAGAAGAGGGAATAAGGAGAAAGTGCTCCATCTGTGCCCCCCCCTTAATTAAAGCACAGTCTTGTCTTGGAAAGAGAGGGAGAGGTCATGGGCAGAGGAGTTGGTGACAGGGAACCCTTGCTAGAACTGAAATTCCAGTCCAGTGTGCAACCCCAACCACTGCCTCCATACTCAAACCAAGTTCAGGAGATGCTGGGGACCCAGGGCACCTAACAAAACATTCAGGGCACATACCACAAGGCTAAACAATGCAGCCTGTATGAGGCATTTGCTGCTGAGATCTTACAAGTCATGTTTGGAGATATAAGTAAACACTGCTTCAAAGTGGAAATCTTCTATCACTGCAAAGACCAGTGTTTCTGTCATGCACTTTTCTCTTTTGATCACTCCTGTGCTTCCTTCAGTAGGCTGTCCAGATGCTGAGTTAATAGCTTTGGAATAATGTTAAAACTGTCTGCTGTTTTATTATTATATTTCCAACAGAACATTTTTCTGTCCTCTTCACTCAAGTTGTTGCCATGGACTGTGATCTGGATAACCCATTTACAAAAAAGCAATAGAAATGCATAAATTTAATACTCCCCCCCTGCTTTTTTAAAGTCCAGCAGCCTCAATTCTCCCTTCTACCACATCACAAGTAAGTTTCAGTATAATCTTCTGGTGGCAGGAAATGCTATGCTGACAACAATGGGATCTATGTTTATGGCTACTGAGCTTCCTTCTACTTTGGCACACGGAAGGCATCGCTATAAAAACAGTTTCTTTTAAGAATGTGTTGATCAACACAGGCTTGTTAAGTGAACATACAATTAGTGAATACATTGTAAACATTTTTGATTTTCACAGATACACTGCCCATTAAACTAAAAATTTAGAGAGACCTATGAAATACTGGCTGCACTTGGAGACTGTGCTGGTGGGGAGGCAAAAGTGTGCGCACATGTGCATGGCCACAATCCTCTTTTGCAATATGGTTCTGCTGACCTTGCTAAATCCTCATAGAGTGAGCATGGGCATGTGCTGCTGTCAGATCATCTGGGCCATGTGCCACAGTACTTGGGGCTGTAGGTCCAGAAGCCAGGACTGAGAGCACCAGGAACAGGCTGCGGGTCAGGCAGATGGACTGGGATTGAAGGTTCGAACAGGAATCAAGAGCCAAGTACACATCAGAAGCCAAGCGGTAAACCATCAAGAATCAGAGCCAGGAACACACAGAAGGTCAAGCCAGTCAGTCATCTAGTCAGGGCCAAGACAAGAGCCAGAGCCACAGTCACACCAAAGGTCAAACCAGATCAGGAGCCAAAAGGATTAAGTGGGTGTCACACCAAGTGGACAGGAGCAATAGCTGGGAGATGCACATCAGAGCTTGATACATAGGCAAGATCTGCCTTAGCCAGGAAGTCTTTTTATACTTCCTGTTCCTGTGAGAAGGCCAATGAGTAGATGCCTGGGGTGGGGCTTGGTCAGAGCTGCAGAAGCCCAGAGTCTGCTTGCAATGTGGCCAGTTGACACAGGGAGCAGCATGCAGAACATGACAGCTGTTGTCAGTGTACACCTGATGTCTGGACAGTCTTTTCCGGAAGTACAGTTTCACACATTACACAAAGTCAAGCCTGAGTTTACTTAAATGAGGGGTTCCAGCTGTGGGTCCCCAGATGGACTACAACTCCCATCATCCCCAGCCACAACAACCAAAGGTCATTGTGGCTGGTGATGATGGGAGTTGTAGTCCAACAGCATCTGGGGATCCAAGGTTGTGAACTCCTGTCCTAGATGATGCACTTAACGGCGTTGCAGCCAACTAAGCCTTTTAGCAGAAGGCCAAATGGACATCATGGACAGATCTGTTTTCCCATCCCAGAACTGGAGTGTCTTCCCAGCAGGTGGAGCTTATACCTGCCCTCAAGCCTGCCTAACTGTTACAGTGTGCCCTTAATTTATTGGATATGTGTTTAATTTATTGGATATGTGTTTTCTTACCATTAATTGTATCAGTATCAAACCTGTGGAAGTTTGTGCTTGGGAAACATAAAGCACACTGCTCAATACTGGTTAAAATTGGCACCTGAAAGTAGGTTCTATATTACTGCCTCGAAGCAATATTTCAATTTAATTTACATCATTCAGAGGTTCAGTTAATAAAGTGGCCAAAATCAGATAGAGTAAGAGAGTTTATTTCCAGTATTTCCTCATCCTTGAAAACAATGACTGTCATTTCGTTTAACGTGACCTGATTTAGCCAATCTGTAAGTGGAGGGGAGGTAGAAAGGGCTGTTTCTGAGCCTCGGGCACTGTGTCATGTCCTCTGCTCCAGTTGATGTAGTCAGCAGTGAGCAGATTCCTTCTTGTGCTGAAGACTCAAGTGTTTCGCATCAACACCTTAGAAATGACAGTGCCTGACTAATCCAAGGACATATGAAAGATATTCTCTGTGCACTTGTGCCTACAAATTCAACAGAGGGCGCTGGTGTGCTGAGATTGGCAGGCCCGCTGGTTTCTTAGCGATATCCTCCCCCCACCCCGCCAGCAATGGAGCTGTGATTTTTTTTTTTTAAGTATTTGAATTCCTAGAAAGGCAATATCAATCGTCTTGGTTTAGCCTGTGGTTCAGATGATCTTTACTGCTTGCCTATACAAGGCTTACCTTCAAATTAAACGAGTGGGAACCTCCAATGTATTTATAGACAGGTGCTAATACTAGGCAAATCCTGGTGATAAATTTTTTAAAATGGTTGTATTTCTAGTGTCCCTTTAAAGGTGAGTGGAAAGGATCTCTCGTCACAACAAAAGCTCAATATCCAGTTCAGCATTTATTTGAGATGACAAAGAACAGTTGTTATAAAAAGATTTACTTTGTTATGGCTGATCTCTCCCCCCTCCCCACAAAGATATTTTAAGACTATCTTGTAAGAGGTATTCTCAATTATCAGTGATACCTTTGAGCTTTTAAAAAAGCTGTTCTCTAGTCACCTTTGCAATGTCCCCGATTTCCCCACCAGTATGCCTAAAGCAAAACAAACACACTGCATTTCAAAAGTGACTGTCCATGTTGTGTTCCTAGCTGGAGCTTGAAAAGATGTCATGTGGGAATCAGCTCTTAGCCTTGTGCTGTAATAAGAACATTGACTCTGAGGATGTAATGTTAACTTGCAGGGAGGGTGAGTGGGTGGAGAGATTCCTTTTTTATCTGGAGAGAGGTGTGGTGTGATTCTGTGATGCAAGAGACCTTCCAACTATCTTGCCCCTTGAAAAGGATCCTAAATCACTAGAGCACTGAAATATTTAGATGGACACCAATGATTGGTTTTGCTCCTAGAAATCCATTTCCTTTTATTCTGAAATATGTATTTATACATATAAATACCCCTGCTAGCTGGGCACAGGGGCACCTTCTAAAATGCTGATTCTCTCAATATTTAGCATGCCCCTATTCATCCTCAGCATAGCATCCATCCTTCCCATGACTGGTGCTGGTGTCTCTCCCTTGTGTTTCCTTTTAGATTCAGATCCCTTTGCAGGCAGAGAGGGAACCATCTTATTGTTATTGTTCATTTTTCTTATGTAAACTGTGTCGAGAATGTTTTGTTGAAAAGTGCTATATGAATAACAGTAATGTATATGTCAAGCCTGTCAGTCAAGCTGAGGGAGGGGTGAACTGAACCTGAGCACTAACTAGCCAGTCAGGAGGAGGAAGAGGAAGAGGAGATGCTTTCGAGTCGACACTCCTACCCCCCTTCCTTCCTGGCGAGGACTCATCTCACTTGAAGCAGAGATGAGTTCTATGATCAGGAGCCAGCCGTGTACCATGGATGTGCCTCTCTGCTCTGTTAGCAGGGTGATTGTCTTAGGACTGCTTTGAACAATAATTTCTTGCCCATGTAATTAAAAGGGGGCTGTGCCAAGACTGTGCCCATCCTGAGATCTTTCATGGATATTCTGATATCCTTCCAGTGCATTCCTTTATTTAATTTCTGTACTGCCTGATATAGAAATCTCCAGGCAGTGTACAAGTTAAAACATAATAGAAAAACAATATAAAACAGTTAAAATCCATAGAACAGATAAAAATCTCAATAAATAAAAACACATTAAAATTCGATTTCAGTTGAAAGCCTGGGAAAACAGATATGTCTTCAGCGTCCTCCTCAAAACAAACAGAGAAGGAGATGTTCTTATTTCAGGAGGGAGCACATTCCAAAGCCCCAGGGCAGCCGCGGAGAAGGCCTGGTCCCGAGTTGCCACCAAATGAGTCTGCGGTAAATGTAACCAGACCTCTCCAGATGATTTTAATAGGCGACAGGGTGCATGGCAGAGAAGGTGCTCTCTTAAATACCCTGGACCCAAGCCATTAAGGGCTTTATAGGTAATAACCAGCACTTTGTATTTCATTCAGAAACATATCGGAAGTCAGTGCAGTTCATTTCAAAATTGGTGTTATATGGTCCCTTCGGGTAAACCCAGAGACCAGTCAGGCTGCCACATTCTGCACCAATTGTAGTTTCCAAACTACATACAAAGGCAGCCCCACGTAGAGTGCATTACACTCTAGCCTAGAGGTTACCTAGAGGTCAAGCCTAGAGGTTACCAGCATATGTACCCCTGTCCATATGTCATTTGTCTCCAAAAATGGACTTATCAGGCATATAAGTCGAAGCTGATAAAAAGCACTCCTGGCCACTGCCTCAACCTGAGAAACCAGGGAGAGTTTGGGATCCAGGAGCACTTTTGTTTGCTGATCTTTGAATTTGTGCTAAAACACTTTCTTCAGCTACATTAAAAACAAGCATTAAAATGTTTGCCCAGTGGTGCTTAATTGAAAAGGCATCATAGTACAAATTTAAACAGTGATTAAAAAAGGAAAATGCTGCGAAGACAGTGTGTTCAAGCGCATTGTTCACATGACTTTGCCATGACCATGAATGTGAATAAAACTGTGAGATCTGCACATTAAGGAAAAATGCTTTGCCACACTCCTGGTAAATCACCTGCAGGTTTCCATGTGGCTTACAGTGGAAGAGCTATGACTGGGTAGTGCCCCCCCCCAAAGGCTAATCTGGAAGCACCCCATGGGCCTTCCACCTTTTTGCATCTATCTCTCATTTGCATTCATTGTTCACCCCATTTAGCATTCATTCTTAGGAGAGTTTAATCAGAAGCAATTTTGTATGGTACAATTCACTCTTTATTAAAATACATACCAAGTGAACTTGTTAAACATGACTGCACACAGCACATTAGATTAGTTATATTGCTAGATGAAGAAGAGCTGCTGAGTGCGATTTTGAAGACCTCTTTAAATGAATTAGGGAAGCGAGTGTTTGCTGTACATAAACTTTGTTAGGTATGGAATGCAGCTGAAGCTTCTGAACTACTGTATCTTCATTCTGCTTTCTAAAGCTGTTTTTAAAAGTAGATTTAGAAGCACACTGTAAGAAAAATATCATTGCTCAGATCATAATTTTGATCATTAGTTCACTCCCTCTGTTAGTTCACTTACTCCTCTGAATGTGTGCGTGCGTACACCGAATCCTGCTGCCTATTGAAGGCAAAACTTGCGCTTGACCAAGGGCAGTTTCTATTCAGTTTCAAGTTGATTCTGGATGAAAACTGCAAAGACAGATCTATCTTCTAAGGGAGACTAATTCAAATATTTTATTCTTAGCCTATTGTATCACTTCTTCTCCAGGCTGGCATTTTAGAGTAATCATATCAGCAGATATCCAGACTTCAGTTACTTAATATTACTGCGCAGGAGTTGCTCTAAATTTCAATAGGATTTCCTCTAGTAAATTTAGTCAGCATGCCAGCCACTGTTGAGAAATTCTGCGTAGTGTGATCTAAAGGATATGCATGCCCATGTAATATTGAAATGGAGACAGTGAGGAGATTCTCACTATCGGGCAAAAAGCAGGCTAAGGGAGCCTGCCCGATCGTGTGCTGCCACGGGAGGTGCGTGGCTCCCGGCACCAAACCCTCCTAATTCCCCCTCCCCTTAGACGAGGTTAGTGAAGCGAGCACTCCACTAACCCTGTCTATTTGATCGTGTATTGCCACGGCATGGTTCCACAGTGCAGCAACACATGAGGAGACCCCGCCAGGAGCCTGATATAAGCCTTCCGGCCCTCGGGGTCTCTCCAGGATGCCCTGTGTGCTTGTGTGGGACATCCTAGAACATCCGGGGGCCACGTGGGCCCCCAATCCCAGCAGCCCCCTCCGGCTCCATGATGGAGCCGACAGTCATGTGGGTGGCCGATCCGGCCGCCCAGGACTGTCTGAGGATCATCTGCGGGGAGAGTGGGCTAAGCCCGCTCTTCCCACAAACCCTTTTAAGGCAGGTCTCACTGATCATGAAACCCGCCTCAGTGTATTACTTTATTATGTTCTGAAGTCCAGCTGAGATCAGGCATGCCTGGTCTCTGGATGGAGGCCAGAATATGCAAGGGGTGTATCAGATCCATAATATCAGTTACAGGTGTGTGCCTCATCCTATCACCAAAGGGAATCCTCTAAACTAGGAGTTTCCAATCTTGGGTCCCCCCCAGCTGTTGTTGAACTACAACCCCCAACGTTTCTACCCACAATGGTCTTTGTAGCTGCAGATGATGAGAGTTGTGTAGTTCAACAACATCTGGGGACCCAAGAATGGAAACCCATCCCCTAACCATTGAAGAAAAAGCAGCTCTCTTCCCATTGCAAGCAGGACAAGATCAGTGGTGGATCTGGACCATGGCCTTAATTTGCAGCCAACATGAAGAGGAGAGGAGCAAAGGGGAAAGCATGTTGCCCTATTTTAAGAAGAGTCCCCCGTCGTCCCCCAGAAAGAGGCACCCTGAAGGAAAATGTAACAAAGGACAACATTGATTGCACCTATTCATGGTCCAGAAGAATTATTCAAAACAATTACTTTTGTTGTGGATAGGAAACTAAACCAAAATTGGGATGCTATCATTAGACCTGTGTCTGTGGCTAGCAGGAAGAGCAAGCTAGTGTGATATAACAAACTATAGTATTTGGACTTAGAAGATCTACATTCAAATCTCCACTTAGTTATGCATCTCAGTTGGTGAATTTGGTCCAGTCACTGTTTATCGACCTGGCATACAAAATCACTATTCTAATTCACATAAATTTTCATAAGGCTCTACTGAAGGGTAATTAAGAGGCTATACATGACAAAAACAATCCAATATTCCACTCTGACCCCTTGAGAAAGATAGAGGAAGTAAAGAAAAATTACTCAGGCCTACAAGGACATTTGGATATTAATGAAAGGAAAAGAATGATTGTATCCCGTTTTCTTCCCCTGATTTACAGTTCAATGGATGGACACTGAAAGAAATGGGTCAAGTATATGTGCATTCTCTGTAGTCATATGTAGCTGGAGCTTTCAGGTGCATCCACATAAACGAAAAGTGTAGATCCATATAAGGATTTTGAAAGTGGTGCAATTGCAATGCCGTCCTTTATGCAGAGAGATGATTCAGCTAAGAGGTACTTTAATTGCTCCTTGAAGAGAATGAGTGGACAACATGACTCTTGAACCTGATTTTCTCAGACTCAGCATTTGCTGATAATAGATCCTCAAAATAAAAACCAGAGGGCAAGGAAAACAGACATTCATCATATGCCGTGTACAAGTAAAACTCATCTGATAACTGCTTTGAATAGCAATACATGAATAAACCGCAGATATGAAGAGGTGTTCCCAGAATGTATGAAGATGAACCCTTTTATCAGATCAGCTCTTTGTATGTTTTCCCACAACCTTTCATGAAGAGATCTAAAATTTCAAGTTCAGGTCAGTCCATTAAAAGATATTTGTCTTTTAGCCTAGCTGAATAACTATGATATTTCGATAGTCCAATTTCAAAATTACCATCCTTGGGTAAGGTACTGAAGTTGAGCATGTAGTGGCAAACTAGCTCCAGGTTCCCTTGTATGAAACTGTTTACATCCCTTCCAACCTGGATTCTAGCACAATTTGGGGACTGAAGTTGTCAGAAAATTGACAGGGAAGTGTCACTTTGCTGATTTCCCTGGATCTTTCAGCAGTTTATTCTACCATCTACTGTGGTATCATTCTAGGCCACCTATCTGGGATGGAAGCAGGGGCAATGTACTGATACTTTCTGACAGGTAGGTCCTAGAGATGATGTTGGGAGATGAATGCTCTACTTTGCGGCTATTGGCATTCATTATGCTGCAAGGTTCCGTCTCATCTCCCCTGCTTGTCAATATCTCATTTAAACCACTGGGAGAGGTCCAGGGGCGTAGCTAGGGGAGAGGGGGCCCGTGTTCATCCCTATCTCTGGTGGGCCCCCAGACCCCCAGAGTGTGGGAGATAATGAGGAAAATAGGGAGGGGTGGACCTGGAGGGCCCTCAGGAGCTGGGGAGTTCATCTGATGGAACTAGGGCAGGGATAGGCAAGCCTGGCTCGCCAGGTGTGGTTGAACTGCAACAACCATCACCCCCAACCACATCATTCCCAGCCACTCTGGATTAGGGTGTTATCAGTAGGCAGATGACACCTGACTCTGTCTCTCATTTCCATCTTCTGCCCCTGTGGAGGCTGTGAAGGTTCTGAATCTCTGTCTGATAGCACTTTGGATTGGGTGAGGGTGAATAAACTGAAGCTTAATCCAGAAAAGACAGAAGAACTGTTGGTTGAGGGTTCTGATGGTTCTGCAATAGATGTTTGACCTGTTTTGGATGGGACTGCATTCCCCTCAAGCAGCAGGTTAGAAGTTTGGTTGTGCTTTTGGACTCTAGTCTCCTCTGGATGTGCAGCCAAGAGCATTTTTAATCTTATTTGCCAACTACAGTCTTTCTCGAAGAAACCAATCCTTCATGCTCTTGTCACCTCTAGGCTAAATTATTACAATGTGCTTCAAAGGTAGGGCTGAAGACTGGACAGAGCGCAGCTGCCAAACTGGGAATGGGAGCTGCTAATTCTGATCAAAGTAAACAGGTTTTATACCAGCTGCACTGGTTACTTCTTTGCAGGCTCAATTTAAAATGCTGGTCTTGCCGTTAAAGCTGTCAGTGGCCTGGGCCCAGAATGCCTCAAGAACTGCCTTCTCTCATATGAACCTGTCTGAGCGCTTTGCTCTTCATTGGAGGCCCACTGGGGCCCCCTGCCACCAGAGGAGCTGAGGGCCGGTACATGGGAGAAAGGTTTCTCAAGTGCAGTGCCCAAGCTCTGGAACAGTCCCCCAAGAGAAGTACACCAGGTCCGATCACTGCTTCCTTTTAGGCAAGCAACAAAGACGACGTTATTTCAGCAAGTTATTTTTAGATTGAAATTATTGCTGCTGCTCATTTTATTCTATCTACTTGTATGCTGCTGTTTTAGTCTGTGTTATTGTGGTTGTAGAATTATTGCTTTTACAAATTTGCTTTATATATTGTATTTTGTATTGATTGATCGTGTTGTGCCCTGCCTTGGATATATTCTAGAAAGGCAGCATGCACATTATTATTATTATTATTATTATTATTATTATTATTATTATTATTTGACGTGATGAGGAAAATTACCCAGAGTAGACCCACAAAAATTAAAAGGACAAGTTAGGATTGGGCTAACTTGGGTTTGTTAACTGCAGATGTGGCTTGACTCTCAGCATAGCACGGACAAAGGGGGAATGAAAGCAAGTTTTGCTTCTTCTCCTTCCCCACAAGAGCCTATTTTGCATACAGGAATATGTCCACAAAGGCTGTGCAGCCGTATGTTTCACCTTCCAAAACCAGCATGCTCCGTCACCACTACACAAGCCACCAGAGGTGCACTTAAGTAATTTTGGAGCCTGGACATAAAGGCATTTGGAAGTCCTCCCCCCCACTGGAGCCAGCCCCCCTGCAAGTTAAGCATCATCCCCCTACACACACACACACACACACACACACACACACACACACACACACACACACACAATTTTTAACACGTGGGTTCTTGAGAGCACAAACAGCAACTGAACTCATAAGTATGTAAGAATATAAAACAGGTATACTTTTGCAAATATGCATTAGCAGAAACATTTCAACCTGCAACTTAACATATTCCCATCCCAAATATTTCTTTCCCCACTCCCACCATTATCTCTAAAGCACTTGGCACAGGTAACAATCGCACTCGGCCGCACGACACAGTGAGGGCTGGCAGTTCAGCAAGGTGGCCACACCACCCAGGACAGACTGAGGAGGATTTGGGGACTCCTGGGGGTGTGGAGGCCCTGGACTTTGGCCCCAAGGTCCAGGGGTAAGAGTGCCACTGCTAGCCACTTTTGAGACTGGTTGTGGTGTTCTCCTAGTTTTGAAACTCACCTGGTACCAGTTCAGAAGCAGTGTATGCACCAGCATGATGTGAGAAACTTTAGAACTGCCATAAATTATTGAGGAACATAGGAAGCTGCTTTATACTGAGTCAGACTTTGGTTCATCTAGCTCAGTATTGCCTACACTAACTGGCAGTGGCTCTCCAGTGTATCAGGCAGGCGTGTTGCCCAGCCTCGACTTCTGGATAAGATGGCGATATAGTGGGACACATTTCAATGCACTCTGGAGCCTGCCACTTAAATAATCTAATCTAAACTGCTTAATTTTTCTTATCAAAGTAGGACTTGGCAGCTGGACAAGTGATTATCTTCTTCTTTGGCTGTGTAGAACAAGTATGGACCTATAACAAAATATTGTGTTATATTCCTGGTGTGCTTGTATTACTTGACTCCCTGTGAGGGGGGAGCATGGTGAAAAAACAGAAGTTAGCAACAACAAAAAAAGAAAGAAAAGGAAAAGGAAAAGAAAAGAAAAGAAAAGACAGGAGTGGAGGAGTCCTTGTTCTAACTTGAGTTGTCATGCTTCATGTGCCATTTTTATTTTTGCTGATTTCTGGAGGTTTCGTGGTGGTGAGGCACTGCTGTTCCATTCCAGCTCATTTTTATTCAGTCCTAAAGTTTCCGGAGTTAATGGCTGTTGAGGGGTCAGTTTAATGTTTTCATCAATATTTGCTGAGGTTCTAGGAGAGAAAGGGGATTGTGGAATAGGTTACATCTAATAGTGAATGTTGTTAGTTTATTGTGTGACTGTGTGTGTGCATGTACACAGTCAATAATCTGCAGATTAATAGATTCAGTGCACAACTTCCCCTTCTATATCTCAGGAGAGTTCACCCAGATGCAGTTGTTTTTATCTTATTTTGGAGGGGATTAAACCCCCACACACCAAGAGCTTACCATAGTTACTCAATTGAAGATGACTCAGAATTTAAAATGACCCCCTTAAAAATAAAGGTTAAATATAGGTTATACCTGCATTTACTGAAAAGGAACAGGACTCTGAATTTAAGATGACATCCTGGTTTCTAAATAAAAAATTGGAAAAAACATGGTTTTGGGTTCAGGTAAAATGCGTGACTAACAAGCAGAAGGTTTCCGGTTCAAACCTCTGCTAGTACTATATCAGGCAGCAGCGATATAGGAAGATGCTGAAGGCATCAGCTCCTACTGCATGGGAGGAGGCAATGGTAAACACCTTCTGTATTCTACCAAACAAAACCACAGGGTTCTGTGGGCGCCAGGAGTCGAAATGGACTTGACGGCACACTTTACCTTTAAATGCAGTAAGTGTGTCAGACCCCTTCTCCTTTAAAAACACAAAGATGTGAAATGGCTGGTGATAAAACTGAAGCGTTTTACAGAGTTTCCCCCTCAGAAGCAGAAGGGGTTCTGACTATCTTGAAGGAGTTTTCTTGAAGCTGAGAAATTTCCCACTTTTTTGTTCAGTGTTCAAGCCCTTTTTCCCCACCTCACCACTGAGTTCCATTAGCTCAGCCCACCTGCTTGTCTGTTAACTGCACTCTGAGTCCACAAACATCTCATCCCATTGACTTACATGGGGGCAGTTTGCAGAGGGTGGGTTGCCTGCCTTAGGGTTTTTTCTTCTTCTGATTTCTTTGAACACTGATGTATCTGTGGGTCATCCTGCACTTGCTAGTACCTCCCTCTCACCTGCAGGCACTCTGGTTATGAGTCCATAGGGATAATAAAGTTTCCAAGCCTTTTGGAAATAGTATATAGATGTTCACTTGGCCTGTGCAGGTGAATGGAAGGTAACCAGGTACTATTATGTGTTTGAAGAAGTCATAGAGTTCTGCCACTCTCTCAGATTTAGAGTCACAAATGCTAAGAAAAGCTCTCTGACTGAACAAATCCAGTCTTAACAAGATCACATGGTCTGAAGCTGATGAAGTTCACTGAGGTGTATCTAGATTACCACATGTTTTTCAAAGATAAGGTAGATCATGTTTCCTAGCCAGGCCTGAGAAGGAAGTAGGGAGTAAAATAGACCTCCTCCAATCCAATCCAATCCAATCCAATCAATCAATCAATCAATCAATTAAAAAAAAGTTTTTAAAATGGATTGGATTGAAACTTCTGTTGTGTAGCAAACTTGGTCAGTTCAAGCTATTTTATGACCACAGGCAAAAATTAATGTTGATACCCCACTAAATTACATAATGCATTTTGTGAGTGTGTCTTCATGTCTTTGTATTAAAGAGTTTTCCTGAATTCATTTTTCATGTTTTGGAGAGTGGGAGGAAGAGGCTGCCAGTGGAAAATGATGGATTAATGAGAGACGACACACACATTTACATCTGGGACAACAGGGCCTGAGGCAGGGTAGAACTTAGGCTTCTTTCCTTGAGGCTCCCCCCCCGCCCCAGTTTCAGCTCCTTCTCCTCCTGTACTATACAAGTAAATAATGGTTGATGTACAGAACACTGGTACAGTGAGAGAGCAGTCTAACCGAGTTTGTCAATTAACTGCACTGCTGCAGCAGGGAAGCAGCAATTTTTGACGCCCACCCCTTCCCCAGAAAGTCCTCTCTGCCCCCTAAAAATATGTCCCTGAGGGCTGTACAGCCCTTGGGGTCATATTTTTGGGTGGTACAGAGGGTTTCCTGGTGAGAGAGAGGGTGTCAAAAATCACTGCTTACCTGCTGTATTGGTGCAGTTAGTTAGGAAGGCCCTGGTACATCCTTGTTCTGCCAGATACTTTTGCTCCATTCAAGTGTATGGAGAAAGGGAAAAGGAGCTAATTAGGAAATCAGGAATGGGGCATGAAGAAATGACACGACATAAGAGTCTGACGGTGGGTGGAGGGAACGATGACACTTTTGTTCCTTCTCCAAGATGTTTCTGATTAGCTTGGAGCCCCTGGAATTGTGCCCACCTGTTCTCTCTATTGGTCCTGAGAGCAAACAAAACTGCCTTCTGTATTGGGCAATATGTTCAGTTCTTTGAGCTCTGCTTGGACCAAAGTATCTGAACTTTGTGCTCCCTAATTAAGGTGACCTCATCCTGTTACCACAGTAGTGTTTAAAGTCCATCGGAGTGGGGCGTACACACAAATCCTGAGCTCAAAATAGCTCCATTCCGATTACCCCCTCACTCCCTCACAGCCGTCCCTCTCACATTTATGTTCTTGGGGCCTAGATTTGTTTGGTCTGACTTCAGAAATGCAGCTTGTTACCAGCGCCCTGATTCTGTGCTTGGCACTGACTCCTGGGAAGTGCACTGAAGGGACGATGCAGGACAACACCATCCACCAAGCAGCACCGCCAGAAGAAAGCTTGACATCAGACTGGGGGATTGGGACAATCCGGAACAGCTTTGAAACCGTTACTGGCTATTTCGACTCCTTCATGGAGATGCTAGGAGGGAAAAATGGAGTCTGTCAGTACCGGTGCAGATATGGTAAGCTCTTCTTCTTTCATAACCAATCAGGGCTGCTCTAGGCAGCAAATTATTAATACTCTCATCCAAAATGCTTTCCTCCCCCACTGAATGAGGGCCTATTGATTTTGCTAGTAGTAAAAATTCTCTCTTTCCTCATTCCAGTTCTGTCACTGACCAACGGGAGTGACTGGGAGCGACAAGGGAGAAATGTTTTTTTAAAATGCATATATTGATTGATGATCATTAAGAAAAGCTCCCAGAGTATGTGAAAAGTGGCTTTCCTTCAAGTAACTACAGGGATCTGGTAATAGGGAGATTGAGGAGAAAACTATATGCCGGGGGTGAGGTTGATTTGTCCTTCCCCGCCCCCCAGGTACTGACTGCATTTACATTCCTAAGGCAAGTGGCTCTGTATCATCGTGCCCCATTTCCCTGTAGTGGCTGAATTTGTCTCAATGGCTTGTCCATCCATCTTCCAGTAACCTCTCTACATTTCAGAAGGCCTGGCCTAACAAAAAGGCAGTCCACATGTTAAAGTCCAAACTAATTTGCACCAGTCCAACTAGGCTATGTGCTTATAGATTCAAGTGTGCATCTTCTATTAGACTGGAAATCACTTGTGGCAGAGTCAGTGCAACAAGAGTAATTCCTGTCTGCATGCATCTTCTGAACTGTTCGTGGAATGGATGAGCACATTCCTGGATCAGGAATGATGAGCACAGCTCCAATCAGAAGGTTGGTGCTTTCAACTCTGATAACTTGATTATGAGAAGAGCAACAAAATCCATTCCGTTCTCTCAAAAACCAAAACAAACCCAGTAGACAAAGAGTTAGTGGCTCTAACCTTCTTGATTAGTGGAGTAGATGCACATCTACCTGTGTGCATAGCTGGATTGGGACCACTAACTATTCTTGTCACATGTTTGTTGTCTTATATGACCATGCACCAGAATAGAAGGGTAGCACATATGCTGCCTTATTCTGACTCAGACTATTGAGACATGTAGCTCAGTGTTCTCTACATACAGAGACTCACAGCAGCTCTCCAGGATTTCAGAGGACAGGGGTCTTTCTCAACCTTGCCTGGAGTTGCCAAGAACTGAACTTGTTCTGCACACTACACACTGTATTGAAAAATATACTCTACAACTGAGCTGTGAACTGTTTCATAAATATAAGCAATCTTTTAGAGCACGAAAGATTTCGTTTCTGTTTTCTCTTATTTTCTTTTTGAGACTTACACAGCTGTGCATTTTGCTTTCACGATGTTACCCATGCTCCATTAAGTTCTGAAATTGATCCTAATGGAGTTCCCAAGAGCTGTTAATCAACTCCCTGCTCATTTTTTCAGAATAGCTGGCGATTGTATAACTTTGTTTTGCAGGTTCCAAAAACTTCCCAACTTTCCAAAAACTTCCATCGTTCAAAAACCAGTAGTATTTTCCACAGACACCAAGTATTACTGAGGGTTTAGAGCCATTTCACATGTTGTTGTTTTTAGGTGTGCATCTACAATACACACTTAGGTGTTTTAGATGTATTATAGCTTAAAAGTGTGCCGTGAATGAGAGCTGATTTGATTGAGCTGCACACCAGGACTACCTTGGTTTGAATCTCACATCTAACATGAACTCACTGTGGATTCAGTGGCTGGCCTTAAAGAAGCCACTTTTCAGCCTCAGCTACAATGTGGGGCTAATAATACCTTACAGGGTTGTTGTGAAGATTACAGCAAGATAATACATGTGAAGTGCTTTGCACACTCAGAAAGTGCTATGGGAATACCGGTCAACATCCAGACTAACAAATCGCTGGTGCTGCTAATGCTGTGCTTGTGCTACTGGAGAGGAGCAATTTTCTTAGATTCCCCTTCTCTCTGAAGCCCATTGTGACTCTCAAAAGTGTGTCACCATTGGTCTCAAAGTGTTATTTAAAGGCCCTGGGTATTTAAGAGAACGTCTTCTTCATTATGAGCCCCACTGCCCATTGAGGTAATTTGAAGAGGTCCATCTCCAGTTGCCGCCAGCTCAGCTAGTGGCCACACGGGGACAGGCGTTCTTGGTTGCTGTACTGACTACTGAGCCTGTGGAATGCACTCCCTACTAAAATAAGATCCTCCTCGTCTCTGACCATTTTTAAAAAGCATTTGAAAACCCACCAGTTCACCCAAGCTTTTTCAGCTTTTTAAATTTTTAAGTTTTCATCTGTTTTTGATTTTTAGATTGCCTAAATTGTTTTAAGATTTTCGTGTATGTTTTAACTTGTTTTATGTATGTTATTGTTAACTGCCCAGAGATGAAAGTTTGGGGTGGTGTACAAATTTGACAGATAGATAGATAGATAGATAGATAGATAGATAGATAGATAGAGCAAGAAAGAACACATTATATAGGCACATTAATCAGAGAGCCAGGATTGGCTGCAGCTGCTTGTCAAGGGTATTGCCTGCCACAATCCTGTTTTTTTCCTGCCATGTAATGTGGAGATTGGCCTTGGACATCACAGATCGTGGGTCAGATGCCAGCAAAGGAAGGGAGGGATTGAACTTGTTCTAATATGACACCTGGTATTGAAACAACCAGGATAAGGACACCTTGTTCCTCCTATAACCTTTGAATGCTGACAGCTTGGCCCCCAGTGAAGGTCTGAACAGGCTTCGATCTGCACCTGGCCTGCAGGAACTTGTGCAGGCTGTTAGGTTACAGGAAGGTAATGGTGCTCTTTTCAGGAGTGACTTAAACAGAGTCAGGGTGGCCCAAAAGATAGCAGTGCCTGAGGCAAGACACCAATTGCTGACGTGCACCATGACCTTTTGGCAGGGGGACGCGCTCTCTTTCAAAAGTGACCTTCTGAAAGCAGCATGGGAGCTGTGGGGAGGAGGGAAGTTGGTCAGCGGCCTCTTCTTCTCCCCTCATGCTTCTTGCAAACTTTGAAAGGAGCATGAGGAGAGGCTCTCTTTGCAAAGCCTGCAAGAGTCAGATTGGTCCCAAAGAGCTGCTCTGGTGGCAGCAGCGGGGGGGGGGCATCTTGCTCTCCTGCTAGCGCCACAATTATCTGCCACCTGAGGTGACCACCTCACCCTGCCTTATGAAAGGGCTGCCCCTGCAGAGTATGAATACAGTCAGCCATTTGCCAAGTGGCAACTGACTGTTCTGTGCATATGACCAAGGAACCAAGAACCTGTTTTATCCTGCCAGGTGGTATATAAAATCTTTTCAGACTTATACACCTGATAAGAAATCAAAGGAAACAGGGAAGTGGTCATATTCAGTGTACCACTTCATTCATTCATTCATTCATTCAATTTCTATATCGCCTTCCAAAATGGCTCAGGGTCGTTTACATTAAAACAAAACAATTAAAACCAATTAGCAGTTAAAAACAGAGGTTGTAAAATACCATAACAGAGAAAACATTCAAAACAGTTTAAAAACCCCTGAAAAACCAGGTTACAACATTAAAACCATTTACAACCATTGAAAAACCCTGGAAGGCCAGGCCAAACAGATAGGTTTTAAGGGCTCTCCTGAAGACCAATAAAGAATTTAGATGACGGATTTCTGCAAAGTGATTTCTGCACTTTGCAGGCCACAGCAGAAGACTAGCTTTCCAAATGGTTGCTATGGTTGTTGGGGGTTGTAATTTTTTATCCCCAGTTAATCAGCAGAGCACTAAAGAAGCTATCCATTCCAGTTACAGAGTAGTTGCAGAGTTTAGTTGTTGCGGCTATTCAGAGAAGACACATGGAGATTCTTGTAGATCTAAATACTAAATAGATTCATTGGTGAAGTACACTGTGGATAGGAAAGACCTAACCCTAATCTATAGAACTACATAATGAATAGGTAGGGGAGAGATATATGTTTCCATATGCTCCCTACAAGGAAAGGAAGGGGTTATGACTCAGCACAGGAAACACCTGTAGAGTCATATTAAGGGTCATAGAGTAGAGACAGGTAGAACAGTTAGGGAGACCCTTACTCACTATCTCTACTCCCAGTGCCCCTAGTGGTCATTAGGATAGTTGATGCAAAAAGTCGATGCACTGGAAGTCCATCTCCAACAATGGTAACATGTCCTTTGATAAATGTCTGTTGGTATTAACCCACTGTTTGACAGCCAACTTGTTACACTACTCATATCTGTCCAGAGATCTCTTATAATGAACACCCTCCCTGTGTGGCTGACTGACTGGGCTGTTTGGCTGACTGACTGCCTGTCAAAAGGTTTTTGAACACACAAGAAACTTCTGCTCTTGAATGGTCAGGAGCTGCTGGAAAGCAGAAGCTTATGAACTCTGGAATGATGTGGGCAAGAAGGAGAGAAAAGGTTCATCTGACTAACTGCAGAGTTTCCAAGAAATGAAGGGTTAATCATTGGTTGATGGACAGTTGCTTGATGAACCTTGTTGTCAAGGGTGTGTGGCTATGTTCTCAGTGGAGAGTTCTAAGGATGAATGACAGCAGAGGCCTGTTAGAGAACGTCATTTGGGGGCTGAAGAGGAAAAGATCTGGAGCGGGGGTGGGGGTGGGGAGTGAAACCGTGCTGCGAGGTAAAGCAGAGACTAAGAAGGGAATCTAAAGGAGGAATTGTAATCAAGTTAAAGGAGTTGATTGAAAGAAAGAGTGAAAATATATCATTCAAAATACACTTCTGGGAAAGATACAATTTAATTCAGATTTCTGAAGTCTATCATATTTAATGGCAGTCACAGGCATACCCTATGAAACAGGGAAGAAAGTAACTGTTGCAGGGCGTAGATATAACTGAAGGCGTGTGGGGGACATATGTCCATGGGCCCCGAGGGAGGGAAGGTGGGAGGGGCCACAGGCTGGGCGACAGCTCGCTCTTCATTGTCCTCCTCCCACCTCCTCAACTCACTGGCACACTGCTGGCATCTAATCCGCCAGCTCATCTCCACTTCCAGCAAGATGAGTCTTCTCGGGGAGGGAAGGGGAAGGGTTATCAAGCAATTGTCTTCTTTCCTCCTCTCCTCCTGGCTGTGCTTAGTTTTAGCCCACCCCTCTTCCTGGTGGACTTACAGGATCAACAGCGAGGGAAATGTTGCTGAGCATCAGCCAGCCAGTCACAAGGAGAGGAGGCGGGAGGGATGTTGCCTGACACTCCTCCCCCTTCCCTCCTAAAGCTGAGACAAGAGCTGGACCTTTTTCAATTAAAGAAGCTTAGTGTCCACCATTTTTTACTTCTGTCTGCATTAAAAAGAACAGGATAAAAAACATAATCCTCCGTTTCTCTGCTCTCCCTACAAAAAACCTTCCTTAGCACTGGGTTCAGTGCTAATTGCTAATTGCTGAGGCAAAATTTGGGACTCAGTTTCCCATGAAAAACTTTGACCAGGTTATGTATATGTTTGTGTGTGAGGAAAATGAATGGGCAAATAAGAAAGACAGAAGCATTGTTGGTGCTGTGTGAATATATGAGGTAATTATATATGTGTTAAAAATGTTTCTGAGCCAAAGGAATGCACACACGCAAGTGTATGCAGGTGCGCGTGCGTGTGTCTAGAATTATTTGCATAAGAGTGGAAGAGCCTTTTGGAGAGAAGTGGGGGGCGGGGCAAGATAGGAAGGGGCCCATCCTCACTTCTTGTCCCAGGACCCACTCCAGCCTTGTTAGGCCTCTGAAGTGTTGCTAACAAAGACTACAATGAGATGCTGGGAGGTACACTATGTTGAGATAAGAAAAGATTTAAGTCTGAGTCTGAGTGGGGAAAATAACTAACTCGTGGAAAGGGTATAGCATCTTAAATTGTGGAATTGAACTGAATGGATCTTAAATTATGGAACTGAACATATTTATCTGAACCGAAAGAAGAACATCATTTTAAAAAATACTTTAAGCTTTTTCATTCAGTCCTGGATTTCTGGTTGGTTCATTCCTATTCCTATTCCTATTCCTATTCCTATTCCTATTCCTTTCCACTACTGAGTAAAAAAGGGATACAGAGGAATTCGAAGGAAGTGGTGGCAGCAAAAGACAAGGATATAAAGTGGCCAAGGAAGAAAGTGAAAGGAACAGGTTGTAAATGAGGTGCAACCATTTTACCAATCAATATCTCTTTACTATATATATATATATATATAGCAGTATATAAATATGATAAATAAAATAAATAAATGTGTTTTATAGAAATAAACAATAAATATATGCCACCTTTTGGTCCAAAAGTAAAAACAGTAGAAACCAGGCTAAATAAAAATCTATTTTAGTAGATTATTATGAACTAGTCACATTAGGCCCGTTACAATAACGGGCGCTAGAAGACCTTTGGGGCTGGCTCCCTTTCTCTCTCCTCTGGCCCCCCCCGTCTCCAGCGGGGCCAAGTGCGGCCGCTGCCGCCATCGGGGCCGGTCGCCCTGCCGCGGCTGCCGCTGCCATCGGGCCCAGTCGCCCCGCTGCGGCCGCCGCCGCCATTGGGCCCAGTCGGCCCGCTGTGGCCGCCGCCGCCATCGGGCCTGGTCGCCCCGCTGTGGCCGCCGCTGCCCTCGACTCCGGCCCGGTCGCCCTGCCGCGGCCATGGCCGCCATTAGGTCTGGTCCCTCCGCCGTGGCCGGCGCTGCCGCCATCGGGCCCAGTGCCGCCATCGGGCCAGGGGGCTGCAGCGGTGGCACACACGCCGCCACCAGCCTCCCTATGCTACTGTAGGAGCCGGTCCAAAAATTTAGGAGGCAGACAAGGGACACAATAAAATATTGAACTTAATGATGGACATTGTGGAGGGGGAATGTTTTACAGCTGCTTCTCTCATAACACAACAAAATCTTATGTAGATTTAACTAAAGGTTTATTGAGAAACAACTCCATTTTCTCCTACTCGACTCCACCCCCACCCCAAAACCTCTACAGGATCCCATCGGGACAAACATCTCAACAACACAACATAAAAGATTACTAGATAGAATGCCAGGGAGCATAAATGGGCTTCTCTTTATCCCCTTTATAAATAACACCCTTAGAACAGAAATAGGGCTTCCTGGGACAAATAAAAATCTTATTAAATAACTACCTCTGAATATCCTAAATTTCCATGTGCCAGGCTCCCTAGGATTTGTCAAGTCCTGTCCTAAACATAGTCATTCCTTCTAATGTAACATGTAAGTTATCTCCCAATTAAGAAAAACTTTGCAATATCTGGGTTTTAGGGCTGGATTTTAATTTTGGGCCAAATTTATTTGCAACATGTTGGCCACATTCGCATATAATGCAGAACCACCTCTCCCCCTACTCTCCCATCCAAATTAGGACATACTGGAGAGCATCCTCTCTTCAGTCAGAGAGACTTCAGAGAGGCGGAGGAGCTGGCTGTGTGGGCTTCCTTCTTGCTTGAAGGACAGTCTGCACAGCCAATCAGGGAGGGAGAGAGGGAGGAGTTTCCTTCCTCAACTTCAGTCTGGAATGGAAGGGAGGCTCCCTGGACCCTTGGTTTGGAGCAGCAAAACTCACTACAAACTGAGGGTTCAAATTGGAGTCTCCTGGGCGCAACCTCGTGTCGTGCTACGGATAGGACCAGAGTTTCACGTGTTTGGATTTAACAGTAAGTAAACTGTGTGTCCCTGAAATTCCAATCCCCCTATGTGCAAATGCGGCCGTTGTTACTGGTCTTGCTTGTAGTTCTGGGACAGCACTTTACATTTCAGCAGAGCCTATGCTTCCCCCCCCCCCCGCCTTATTTTCCATTTGCTGTAAGTGTGTTGAAGTCCTAAGCACAAAGAATATGTGTACATATCAAGGCACAAAAAATACTCTACATGTACATATAGAGGTACATGCATCATTGTTTATAAGATATGTATGGAAATGAAAGGCTTCTTGTTAAAATATCTGTAGTACATCCTCCCCCTTAAGATGTGTTTTTCTAAAAAAGCCCTTTGCTCATGATAACCTCCACTTGGCAGGCTTTTGAAACGAGCAACTAGAAAAGGCTGTCCAAAACCGGCAATAAAGAGATTTCATTAAACTACAGCTTAACCTATTGACAGATTAGTTGCCTCCAACCACATCATAAATTAGGTGGCTGATCTCTTCTTTCCAGGGCAGATAATCCCAAGCATTTGGCTGCTTTTTAAAAATTCTCTCCCTAATGCTGATGAACACATGTTTTGCTGACATGCAGGCAATTGCGAACCCATCTTAATAAGCAGTGGCAAAGTCCATTTCTATCTGTAACTTGTATTTGCCCTCTTGTGGCTTTCCATTCACTTGATTCCTTGCTGAGTTCTCAAAAGCCTGCTGTGCTGCAGAAGTCACACCAAAAAAGCAAAAGGAACCATTCATTCCCACTTCCATTGTAGATTATTATGTTTTAGTACTGTACACGTGTTGTATTTTATTATGCATATAAAAAGCAATGTGGCAAGTCAGTTGCTTGGTCTTATTGAACTGCCCATTTTTGTGTGAACTGGAAATTAAACATTTTCAGTGCGGCCACAACATTTGATTTTTGGCATACAATAGTATTTAGCATATGTGGCTGTCTTGCATAGGTGACATGTAACAGTATTGATTTTTGACAATTGACACCTTATTACATTTCACATCTGCTAAAATTAGGGTTGCCAGCTTGGAAGCATTTCCAAATCTGCGATTCAAAAGGCCTAGTGATGTCACAAGATGAGATCTGATGATGACACAGTATTGATTGATAAAAATATTATATATGCCTCTTCATCTCCTATCAGGCCAATTGAAGAGATTGTCTGGCATTCCAGCAGCACACATTCACTTTTGAATGGGGCAAATAAGGGAAGAAGCAGCAGAGATGGCAGGAGACTAGAGAATGAACTG
Organism: Hemicordylus capensis; assembly: GCF_027244095.1. Classification (NCBI taxonomy): domain Eukaryota; kingdom Metazoa; phylum Chordata; class Lepidosauria; order Squamata; family Cordylidae; genus Hemicordylus; species Hemicordylus capensis. The sequence continues at coordinate 236,944,309 of NC_069659.1, read as the reverse complement.
GCTTGCCTAAACAATTAAACTTAGCCTTCCTAAACCTGAGACCTGGCAGTCCGAATAAATGACATATGACTATTACTTACTAGGATATCCTAGTAATGAAAACTGAGATGGCAGTGTCTAAGCACTTGGATTTTGAGGAAAGAAAATGTATGCTCAGATTGTAAACATGCCATTTTCTTATCAACTCATGAACATTTTCTGATCACTTCATTTACAGTCCAGAGTAATTAGCATGTACCTCAAGGGTATGGCCTTGTGTATATAGCCTTAACTTATATTTCTATGGATATGCTTCCAATAACCCTGTGAAGCAGTTGGGGTGGGGTGGGGAGAGAGAGACTGAGACTGACCCAGTGAGCTTCATGGCTGAGTGGGAAGCTCAACCTGGGTCTCCTTGGCCTAAGCCTAGCTTCCTTCTAGTAACTTTTCTGTTTTACAGGGAAGGCACCAATGCCCAGACCAGATTACAAGCCTCCAGAACCCAATGGCTGCAGCTCCTATTTCCTGGGTCTCAAGGTACCCGAAAGTGTATGTACTGCTAACAGCTACTTTCCTGATGAATGCACTAACCAAAACAGCCAATAAGAAAGGCAGTTGTCTTTGCCAGCGATGTGATGATTGCTTGGTTATTTTTGTCCCTTAGCCTGCCCCGTCTCTCTGAAGGGGAGAGTTCACTGGTTAATGCTTGCCTAGACAGTCACACACGTCATGCTATCAAGTGCAAACAGTCTGCCTGGGCATGCCAAAGGTGGTGGCAGGCTGCTGATGGCAAGGGAAAGGACAATACGTCATCTGATTGCCATCTACTTAATCTGCTGTTTGATTGCCCGGGCACTAGAGCATTCCCCCCCCCCCCAACTGTTGGTGGCTGCTTCAGCATGTGAATAAATCCTACAGATGGGAACTGCGTAAATGGAGGCAGGCTCCCCAAACCCTAATTATCATAATACTTATTGCAAGGCAAAAGTGCTCCTTCCATTATGAATGCTAGAAGAGCCATAGGCTGCAACAGAGAAGCAAGCGGAAGATGTGTGGTAACAGGGCCCTTGGCTAATGTCCAGACTAGAATCTATTCATGGACACGAAGCCTAATGCCCATTGGTGCCATTGCCTGAGAGTGGATTCAGCAGATGGCAATTCAAGGCTTGCGAACAATATCTAAGCAGCAGCAGCAGCAGCAACAACAACAACAGCATCCCCATGTTCCTGCAAACTTGTTTGCAAGTATGAAATGCTGCCAGCAGCCACCTCTCTCTGTGTGGTCTTTTATTTCCTTTGTGCTGCTTCATCTTTCTTTGATATTGGATAGCACATGAAAAATATCTCACACTGTTCAGGATGTTGTTCTGCAGTTCTGGTCCTTTTAAAATGATTAAAGAAAAGGAAAATGTGCCTGTACTACCGTGATATGTCTCTGAGAGCTGGGATGGCTGGTTCATTGACACAATCAGGTCAGCTGTAACAGAGAAGGAATGGCTGGCGAAGAGGAATATCTTCTAGAGCTCTTTATGTAGTTAAAAGGCATGATTGCCTGCTAGGTGCTACCTTTGGTTCCCAAGACTGAAAGCCAAGTTATTAGCTGCCCTGATGGTTAATATCACTGCAATATACTGTCCTTTTCCTGGACAAAATGGACCAATGGCCTTTCTCGGGATAAGGCAAAGATGCATATGCTGCAGCTAACACATGGATAATGGAATGTTATAAGGAGCACTTAGGGATCTCTGGTGAAAAGTGAACAAATGGCTGGTGTCAGATTCCTTTCTTCCCTTTCCTTTCCTGTACAGCTGGATCTGGGCATCCCAGCCATGACGAAGTGTTGTAACCAGCTGGATATATGTTATGACACCTGCGGTGCCAACAAATACCGCTGCGACGCCAAGTTCCGCTGGTGTTTGCACTCCATCTGTTCCGACCTTAAACGTAGCCTTGGCTTTGTCTCCAAGGTGGAAGGTAAGTTTTCCATTCAAGCAGACAATATGCAGATGGATGTGTAGATCATGATTTCCTAAGCAGTGGGAGCAGATGGGGACAGCTATGGTCTCTGTGATCCAGCTATCTATGGTTCACTCTAAAATAACATTCGAAATTAGCTCCATTTATTCCCCCCACCTCCCTCTCCCTCTTTCTCTCTCTCTGGATAATGCGAATTCAGATTTTATTATATAGAGCTGAAAATTCTGGTAGATACACCAGGTATCCTGGCATGTTTCTCTTGTTTAAACAAAAAAGGTAGTCCTTTTCCTGTGTGGGACAGTCAGGAGCTGGAAGCAGACTGAACACAATACACTTGTGGACTGTGCCTAGCCCTGGGCTGTGTTTGGCCCAGGGTTTCCCATTTTCACCTTTCCATAGGATGGCAGTGCCCCTGTTCCTTAATAGAATCAAGCACTGGGAAGTCTGCACTAGCCTTCCCTAAGAGTGGAGAACTGGGAGCAACACACACTCCTTTTAAAGAAAGCAAACCTTGCTGAATAAGATAAAGCAGTTCAGAATAAGAACAAGATGCCATCCTTTTGAGAATTATTCTTAAAAACCTTAGAAGTTGGAAAGCACATATAATGCACCACATGTTGCTATGGAATATGTGACTCAACCAACATTTCTTCCCCACATGCCATTCCTTTCTCTCTGGTTCAGACTACTGCAATTAGCTGGCTAAGGGGTCACTAATTTATTTTCCAAGTGTAACAATTAAGATAAATGGGGAAGTTCACACTTCAGTGCTGCTGATGCAAACTCATTGCAGATTCCTTAAAACAGTGCCTCTCATCATTGGCTTCCTGTCTCATTAGGATGATTAAACATGTGTAAATTTTAGTACCTTTAAGTGTACATACCTAACAGAAGCAGAATAAATAGACAATACCAGAAGTCCTGAATAGTTTACACTATTAGAGCACCTTATCCAACTTTTCCCTCAAGCTCCTTTATCATTAAGATTCTGCCTACATTTGTGTCCCTACCTCTCCTAAGAAGGGAGAGAGCACCAGTGTCTGTTTAGATTTGTGCTAGGACAGTATTCTCAGGTTCCTTTTCAGCTTCACATTTCCATTGCTCAAGGTACAGTTGGCCTGTAAAGATTGTTGTAGCCATTCCAAAGCAGAATAAAATATTTATTAAGCAGTTTCCTGGAATGAACAATGGAAGCATGGCTCACATGGAAAGGCAATATTAGACAGAGGGCCACAGTTAATTGGGCCATAATCCACTCTCTTCCTTCCTGTTTGTGTTGAGACTTGGGCTGTGTGTTTCTTTGAATACTAACCAATGCCATTGCCTCTCCGCCCTAAGTCCTCTACCCATCACACTGAGTAACAAACTGCATTAGAAACTCTAGGAAGCTTCAAATGCAGTTTTTGATGTGGCACAGGGGGCTTTTATTCACAGGGAACAAACAAGTCTTATTGCATACGCAAACCTTAGTTGTGCTTGAAGTCCCTTTCTGCACTGAAATATGACCTTTTAAAAGCATGTGGTGCAATTTATATATTTTAAAGAAATCACTAGCAGTCAACATAATTTGCCTCTGTTTTGCATGAAAACCAGTTTGAAGCCAGTAGGAATATCAACTTTATTCTCTCGTAGCCCAAATACAGACAAAGGATTAGACTAAAAGAGGCCTTCATGCAGAAGCTTTGAAGTGGTTTGCCAGGTGACATGGCAAATTTTTTAGCTTACAGATTGACAAAAAAAACCTGACAGGGTTGTGGCAAAATAAGTCCTCCCACTCATCAGCTGAATCTTTGCTTTCATCTAGCTGACATGAGTAAAGGTCATGATTGTGCTGACTCACTGTGGATAGAATAGGAATTCAGATCTGAAATTAGTGTAATAAAAATTGTGAGCTGAAAACACTAGATACCAGATTATAAAAAATTGCCATCTAGTTTTCAAGACTTTAAAATGTACTGCTTCTCACTCCCCAGATTTCCCCAGCATCATGAGTGATATGCATTTAAACTTATAAACTCAGATAATGAAACTCACCCATTGATTACAGACCATAAAATTATTGAGTTGGAAGGGTCTGTGGAGGCCCTTCTGGAGTTCAGCCCCCTACTCCGTGCAGAAAACTGCTATAACATCCCTAACAGATGGGCAACCAGCCTCTGCTTGAAAATCTGTAAAGAAGAACTCATCACTGCATGAGGCAGACTGTTCCACTGTTGACCAGAAATTCAACTGTTGATTTAAGAAATTCAACCTAACATCTAGCCTAAATAAATAAATAATAATAAATTTGCTCCCTTGTAATTTCAACCCATTGGGTCTAGTCAAGGAAAACAGAGAAGAAGTCTACTCCTTTTTCTATATGAGAACCCTTCAGGTATTTAAAGATGGCCACCACATCTCCCCTTAGGTTTCTCTTCTTCAGGTTAAACATACCCGGGTCTTTGAACTGGGTTGCCAGATCTCATCGTGTTGTTTTCCAGATCACTGCTTAAAAGCTGCTCCTTTTAGCAAAGACATTTATCTGTCTCAGTATTCATGTCCCATACTTTGACTTGCTCTTTTCTCTTCTGCCTTACCATTAAGTATTTTTTAGGCAGGAAATGTTCTCTCTTCCTCATATGAAGTAAATTTATAGTATCATATATTTTATAGTAATATTCGCTCGCCGAACCTTTTTCTAGACTAGTTCTAATAGTTAATAAAAATTATTAGAGTTATAAATATTGGCTAGGAAGTGAGAAAGGAAGGAAATAAGGGCAAAAGCAGAAAGCTATTCATTTCTCATCATTGCAGGTACAAAAACCAGGGACAAATCACAGCGGAGGAAGGACACATACCTTACCAAGAACTGGTAGCTTAAATGAATTAGCACAAATTCATCAGCCTTCAGTGCTCAACTAGGCAAGATCTGGGAGATCTTTGATGAGGCTCATCCACCCACACTTATTTGAAAAATAATTTAAAAGCAGTTGGGAGTCTGAGAGCTGGATTGCCCAAAGCTGCCGCTCACGGAAGCACCAGCCATCACTTTTATGGTGCTTCCCCCTTCACACAAATGGCACCATAAAAGTGAGCAGCCAGCTAGAGGGGGCGAGTGACAGCTCTGAGGCGGGACTTCCTACCTACTTTTGGCACTGTAACCATGAGCATTGCTGCTCAAAATAACATCTGAAGAGGGCTAGGAAGAACTCATTTTCTGAGCTTCAGTTCAGACAAAAGATTCTACATCTGAAAAAAAGCAGTGTATGTGCTTCCACCTTAGCTGGACTGCTCAAATCCTGTGCTTAAATGCACCCTTAATGCAACAGTGTTGCAATAGAAGCCTGTGTTTTCAATATATCCTGGGTTTAGGGGACTCTTGTTCAGGGCCTGCTCAAATATGTATATGGTTTTATGGGTCAGTAGTCCTTGGGATGGACAGGAGGAGCCATTCTCTCCCTGTATTTCAGACTGTATGTGACTGTGCCTCAAAGGTGTACTGATTCTACACACTCAGTGACTTAATAAACATATAAGTGGGCTGATATACTTCACTGTGTTTCAAAAAGGGTATTTGCTTGTCCTGTGTTGATTTAGTTGTTATAATTGTTACAACGTATCATAAACGACCCAATTTTTTTTACAGTAAAGGCTCTTAACCTATCAGGTCTTTGCAAAAGAGGAGCAGGTAATCCTCTTGCTTCTGGGACAGCAGGCTCGCTTGCTGCTGGAGGAAAGAGAGAGACATAGAGTACCATTTCCCCGCCAAGCAATTCAGAAGACTGAACAAGCCCCCATCTAGGAACAATCAACCAGGAAGCAGTCTGTGGACAAACACTTGTCTACAGACATTAAGCAGAACACAAGCCTTTTAGAGCAGGCAGTGAACATGTATGATTGATCCTGACATGCCCCCCCCTTTCCCTTTTGCTGCAGCATGCGACTCAGTAGCCCAAACCGTATACAAAATGGTCCGGACTTTGGGCTGCCGCCCCTTCATGAACAGCCAAAGAAGTGCCTGCATTTGCAATGAGGAAGAACGTGATGAATTGTGAGACGTGTATCAAGCTGCTCGATGGCTCTGACTTGACATCTCCCTTCTCTTCTGAGGCTTGGTCTCCTGCCATCTGAAGAGGTGCCATTTTGTAACTGCAGGGTTAGGGGATCAGGTGGCTGCAGCAGTGCATTAACTGCCGCTTTTAAAGTTGGGATCGATCGAGAGAGGAAGGTGGAGCAGGAGGCTGCACTGGCCTTTACGCCACTTCAGTACCATCTGACGACTTCCATCACCTTTCCTGACTGAGCATCTGCTTGACATAATTTACAGTCTTGTATGAAGACCGCCTGGGATTTGTGTGACTATCTCATATATGGTCACATACATGGTTAGCAGGGGTTAGCACTCCTGCTAACTTGGCAAAGAGGCACCTTTTAACGTGATGAGCCTCTTTATTTAGCAGGGGGAGAGTAACTGGCCCTATCCACCCCCAGCACAGTACCCCCAGTGACTGTTGCTGGTGTCTGTCTTATGTTTCTTTTTAGATTGTGAGCCCTTTGAGGACAGGTAGCCATCTTATTTATGTATTATTTTTCTGTGTAAACTGCCCTGAGCCATTTTTGGAAGGGCGGTATAGAAATTGAATTGATGATGATGATGATGATGATGATGATAATGACAAAGACTGCAGTGCAACACTGACTACAATAAATTCTGGCAGCATATATGTGCATAACAGCACTACCAATATCACAAGACATTTACTGCTGCCATAGTTTTTTGAGAGCTGCTGAGCCATTCAGCTTTGTCCTACTGGCTATGCAAACCCCATGCTATTGAAAAACAAACATAGGGCTGTGCCGGCAATTCTGAATTGCTCAGCAGGCCATAGAATGGTAATCTATATACATTCACCTTAGGAACAAAGAGGGGAATAACCACAGGACCACACTCTGTATTGGCTTTGGCATTCTCATTTATTTCATTTCCATTAAGTCATGACTCCACTTTAAAAGGGACAACATATGTATCACCTAATAAAGAGAGAGAGAGTGGAACAAACATTCTGAGGAGAAGAAAAGTTTAAAATACAGGCAGTTGCAAAACTAACATTTTTTAAATAACATATATAGTTCAAAATAACACCAGAGATTGCAGGTAACATTAAGAAGCTCTTTTCTAGCTATATAGAATTACTATTATTTTACAGCTTCAGGTGGTACACTACATATATTTTTGTAATCATACTTCCAAAATATAACTCTTATGCCCTCCAGATTGCTGCCTGTGTACACTCTGTTTGATCAAGGAGTTGCTTATCGCAAACTGAAGTGTTGCTGACATTTTGTCTAGCGCCTTCTCATGGAAGATAGGGGAAAAAATTCTAAATATAATCTGTTGCAATTGAACTTCCTCCATTCTCTGATTCGTAACCTATCTGAAACCCTTGGAGCTATTTTGCACTGCAGTGATACCTTGTATGCTTTCCAACGCTTTCCATTTACATAATATTGGTTTTACACTGTTAATTTTTTTTTCATGATCTCATAACTAAAGCATATCGGCCTCCCCTCCCCCTGTTTCCGTATGTTATTCTATCCTATGATATGTGTGTGGTCCCTTAGAAACTGAATTTGCTAACTCTGTTACTTTCCTAGACTGTCCTATGATTGTTACATTTTTAATCTCTCACAATACTTCTGTATGAAAGCAGAACAAGAGCAATTTGGACAAAACTAAACAAAAGGCAAAACATTCCATGAACCAGGTGTGGGACGGGAGGACAGAAGGGAGACCACAAGGGCAATGTCAGCTCTATCCACTGGGAGTAGTACAAGCAATGGAATTTTGATCAATGTACATTTGGAATTGAAACAAGTACAATTTTCAGCACCAGAATAACCACATCGACGACTTTTTCCATAGTACAGATGATGCACTATGCAGATTCTTTCAGTTAGCATAAGCATGATGCTGACACTTAGCACAAGTAAAATATTAGGCTGCAATCCACAAACTACTTCTGAATAATCCCACAAAAAGAAGAGAGAAGGGGTAAGAAAGAGACAGTGCTAGAAAACTGAATGCTGGGAGCTTCAGGTTCAGCCCGGTTAACTGGGAGTCATTGGGCGGGGGGCAGTGGCAGGGGGAGTGAGGTCACTGCAAAGCAAACCAACTCAAAAGCCTGGCAGGTCTGCTTCGCACAGTTCTAGGAAACAGTATTAAAAACAATTCAGGCATAAGTAGTCAGTACTTGGCATAAGTATTTATGCCAGTAATGCTGGCATAAGTAGTTTGTGGAGACCTCCAGATTCAGTATCAGTGAAATGCACACAATTTGATATTGTGTGCATTTAAAAATATTGTGTGCATTTGAAATGATATTGAAATTAGTCCTATGAGCTTTAGTGGGTCTAATTATAGAATCATCTTTTGCAGAGTGATGTCAGCACAAACTGACATTTGGATTTGTATGTTAAGCTGGTGTTGTGAAGGGCTTCAACACACATCCAGATTACGAGTTACTGTGCACCATAGGCTCACCTCATTTTTGGAAGATTTTCCTGGACATCATGATTTATCATTTCACCTTAAGTTGTTGTACTAATACATCAACCTGCCTAGATCCACCCCAGATAACCAAACTGTGTTGATTTAAGTCCAGAAGAAGCTGCCTTATTGGTCCATCTCATTCAGTATTGTCCACTTTGACTGGCAGTGTTTCTAGAATTTCAGATCTCCAACCCTATCTGGAGCTTCTAGGGATTATACCTGGGATTTTCTGCATTCAAAGCATGTGCTCTTCCACTGAGCTACAGCCCCATCCCAATTTCAAAACTCACAAATGATCATGTGCCAGTTTAAATTGGTGCTTTGCAGTCAGTGTCTTTCCCCACTTTTATCCCCATGTCAATATAGTTTTGTAAAAACACAGAACTACTATTGATCTGAAGATCTGATTATCTAGACATTTTGCATTTAATAAAAGTTGGTGAGATTTTGGTCCTGTGAATCAATAGTGAATACAGCCATCCAAAAGTAGCTAGCATACATGAAGTTCGGATGCAGAATGCATTTAATTTGACCTCAACAAAGCATGACCTGCAACTTCCAATGGGGGTGGGTGGGAGGGAGAATCACATTTTTTATTTTTTGCCAAACACCTACCATTGCTCATTGTCAAAGATAATCAGAGAAAAGTACATTAAGACATGTTTATGCGACAGATCTACTCCTCTACATCAATTCTAATGGGGCCACCTGTCAGCACATGATTAGCCATGTGACTAGCTTCCTTTTCCTTAGCTCCAGTCCATCTGCGCATCCGTCTACGACAGCCCTGGGCACAACGAGACCTCTCATCCATCACTCCACACACAAGGATGTGGCAATGCAGGAACACTTCCTGAATATAAAAGCAGAGATATATATGAAATATTGCAGTGATCTAGCTAAATCTGTAATGCACAATGCCAGGGAAATATTTCCACTCTAGAGGTCTCACTATGGGTGGTGAAACTTGCTTGTTAAAGGTGACAGTTCAAGATTATTGGAGATATTCCACCAAAGCAGCAAAACAAGACACACTTGCATCCTACTTAGGTTGTTCAGCTACATAGAATGTATACGGCTTTTCTGGAAATCACACTTTGGGCTTCTGATGGACCTGGGGGAAGTGAGTTAAACGCATGAAGCTACCTTATACCAAGTCAGTCAGACCATTGGTCCATCTAGCTCAATATTGTCAGACCAGCAACAGCTATGTAGGGTTTCAGGCAGGAGTCTTTCCTAACTATCTGGAGATGCCAAAGATTGAAGTTGAAGCTGTCTGCATGCAAAACAAGTGCTCTTTTACTGAGTTATGGCCCTTTCCCAACCAGTTTGACACTGTTGGGTTTAAATTTAAACAAAAATTTAAAAAAATTAAATTGTAATGTTTTAACTTTTACTATGTCATTAATTTTGTTTTAACTACTGTTTTAAGTTTTTTTGTTGTCATTTATTTTAACTAATGTTTTAGTTTTTTGTTTGTTTGTTGTAAACCTCCCAGAGACATGAGTTTTGGGCAGTAGAGAAGTGTGTTTAAAAAAATAAATAAATAAAAAATAAATGATGAAAACATTTGGGAGAAGCAACCTGATATGCTTGCAATGTTTTGTGTTACATGGCCTGTACTGATTTGCCTTGGCATTAATTCTTGCCACTGCAATGCTAACATTTCTTCTCAACCTTCAGTATATTCACCTTCAAGAGAAGCTGGTCTGAACAATATGGATTAAGCATGGGCTAGAAACCCATCTTATTCAGCAAAACAAAAAACAAAACAACCCATCCTAACCCAAACTGCCAGTTTGTTTATTATTATTTAATTTATTTTTTACATTTATATCCTGCTTTTTCTCCAAGGAGCTCAGAGCGGAATATGCTCATTCAAAATTGTCTAGCATTGAAACTGAGTTATAAGACAATATAACCAGCCAGATCACATAAAGTTATTGTTGCTATATTATTGTATGAACCTGATTTTGTGCTCTCCCCGCCATCCTTCTGTACTGGTCAAAGAATGTAATAAAGTTTATCTATCTATCCAGCCAGATCACGAAATCCTGTCCAGGATTAAAATGAGCTGAGTGATAAGTAGTTTTAGGTGTAATCAAGCCTCCATTACTGAACAAGGGAATGACATCAACAAACTGTGTATGTCATACATATTTAGGTTTTGCACCTGAAGGTTGGCTTTTTCCCTTCAATAAAGAAATAGAGAGCATATCTACACTGTAGAATCACTAAACAGATTTAGTCTTCCTCATGAATCAGTCCTGGGAACTGCCTTGTGGAGACTAGGAATCTCTAAAAGGGAAATCTCAGCACCTCACCAAACTCTTTGTGTGGGAGTCATGACTTGGGGGCGGGATTTTGCTGAGCGCTCTTTCCCCCCAAAGCACTCAGGGGCTCTTAGGGCCGAACATGACCATGACATGTCAGTTCCATGACTGAAACCTCTGAAATCTTTTTTCTTTTTAAAAAAGCAGCTGGGGGTGGTGGCAATTTTGATAAAGGTCATAGCACAAAGGGAGGGGTTTTTAATCCTCTTCCCTATGCTGTTTCTCCAATTTAAATAATCTCATGATTGCCTTCTTTCTCATTTTCACGTGTTCTAATGCCCACCTCTTTTGACTTCACCATTGCATCCTCTGTTTCCTAGTGTATCCTGCTTTTCCTTCGCTAATCTCCTGGTCCATCATATTATCTTGATCCCGGTCTGGCCTTCAGCTAGAGAGATGCCTAACCCGATGAACAAACTAGATGTTAAGTGTAAGTTCTTTGACATGTGAGTTCCATGACTGCAACTCGCAATGTTTTTTCCTTTTCCAAAAAGCAGTTGGGAGGCCCGGGGGGGGGGGGGGGGGGGCCCTGAAAGCCTGGCCGTGCAGATTTGTGAAATGGAATACAACAGCAGCAGTCCTAAAAGAGTTGGAAGTGGTCCTTCCAACAGTGGTCCTAAAAAGTAAGAGGCCCATCCACATATACGATGCTCCTAATAATGACCAGCATTTTGGTAGTAAACCGTGAAGAGGAAGGGGGTTGTATTTTTGCTCACCCTATTGTCTTTACCCACAAATTTGAACACCGGGACCTGGAAGTGCTTGGCAAGATGATCCTTCGACGTATATTGCTTCACAGACTCATCGGAAACACAGCTGAAGAAAGCAGAGAGAAATATTAATGGTTTTCACAGGCACGGTGGAAAAATCCCAGCATATTCCAGCCAGAAGAGGGCAAGGAGTCTGGCTATTCTTGCTTAATAGTCACATTAGTATCTTTGAGCATGGCATGGCATCCAATAATAAAGAGGAAAACAGCAGTTGGGACAGATCACATTGCCAGAAACGAAAAAGCCAAAGCAGCAAAGAGATTTGTCAGAAGACACACACAGCTAATCTCTCTCCGTATACACAGCTCAGGTATCCTAGGGGTTTGGTAACATTACTGCAACCACGTTTTTATCCTCAGTTCACCTTTTTGAACCACCGAAATTTCAACAACCAATAGAGATGCATAGATAGTGCAGCACTGACTCAGGCATGGCATATATTAGCATTTATTTCAAAGAATGTAATTTTAGAATGACACAGTAGATAGATAATATCATATAGAATCTCCTTCCCTTCTTTATACCTTAAATACAAAGGCTTACTGCAAAATAAAATAACTTTTCAAAGCAGTTTTATTATTCACTATTTATGCTGGTTCGTGGGGTTTAGTTGCTTCCCTTCCCTTCTGTGTAGACAATACTGAGCGAGATGGACCAATGGTCTGACTCAGTCTACGGCTGCTTCCTAGGTTCCTATGTAAAGCTTCTAGGTCCCAGCCCTAGAGAATAATGACTTATATACTTATTTTACAAGGTTTTCATTTTCATATCAAGCCACCTGATAGGGTCTGTGATTCCCAAACGACTAAATCCAGAATCGAAACTCATGGGACTAATTTGAAGAAAACTGATTAAGAGTAGCAACCATCATCTCCCAGAAGTTAGACATAATGCTAAAGATGTGAAAAATGTTTGAACTGAGGATTAATTGATAGATGTTGGTTCAGCAAAGTGCCCTTTCAAAAAGAAAAACATCTGGTTTCATGGTGGAGTAGAACACAACGCGGCACATTTTCTTTCCAGTAATCTAATCTCAGGAATGTGGACTTTGGATGTTATAAAAGCTGTAGAAAGGAAAGAGGGAAGGGAAAAGGCTCAGAACATGGACAACTCCAGTCTTACAGTGGATAGAATTAGAGGTGCACCTAGGTAGCGTTGGAGCCTGGACCTAAAGGCCTCTGGAGGCCCCCCGCTGCAAGTTAAGCATCATTTTTTAACACGTAGGTTCTTGAGGGCACAAACCACACCATCCAGGACAGACTAAAGAGGATTTGATTTGCATCCCTGCCCCCCGCCCAAGGTATGGAGGCCCTGGTCTTTGGCCCCAAAGTCCAGGGGCAAGAGCACCTCTGGATATAAGTATCTTTAAGGAATGGACCCATGGCATAAATAGCTAATGAACTACAGTATTACCTAAGGTAGGAAGGGCTTGTTGGGCAGCACTTGATTACATTTTCAAATGGCTCTGATTACAGAACCACTTGAAAAGAGCTCTGTAAATGGAGGGGAGAGTGTCTATTTTCTACATGGATGAAGAACAGTTCAGCTATTTACTGCCCAGTGATTAAGTCATGTAGGAAAAATTAATGTATTGTTTCATATTCTGTTATGCGGTGTCTTTCTTTAGACTTAGGTATGGGTGGGCTTTCAGGACGGACGTGGGGCAGGTGGCATCTGGAATGTAGGTAACACCCCATGCACAGAGATGGAATCAAGTTTGGTCTAAGTAGAGAGACTGTGTATGTGTTTTGCAAGGAAAGCTGAAAAACAGCATTTCATATTGGGCTGGTAGAGAGCTGATCTCTGGATCATGGCAAAACAGCTAATAGTTAATATTACTTTGGGATCAGCATGGCCTGGGTGCTTGTTTCTACACCACTGTTAATACCGGCTGAGCCTGTACATTTGAAAAGAAAAAGATTATTCCAAGGATTCGGGGCATAGCAAGGCTGAAGTGATCCCTGGGATAAGAAGTGGCTGGTTTCCTGGGCCCCGGATGCCTTCTTCTCCCCACTCGCCCATCCCCTGTACCTTTGCTGCAGAACTATATAGACATGGTGAAAAACAAAACATTCTCAGTATGCCCTTCCCCTTGTTCATATGCAAATAATTTCATACACTCTCCACACTCTGATCAGGAGCCAACTGTTTGCCACTGAGTCATGCAGGCAGGAGGGGAGTGTAAAGAATGGGCTGTTTCCCAGTCAGTGGGTCCCCCTCCCTCATGAGTCCAAGGACATTTGTTTCCCGCCCCTTGTATCATTACAGCCACACCACTGCAAAGACCCCATAAGTTTACATGCACTGTCTTCCAAGGAGAGGGACCTTGTAAAGGCTGCCATGAATTTCCCACTGCATGTGAAAGAAGGGGACTGAAGCAGTATTATAAGGAATACAAAGGTATCGTCCAACAAATATAACTAGCTGGGAATTGGACTAGGGGCCAACATCCCAATGAAACTGAGCAAACAAGAATGTCAGCTGTCCAGGGGCGGTGCTGAAATTGTGCACATGGATTCAAAGAACCCGGGCTGAGCTGCCTCTGGGGCCACCTGGACAGCTTCTAGGGCTGCCTCGCTGGCCCCTTCTCCTTCCCATAAGCGCACCACCAAAGGCCAGCAGAGTGGTGAGGGCAGCACAGCCTCCCTATGGGCTCCTGGAACAGGGAGCCTGCTGCCACCGCCGCCATGGGGAAGAGGCTGCTGGTACCCACAGTGGTGAGGTGGTGTGCTTGTGGAGAAGAGAAGGGGCCAGCAAGGCGGCCTCAGAAGTTATCAAGGTGAGTAGCACGCCACTGCCATCACCAGGGATGCGGGGGCAAGCTGTCCATGAGGAAATGGGCCACCTATACGCTCCCCACATGCCACTGCAACTATCTTAAAGTACAGCATCATTATGTAAGACATGGACAATCAAAGCTGAAATCTCAGTTCAGCCATCAGTGGCCTTGGATGTTAACCATTGCTGATCCTCAATTCTTCATCTGAAAAGTGGGAGTAGCAGCCTTTTCTGAATAAAGGAAAGGACTTGTATCTTGTAGCATCATTCATAATCAGGGATGGTCCAAGGTATCGTGGCACCAAATGCTGACTTGCACCTACCCCTTGGTGGGAGCCAGCCCCCATCAGAATTTTGAAAGTGGTGCAGAGGGTGGGAAGGAGGCAAGGTTCCTAGCAGCCTCCTCCTCTCCCTTGTGCTTCTTGCAAGTTTGATAAAGAGTATAATGAGAAGTACAAGGCCAAATCAGTCCCCAAAAACTGCTCCAAAGGCAGCAGTGCAGGGACATCTTGCTGCCTTGCTGTTGCCCCAGTAATTCCCCACCTGAGGCAACTGCCTGATCTCTCCTCAATAAACAACCACCCTGTTCATAATGAATTTCCGTATTTCAAACATCCTGGGGAATTGATTCTACTAAGCTAAGGATGTAGTTACATTAGCTATTCAGCTACTGTAAATACAGCTAGTTCTGCATAAATACAGTACAGCAGAGCGGTCTGTACATTTAAGGATTATTTATATGAAATCTAGTAAAGCATGATAATAAGTCAGTATTTAACAGTTATTGACAAGGGAAAGCCAGCTAAGACAAGATCCAGAACCTTATTAAATAGTAAAGCATGGAATAGCACCATGTATTGTTTGGCGGTGTTACTCATACAATCATTACACCTCACAAGTAAGGTGTAAGTACCTCACAAGTAAGCACCTCACAAATTAATAATGTTCACAATAAGCTAACCAAATGGGCTTTTGTATTTTTCTGCCCACCCGAGTTCTGTATTCCGGGGATGGACATGTATCACTGGTAGTCGAGTCTGAGCAATTTGGGCAGAGTGGTTCAGCACTCTGTGCTCCAAGGATGTTGTCATTTTCTAGTGGCCTTGGTTCAGGGTTACTAAAAGCTCCTGGCAGTTCCTCCTCAAAGGTGGCTCCTCCTCGAGCAGGAGTGAGTGTTTCTTGAACTCCTTCCCCATCAGCTGCAATAAGCTCAAGAGGGTGGTGTTGACCCACCACAGCAGTTTTTCTCTTTTCTCTCAAACTATCGATGGATCAGGATCAGGAATACCGCGCAGGTATACGGAGGCCGGACAGACCGCAGCGGTTATTACCGAGGCTGGCGGGGGAAGGGGGAACCTTCACGGACCCCCAGGCCTTTAGGAAGCCCCCCCTAAATTCACGAACTGGAGGGGGAGTTCGGTCCCGGTCCAGATGGAACCGGGGGGGGGGCTTTGGTTCAACCATGAACCCCCGAACTGGTTTGCACATCCCTACTTTCCAGCAGGAAAAGGCCCAGCAGATGTCCATGTTTTATGAAAACAAACGAAGTCGTCTAAATAGGTGATCAGTCTTCAGCACCCTAATAAAATAATTTACAACCCTTTGAAAGGTACTTGGGGCATGCATAAGTCCAAAAGGCATCCTGCAGAACTGAAGGAGTCCATAGGGCATTAACAAAGGGTGTTTTTTTCCTAGAAGGCCCATAATCCACAGCCGCTTCAGCAGTTAAGGAAGGTCCAAGTGCAAGCAATCCATAAGCAGTCCTGGCAGAGGAAACCAAGAACAGTCCCCCACCCCGGGAATCCCCAACCAACGGATACTTGTTGAAAGTACAAGGGAAAGGTGCATTGCCCCAGAGTCCTGGCAAGGTGCCTCAAGGAACTGGCTGCTGTTGTACAAGGACCCCCAGTTGCCTCAGGGAAGAAGCTGCTGTTGTAGGAGAACCACCATCAGCTGCAATAAGAATGGCCCTGAGAAAAGGATGTCCAGGCTCCTGCTTTTATGTGAAAGGGAAGATTGGGGACTGGGAAACCTCTGTGGTGTCGGATCCTTTGTCATATCAGACCTCAGTGAAGGAAAAGTTAACATATGTTGGAAGACGGATTGATAGAACCTTCTACATCACCTTGGGCTTCCCCAGTAGTGACTGTAAAGAGGCCTAATGGAGATTTGAGAATATGTGTTGATTACAGATAGCTAAATAAACAAACGGTTCAGGATAGCTACCTACTTCCTAACATGGCGGACGCTTTGGATAAAATGTCAGGAGCCAATTTCTTAGCAGTTTTGATCTGGTCTCTGGGTATTATCAGAATCAGGTGGCACCAGATGACCCCTGCTAACTGGGCAAAGAGGCACCTTTTAATGTGGTGATTCTCTTTATTTAGCAGGGGGAGAGTAACTGGCCCTATCCACCCCCAGCACAGTACTTCCAGTGACTGTTGCTGGTGTGTGTCTTATGTTTCTTTTTAGAATGTGAGCCCTTTGGGGACAGGGAGCCATCTTATTTGTTTTATTTCTCTTTGTAAACTGCCCTGAGCCATATTTGGAAGGGCAGTATAGAAATTGAATTAATTTAATAATAATAATAATAATAATAATAATAATAATAATAATAATAATAATAGGAAAAGACTAGCCTGCTAGTCTTCAGGCTGTTCACACAGACCTCTCTCTGGAGGGAAAACTCTCTCTGAGAGTCTCTATTGTTGTTAGTCTCTAACAGTAGAACAGAGCATTTAAGAGACAGAATAAATAGTAAATAGTAAAGCATGGAACAGCACCACCTATTGGTTGGCAGTGTTACTTAGACAATCATTACAATACCCTTGAACAACTGTAAAGATGTTTATGAGGTGAGCCTAAAATTTCTGCTTGATTTCAGCATTGTTAAATTGAAAGAACTGAGTTTATTTGAAACAATGACGATCCAATAATCAACTGGGTTAAACTACAATGTGAATTGTTGTAGCCCTTCAAAAGTCAGACACACTAAATCAATTTAAACTGGACCTTGATTCAGACCCTTTGGGAACTTGTGAAAATATTATTCATTGTAAGTCAGACAATACTCAAAGGGTTGTGTGACTTTGGAAATAAAATGTATTTTGAAGTCAGTAATGTGTCTGTCCTATCACTCCTAGCCTCCATTTTGCAGTGTTTAGATGCCCTCTAGAGGATAAAGGCAGCAGAGGGGTTGTTGTATGTATATGTTATGAAGATATCAGCGTATTTTAACATAACCAATTACCTAAATGTATCATTGTCAGCACTCTCCTGCACATTTGTTGTTCCTGATGTTCTTTGCAACACACACAAATATCCATGATGTTCAGAATGGCAAGAATGCGTGGGTGCCTGGAGTCTGAAATATTTGCATGTCCAAAAGCATCCTTAATAAGCCAGTGATACATAAAGCAGGAAGCGTTCTGCAGTCCTTGGGCCAAGCAGTAATTAGCCTTGATAGAGTGATGCTGACATACTGCTAACTGGTCCAGGAACAGTTTAATTAAAAGCCATTATACAGACTGTTGTGAGCATGCTTTCTGCTTATGCAAAACAGTTCCTTTCTCTCTCCAGGCTTGCATATCACCTGGCACTTGAAGATGAACAATTGGCTTGGAAGCTTTTGGTGACCAGTGCCAGGCCAGGCTAGTGCAGTTCGCATACTACTCCCCCACCCCCGTATAGGGGCTAAAAGAGTTCTTGTAGTTTGGGTGTGGGGAGTGGCTGATTAACAGAGAGATGGAGTAGGCTTTTGCTTATGGTGGCAAAATTTGAGGAGTGGCAAAATTTTGCTGCCCCTCTCTGGGAGCAGTGGAGGCTGCAGTGAGGGGAGGGGAAAGGAGGAAGTCCCCCCTTTTCCTTAAAAAAAATGCTACTGCGTGGCGGCAGATTTAACTGTGGAGAGGGGGAGTGAGGGGAAAGTCCCCCCCCCCTTTGCCCTGCAAAGAATGTCGCTGGTGGTGGCAGAATGATGCACAGTGGTAGCTGCAGGGTGGGAGGGTGGGTGGGGGGCAAGGAGGGGAGACTTACCCCTTTCACCTTTGCGCAGCGGGATGTGGGAGAAGGCAGCGAGCTCCTTTCAGCTCCCCTCCTCCCAAAGTGACTGCACAGAGCTCTGCTGTGCAGCCCATTTTCGGCCTTTCTCCACACGTGGAGAACAGCCAAAAATGGGCTGCACAGCCGAGAGGCCCATGCAATTACCTGGGAGGAGGGGAGCTTGAAGGAGCTCGCTGTCGCCCCCATCCCTCCGTGCAGAGGCAGTTTCGAAGGTAAAGGGGGGAACTCTCCTCTCCTCACCCCCACCCTCCCTCCCTCCCTGCAGCCACCGCCATGCCCCATCCTGCCACTGGCAGGCACAGCGGCATTCTTTAGAGGGCAAAAGGGGAAGCATTCCACTCAACCCCCCTCCCTGCAGCTACTGCCACTGCTGTGCAGTGGCACTTCTCTTTTCTTTTTTTAAGGTTCAAGGGCAGCAAAAGCCTTTTTGCCTGTGGGTGGCAATCCACCCCTGATTGCGGGCAGGTGAGCAAAACAACAGAACAGACTGTTTTGGGAACATAGAAAAGTTTGCTAAGGGGCTTGTGGGCCAGTTATCTTCTGAGAAGAGGTGATTGGCTTGGCCATCACTGTGATCTGAATTCGGGGGCATCCCATGTTTTAGGGTTCTAGTTTTCCTAAACTGGGAGGGTAGATTGCATAGGCAGGGATCTTGCTTGGGGATGAGTACTGCCTGCATACAAGACTGCTTCCTATTTGTAAACAGTTGATTTTAAAAAATGTATTGTATGCTCTTCTCAGACGAAAACCAACTTTATAAAAGGCTGCCCTGCCACTTCTAAGTCAGGAAGTAGGGGGGAAAGGAAAGGTTGTGCCGTCGAGTCAGTGTTGACTCCTGGTCAGTGTCGACTCCTGGTGACATGTAGCCATGTGGTTTTCTTGGTAGAATACAGGAGTGGTTACCATTGCCTTATCATGCACAGTATGAGATGATGTCTTTCAGCACCTTCCTATATCGCTGCTGCCCGCTATAGGAGTTTCTCATTTTCTGGGAAACACACCAGTGGGGATTTGAACCAACAGCCTCCTGCTTTCTAGAAATCAGGTGGCTTTCCTGCTGCGCCAATAGGTGGGTAAGTCAGGAAGTAGGGAGCACAAATATATACATACACATGACATTTGTCCTATGAGGAGTTAACTAATGGTCAAATTCTGTCAGCTCTGGCCTTGGCAATCACTGTTGTTGGTATTATCACCATATAGGACAAAAGCAATGTATGAAATAGTCCCAAGGGATTACAAGTAGAATGCTTGAAAGAAGCTCAGAATACTTATTCATAGTTCCAGTCTTGAGGCTTGATCTCTAAAGAAATATTGTGCAAGGACAAAAGTTCTTTGCTTCATCTCTGGTCTTGTGCAGGCTGCCCACTGAAGTAATCCATTCACTCAAGAGTGCTATTCTGCTAATTGGTTAAATATGCTCTAATGATGGGTCACCAGCTGGCCATCACAGTAGGGCACATGGGTATGGAAGCCAAATTAATTACCAGCCATAAAAGTTAGAGGGACAGTTGCCCCCTGTAAATACTGTTGTAAGTCATCTATTTGCTCACCCAATGGCTCCCTCTGGATCCTTTTTATGAAGTGGGTAGTTTTGCCTGGGTAGCCATAACAGCTGGTGATCGTTCTGATTGGCAGCCTGTCCTTTCCCTGTCCGCCAAAACCCATTGTGACTTGGGAAAAAGTTGGCACTTCCTGTATCCTCCATGTTTCGTATGCCCCAAGGAGCAAAGGGAACTGAGTTTTAAATATCAGGCAATTGAAAGGAACAGCAACAACACTTACCCATCTCGGATTAAGTAGTACTTTAGGACTTCATCATTCCTGGATGTAGGGGTTGCAAAACAGCTCTCCACTAACGTCTCAAGACCACTCACATGCACCAGAGGCTCAATGCCAAAATATAAAGAGTCTCGGAGTTTAAGAGTGGGGAGAGTATCCCTGTAGGACTCTTCAAACTCTTTGTCTTTGAATATCTCGAGAGTGAAGGGAAATACACCATGGTTTCGGCTCATGATTTCCAGCGGTGAGTTCTTAACATTAGGGATGTAGCCCTCCGAGATAGTGTAGTGGCGAGGGAATTCACAAGTAATAGGGATCAACAGCTTGCCAGTACGGACGATAATATCTCCATTACTGCCAGGAGTTTGCTTTGGCAAGCCAGTTACCATATTGGTCGCGATGATTTTGTCATTTACTACCTGTACCATAGAAGGGAGAAAAAGAAAACACTGCAACAACAGATGGACAGACACAGTAAATGTATGTCAGGAACAACTTTATTATAACCCTGACTGCATGCATAGTATATCTCAAATCTGCAGAAACAGAAAAAAGATGGGTAACTGGGAACAGAACTCAGCTTCTTAGGGATCTCACCTTAAAAAAAAAAACCAATTCCCAATCCTTCCATTTGCAAAGTTATGCTTGAAAGCGTGTGGGCAATGGCTGCTGAAATTTTGTGGGTGGGTGAATACAAATTCCCTTGGATAGCAGGTAGGGTTTTAGCACTCTGCATAGCTCCTTGTTCCTCCATGACAGGCAAAACAAGAATAAATCATGCCAAAAAAAAAAAAAAAGTTTAAGAACTCAGCAGAGAGTAAACAATGCAGTTAGGACATAATTTGTGGAGATCATAAGATTCATCTTCCTTGGCACAGAATTTGCATTGCATGGGCACAGAATTTTAATATTTTGAAATGGGATTATGCACAGCCTCCCTGATTGTAACCAAAACCTTTAGATTGTTTGAAGCTTAGTGGCTAAGAGACTGAGTTATTAATCAGGAAGTATCTGGTATGAATCTTACCTCTGTCAAGAACTCACCAGGGAGTTATTCACACTTGGCTTCATGCTGCGGGGTATCTGAAGAACAAATCTGCTTCACAGCAGATTTGCAAGATGTTTAATTTGGGGGATTAAATTGACAGTTCACGTAGCCATTAGCTCCTCCCCACGTTAAGCCAGAATGTGCAGGCTCTATTCAGGGGAAAGCAGAGTCCTGTCTCTCTTGGTCCCTGATAGCTTGCAGGAACGTCGGTGTAAATCCAGCTAATATGTGGAGTGGCACACTCCAATCCAGAATGGATTTGAAATAAAAGCCCTGTCTGTAAAGCCTCCTGGTGATCTTAAGTAAGCCTTTCTGATCCCTCTCTGCAATATAGGGATTAAAAACACTTACTTACTTTATAGGGGTTGTAATAAGGATTACAACAAGACAATACAAGACAACTGCCCTGAGCCATTTTTGGAAGGGCGGTATAGAAACTGAATTAAACAAACAAACAAGCAAACAAATAAATGTGAAGTGCTTTGAAAGCACTATTCAGATGCAATAGATGATGATGATGATGGATGGATGATGATGATGCAAGAGATTAAGGACTAACTCTGCCCTAAAGGAATCTGAAGTGTGGTATATAAGATTAGAGCAATGATTATTCTAACATTATCATCCTAAAATCTGGGACATATGTAATGATACATCCTTGCTCTTTTATTATGTACCAACATGAAATTTCCAAGAACCATATCTATATATGTGTTCCATTTTATCAATATTGTAGGAGCCTTCTAAGTACTTGACAGTACAAATTTCAATGATCTGTCATTTAGAAAATTCAGTATTTCAGTGTGACTGTAGCCACTAACTGCTCCTAATTGCATAGCTGTCTCCTTCCATTTCATTGACCCAGAATGCAGAAGGAAGGACTCTCAAAGTGTTTTCACACAGGAGGACAAAAGCGCCTCTTATTTCAATCAGCTTTGTCACATAAAAAGAAAACCAGCATCTGCCAAAAAAAAAAACCCCAACTCATTCACATTGCAAATGTGTCTCCTTTGCTTTCTCTTCTGCATGCGCAACTATCAGTTGTGAACATGGCTGATGTAAACCTCATATATGAAAATGCCTCAGAGTGGATTGATAGAATTCAAGGCAATTTGAACCACCAAGAAAAAAGGCCTATTTGAATCATAGATTTAAACCACAATTTTCTATTTATCATATAGAAACTCCTTAAATTTTTTTAAAAATGCATAGTAATTGGTTGGGATAGTCCAAACATATTTTAAGGTTGTTCAGACCAAAATTAATCAGCTTGGGGAGGGCCAGGGGGAAGGCGGGAGCCTACTTGTCTCCCCCCCACCCCACGATCTGGAGCCTGACTAGGACTCTGCTGCTCATGCACCCACATGAGTACCAAGGCAGTGAGTGGTGCAGTGAGGGAGAACTGGGGGGAAGACGCCTGGCCTCCAGGAAGCCCACAATGCACCGTGCAACCAGCACAGTGCATTGGGGAAATGCCTGGAGGCCGACTCCTTCACCCTGACTCTATGATGTATGGCTGCTGGCAGCCCAAAAGGAGCTGCTGGCAGCCCACTCACCCACATGAGCTGGGAATGAGGTAGGAAGAGCACACACGCGTCCTCCTACCTCACTTTTAGCCCAGGTTTAGAACCTGGGCTGCCTGGCTGAGGACTGCCAAGATCAGAACCAACCCTGGCGGTTCTCATGACCAGCTCTACCCGGGTAGGTCTGGCTGTGAGAATGACCTCACTGAGTTGTAACCTACATTGTTCCGTGAATGGAAGGCAGTTCTGTTTGTGTGAGGAGGGGAAGTTTTGACTGCAATCACCAGTTATAGGACACGTTTAATTGCAGTTATTGCTGCTCAAGGAGGTGCCACCAGTGACTGAATGAAGGGTGCATGTACTTTTTCACACAAGGATGTTTGTTGTTGAATCCTTCTGTTGGGTGAATAGTCAAAATATATCCTTTTTGCCTGAGTTACTTATTCAATCGAGTTGCCTTTCTCTCTTATCAGGGTTTAGCTTAGGATCTAATCATGTTTTGAAAAAGAATTTTGCTAACGTACAGACCATCCTAGGGGGTTCACAAACTTTTTCTCAGCACTGTGACTTAGAAAGCCTAGAATTGTGAGATACCATAGTCGTGTTCTTCCTGCTTTAGCCTCTTTTAGCAAGGAAAAAGAGCTGATCAAAGGATCACTGTGAAACAGTCTTGTGCTGGTTGGAGGAATAAGTTCATGGTAGGAGAAAGATGACATCTAAGGCTATACCTATACTGCAGGCTTAAAACAAGTTTAATAGCCATTCTTATTATGCAGGGATTCCTGGGCACTGTAGTTCTGTGTATGTGTGCATGTGTACACTAGAAATTCCTAACAAGGAATTCACTGCGCCTTTGCCACACGGCAATCCCCAGGATATAGCAGGTAAAGTCTTGACAACTAACATAAGTCTGGATTATGGATATGTTTTTCAGTGAGATATATTAGAAGAGGAGCACATTATGGGACAAGTTTATAGGAATGATGTTTTGAAAAGGAGATATATCATTTCAGCTGATTAAAAAAAGCTAATGCATCTATACGTACATCTATAGTGGTACCACAGGACTTCAGGGAGAAGATGATGTTGACATGTGTGCCATTGGACACCCCTTTGCAGGAACCATTGATGAGTGAGAGGTCCATCCCTCCAACAAGATCCTTGGGTATGTTCACTTCTATGGTGGTAGATTTGCATAGGACAGGAACTGTAAGAAAGACAGATCTCCCAAGTGAGCTGGAAATTAAATGCATAGCCTTGGAAAGAAAACCAGAGCAGGCAGATGATATACAATCACCTTGCCCTATGAAAACTTGCTCTGATCTGCCTGCTTGTAAAATGTGATTATTATTTTAGACTTTAATTTTGGCTCCTTTCCCCCTCACAAAGAGCTGTCTGTCTTCTTTAGTGTGACATCCCCACCCCTCCGAATGTGAGCTTACTCTGCTTATGCTGTATTTCTAGGATCCAGTAGGGGCATTAGCACTTTTATGATGATTCAGTATTTGAGCAGGGATTTAATGAGTCTCCTCCCATTGCAGCAACACTGCAGATGGCCAGCTCTTTACTAGCAGCAATATCCCAGTCTTCACAATATAGAAGAGTGTGGGGCAACCTTGTAATATCAAGATGGGAAGTTGAATTGTTATGGTTGGGAAATTCATAACGCCCAGGGGAGGGACTTACAGTGTGTCTCATCACTTATTACAGTGTTATCCAGTCATGGCCTGTGGTGTAGCCATATGCACTGTGCTTGAAGAGGAGTAATTGTGCCACTTGTTGGGGCTGGGAAATACAGGTGAAACTCGGAAAATTAGAATATCGTGCAGAAGTCCATTAATTTCAGTAATGCAAAGTATAAGCATACATATGTATTCAGTACTTGGTTTGGGCCCCTTTTGCAGCAATTACTGCCTCAATGCGGCGTGGCATGGATGCTATCAGCCTGTGGCACTGATGAGGTGTTATGGAAGACCAGGATGCTTCATTAGCGGCCTTCAGCTCTTCTGCATTGTTTGGTCTCATGTCTCTCATCCTTCTCTTGGCAATGCCCCATAGATTCTCTATGGGGTCAGGTCAGGCGAGTTGGCTGGCCAATCAAGCACAGTACACTGTATACTTTTCAGAGGTCCGATATTGTTCTATTCTTCAATCCTTGTCTTCTTGGTTCCATGTAATATTCTAATTTTCTGAGATTGTGGATTTGGGGTTTTCATGAGCTGTACACCATGATCATCACAATTATAACAAATTAAGGCTTGACTTATCTCGCTTTGCATGTAATGCGTCTGTCTCATATATCAGTTTCACCTTTTAATTTGCATTACTGAAATTAATGGACTTTTGCATGATATTCTAATTTTCCAAGTTTCACCTGTATTGCTCCCCAGGAATGTCTGATAAAGAGTGTTAACATCCGGCAGACTGTATTTCTAATGCCACAATGGGATTATCATTGGGCTGGGTCAGCTATGGCCTTACTATCTATTGCAGCAAACCTGTCCAGAAGAGCCCACAATTCAGGGTAAGGGACATCACCCTCTGTACAATACACTCTGTTGTAGAACATTTGTTCTACAACATGGTGGCACCATCCTATTGTCCATCTGCAGTACCTCTTATTTAGTCTAAAATACCCTCTAAAATATTTGACTAGCTAACACGTTCAAACACTAGACTATCTGCACAATCCTTATGTGCATATAAAGTGTACCTGCAAAAGATTATCCATAACAGGAACTCAAATCATGTATTATGAATGAGCCTATGAATGTAGACTTGGTATGCATGTATAACTGTGCAATCATGTAGGTCAGGGCCTTCTGCCGCAATCCTGTTCCATGATTGGACCTTTCAATGAATTTTTCTTCTCCTAAAAGCAGATTCAAGAGGGTCATGAAATGGATTGGGGCTGCAGTATGGGAGAAGGTGGAGTCAACCCTTCCTTTCTGTACCAGTTTCCCAATACAAATCACCCCCTGCTCCTAGAGCTGCTATGAACCATATAGGGGGAAACAGAAGGCTCCCGTATTGTATCTCTATGCCCCCCACCCCTGCCCGCCGCAACTAATGGCAACTCAGCAGGATTTTTCATCAAAGAATCACCTTGGGGAAAGGATTAAATCTCCTCCTCCCACTCCATGGCCCCAATTCAAATCACCCCACAGCGGCTTTTAAGACAGAGAAAATATATTGGGAGATACAGTTTGAAATTCCCCACATAATGTGTACTAGGGTCCTTGATTCTATTGAACACTTGGGTGAAATACTGTATGCAGGTTTCCCCTTATAATTCCATACATAAAGTGGCTAAAGAGTTATGCTATTTAAAAAATGAAAGTTGAAAATCAAGAAGGAGAACTTGAATGTCACAAAAGAGCCAGGCTTCCCCCTACTGTGGCTAACACTTTGAAGTTTAAAGAATGTGCAGCCTGTTACAATCCAAAGGAATGGAAGCTGGGAAACAGACACAATGCAGTGAATAAAAACAGGAGAAAATATTTGAATCGTGGAGAGAGGATCGCAGAATTACAGAAACAGGCTAGAAAGGGATCTAGAGGGCTAGAAAGAGGATCCTGTTTAATTAATTAATTTCCCCATATGGAAATCCAGAATGGCTAACAAGGGATCATAAAAATAACACTATATTAAAATTAGAATAATTATATTAATTATTAATCATAAGCCTAGTTATTAGTTCTATTAGTATCTTAACACTAGTTCCATGAATAAAGGAACCTTAAGGCCAGTTTGCCTGATACCATCCAAAGGCTCCAAGCAATGATGCAATGAGTGACATGAGAGCACGCCATCATGGAATAATGGTGTGTGTGTGCGGGGGGGACAACCCGATTGCCCCCCATTGTGTGATATTACTTTAAAAGAGTATGTAAATAAAACTATATAGAGTGGACTGGACATTTTATACAAACATGTACCACAATTATATGGAACAGAATGGCACGCCAGGAGGGTCCCGTGTGCTCATGTGGACAGAGTTGGTGGACAATATCATCCAAACCAACCCTTAAACTTTTCTCAAACACCACCATCTTGTTTCAAATGGCAAACAGCTTCTGAAAGGGAGAGGAGTTTGAAATCAGTTGGTGGCATAGAATGGTAAGCTGTTTAAAAAAAAAAAAGAGTCAAGAATTCTACATGGTGAGTGCAAACCTCTTGGGTGAGCATAAGCAGTTCTTTGGATTGAGGTCTAGGAGTTTCTGTGTCAATTTATTTCACATTTTATTGTATTTCAATGTTCTCATGAACTTTATGGACTCAGAAAGGGCAACAACCAATATCTTGAGAGGGTCTTACAGGTTGTATATTTGTCATCCAAATGGCACCCCACCCATCAGTGACCTTGCACTAGAAGTAACCAGCCTTGAGTCCCTATCAAGGTCACAATAATCCCCTATCACAATGGCCTGGTCATTGTGGCTTGGAATGTTGGGAATTGTAGTCCAACAACATCTGGGGACACAGGTTTGGTTACCCCTGCCTCACACTGTTTGAGTGTATATGTTCCATAGCTGTGAAAACTTGATTGCTAGGCAATGCCAACTTTACCCTGACCATCCATGTTGGGGTTAGGGTTGTTCCAACCCTTAGGATGATGAACACAGTGATGCCCAAGAATCAGAAGCTGAAATGTCTGTAATATTTCCAAAAAACTGCTACCTAAATATTCTAGGGAAACAAATCCCCAATTCACATTGGCCACAACAGAGGGGTCTCACAGGGTCTTCCCATTTACCCATTTGAATTCAACAACGAAGCCCCAGATAGATTAGATGAGAGATATGTCATTGCAGTGCTGGACTAGGACCGGGGAGACCCGAGTTCAAATCCCCATTCAGCCATGATACCTGCTGGGTGACTCTGGGCCAGTCACTTCTCTCTCAGCTTAACCTACTTCACAGGGTTGTTGTGAGGAGAAACTTAAGTATTTAGTACACCGCTCTGGGTTCCTTGGAGGAAGAGTGGGATATAAAATGTAGATTGATGATGATGATGACTTCTGTTATTTTGAACTTATTGGCTGGAGAATCCCCAGTCTGACTGGTGTGAGGGGGGATGACCTATACAGTTTTCCCAGTGATGACTGCCTTGTTGGGGGTAATTATTGATATAGCAGGAGCTAACTCACTCCCATTACAGCAGAAGTTAACAGGATCTCAGAGGCAACAGCTTGTAAATGATAAGGATGGAAATTCAGACAAGGTTAAATTAATCTACTTTATCCAGTACATGATGATAGAAAAGACCTATATCTAACTTTGGCTACATGGTGGTCAGAAAGAGACCAACAGAAGCATGGTGTTCAGAAAGAGAGCTGGTAGCATTCCGGGAAGCAGAAGGAGGAGGAGGAAGGCACTCCCAGGAAGTTCCTGAGTACACTCTATCAATTGAAGGCTCACAGAGATAAACAGGAAAGAGAAGGAGACTCTAACTGACTGTGTGAGGGCTAGAAAAAGCTGTGTTTTGCCTTTGGCATAACTGTAGCCATTTTGCTTCTGTAATACTGCTAAAAGCTGATTAGGAAATAAATGATAGTAAGAAATTGCAAGCAAATCTCTTTTTGGGTGTTGTAAGCATTTCTGAGTTCCAGACAGGACAGGAAGATAACACTTGAGAAATGCTTAAGCTTAGAAACCGCAAGCGGAAAGACAGGAAGCCACCTCTTGATATATGTGACACCATGTCTGGAACGACAACTTATTTGAATATAGCCAATAGCATTGATTCTACAGAAAAGGGGAACTGAGGGAGGGGGCTTGTTGCTTGTCACTGCTTGTTAAGGTATAAAATTGATTGTAACTGTTCCTGCTGTGTGCCATTTCTCTCTTGCATTGAAATGGACACCCTTTACTCAGCTGAATAAAGATACTTAATTCTCCTTTCTGGCTTCTTATTGAATTTGGCTAATTAATCATAAGAGTCCAGAGCCAAAATCCCACCAGACTAGCTGGAGGGCTTTTAGCCTTCCTGGAAAACTGACCCCAACATTTCTTGGTGCATTGGCCGGGAAATTGAAGGCAAAAATTGTGAGGCTGCCATTTGCAGCAAAGGGCGCCTTCAGACTGGTACCTGGGTGAAACCGGAGTTGCCCATTGGTCGTCTCAAAGCGCGCTCCAGCATCCTTTCGCTGGGAGACCACGTTTGAGCAGTTTCTGGCAGATCCCAGCGTTACCACGAACGAATGCAAGGAGATTGACAGGGAACAAGGAGGTTGATGCTGTGATTGGACCAGAACTTGAGGGGGTAAGTATAAAATTATTATTTGGGGAAAAGGGGGGAGGTGTGTGAATTTTGTGACCCTGTGTGCAAGAGATTTCCATACGGAAGCGTGAAAGAGGAGGGCCAGTACCGCAGTTCTGTCCCTTCGCGAGAAGGCCAGTCGGGAAAAGCCCGAGCGCAAGTGTGTGTGAATGTGAAAAGGGTCCATACTTAGGAGGTTGGCCTGGGAATAGCTGTTCGACCGGGGGGTGAGAGGCCTGACCCCGTTTCTGACCCCACCTGTCCACCACAGCCGGTACGCTTAAAGGAGGGGACAAGTGTTCCCAGACCCAAGCCTGAGGGGGGCGGACGGCGTGCGCCAAGGCCCAGCCCGGTGTTAGTGGAGATAAGGGAGGCAGAGGCGAAAAAACCCGTTAGGCTATTCTTGCAGTGGTTTGGTTAGGTTGGATTGGTTAGGTTGGGAAAATTAAGTTAAGGAAACTGGAAATTGGGAAGTTAGTGAGAATAGGGACAAGGGTTAATAGTTAGGGGAGATAGGAAACAATAGGGAAATAATTAGAACACCCCCTTCAGCACCTCCTAGATAAATTTAACTATATTAAAAGAATTATTAAAAGCTCATGAGCGTTAATTAAGTAAATTTATGGTCTGACCACCCACATCTTGGTCAGAATTTGCCTCGTTGGCCACTAAGAAACTGCCATCGACGTGTGAGTAAATTAGCTCGCAAAGTTATCAAGTTTAAAAGCCTTAAAGATGCAAGACCAGAGAGTCAGGGATGAGGATGGTTTTCCACCGCCCCATATGAATGCCCCATCCCACATTCAACCAAATCTACCTCAGCGGGCACCCTTTTTCTATTTTTCTGCCCCACGATTCCCATGGGCACCGCCACCCCGACTTCCCACTCCCAATATGAGACCAGTCCCGGGGAGACTGTCAGGGAGCCTGCCATCTGGCCCGTCAAGGGGATATGCTCCACCTGGACCTGGAGCGGGACCGTCTTCTCCCAGTGCCCCTAGTTTTAGAAGTGGGAGTGTTGGCTCCGACTTGGGAGGGGATAGAAGCTCAACTCCTGGGGAATCAGCTAGGGATACGAGAAGGTGCCCACCCCAGAGACCCATGGCCACGGGCACACCAAGGAGTCAGTTGGGAACAATGGTTGTGGGGGATGGATTGCTCCTAGTCCCTTTCCACCTTGGACCTTTAAAACCGGAGACAAGAACTTCTGCCCTATTGGCATCAGCCGTGCAGCTGACTATTGGCCAACCAGGCCATGTCCCGGACAGGGGAAGAAAGGTACGAGGGCCACGGGGAAGTCGCTGTTTCTGCTGTGGCCAGACAGGCCACTGGAAGAGGGAATGTCCTGACCTTAAGGAGGGAGAGGGTGCTGTCTCTCCACCACAGGCAGAGAAAAGCGGGGAACAACCAAATCCCCAATCAAAAACGGAACCCATTGCTGTTCCAAGCCTTTCTTTGTGGACGGATGGGACATCCTTTTTATTTAATGGACAGAAATATATGGGATATGGAGTGAAGACTGAAGAGCACTTGGTGTTCTTAACAAGAATATTCCTACCAGGCTCTACTCCAGAGACCGAACCATTGGGAAGGGAGAAAGACATGAAATAAGACAATGGCCCTGATGCCAGAGAAGATCAGCTGGCAGAAATGGGTGCTTAATAAGCAGCCTAAATAAAAAGGGAGGTCTGTTAATAGTTGAGCATTCAATGGCTTTTGTACTCTGCATGCCATTTAGAAAACCAGGAATAGATAACATCTAAAAGTGCTTTTACACACATATATATATATTTTTTTTATGAACTCGAGTTAGAGGCCCTTTTTTGGCCCCAAGAATAACATCTTTTTGCAATTGCTTTTATTATATACCGGTAAAATTCTAATAAAACACTACATGTGTGGGCCCAGCAAGGAAACTCCCCTTATACCATCATGCTCCAAGCACACGCTATGGAGAAAGGAGGGGGGGAAAGGAAAGAGCCCCCTGAGCCTGTGAGAGAAGGCTAAGGGAGATTTTTGGGGAAGAAAACAATGCTGTCTGTGCTTTCTCTAAGCTCAAAGCAGCTAACTTCCTGTCTGTTTCTGTGTGTGTTCATCTTGGCCCAAAGCCAACACTGCTGCTGCTTTTGTCGTATGAGCTATCGTCCTGTTTGTGTGTTTGTGTGTATGTGTGTTCAACTTGGCTAAGAGCCAACACAGTATTGCTGCTACTGTTCAATTGTACCTGTTGCAGCAAAAAGCCAAGAATAGGCTTCTCCAAATGGAGGCTGTTTCTTGTTCTCTTTTTTTCTTTCTCTCTTTTTCTTGTCCCAGCTGTAGCATTACGGTTGGGGGAAGGAAATGAGGAAGTGGAGTTAGAGGGAGGCCAGCTTAACTGCCGCTCCTAAAAGTTGTACAACCAGCCTAAAGTTTTGCTGCCACATGAAATGGAAATTGAAGGATATTGAGCTCTGTACAAGAGACCACAAAACAGAGAAATGGGAAAATATGTAAAAGGATTTTGGTTGAAGGTGGTTAGCAAGGCAAAGAAAAGAAATGGATAGTAACATCTGAGTGTGTCCTCCAGATTCGGAGAAAGCTCCCTTGCACCTGCAGGAACTCACTTGCTGGCTGCAGGCTTTTTCCTTTTGTCTTTGTGATCAGGCTGAAAAGACTAAGAGTCTCCTCCAGGTCGTCCAGCGGAGCCAGCCAGGAACTTTTTTCATTCTCAAGCAACTTCTGCATTTTGTTAAAGGCAAACAGGCTCTTCTACCTCTCATCTCGTATCTTTGTCAGACACCAGTAAGTTGTAAGGCATGTGGAAGGTGGAATTGGAGGGAGGTGTAATTGCAGGGAAAGGACTTGGGTTGTTGGAAGGGTTGAGACTGGTTGATTGAAGTCTATGGGTGGACTGTAGCTTTATACCACCTTGTGTGTGATGTGGAAGGGTGGTGTGGAGTTGCAGACCGTTCTGTGACTTGCTGTGAGGGATAGTTTTGTCTGGCCTTTATCCTGTGCCTGCTCATGGGCAGGAGGAGTTCCGCGGGGGTTACGGAGGATTTTAAAAATAATGATGTGAATCCTTTGTGGCGCACGTGGAATGTCTTTTGTCTAAGCCCCTATTCTGTAAGCTGTTTTGATGGGTTTGTGTGCATGAGTTGCTGGACTAAATACATTCACGGGAATGGCAGAGAAATAGTTCTGCTGTGTTCGTGGGTGTGTAATTCCGGTGATATGTTTCTTCTTGTGAACTGAAACAAAACTTAGGGAACTAAGTGCTGCTCAAGGCTGACTGAAAATATATTAATGGCAAGCTTTGCATCATGCATTTTTTTAAATTGAGCTGAAATTCTTATGTTGCTGCTATTGAAGAAGCTGCTACACTTGTTCTAAAACCGGAAGTTTTTCTTTTAACTCTCTCACCACCGAGAGACAAGTCTTTGAATATTAGCAGTGGCAACCCTGCCCACGTTTAGATGGGGGAGGGAAAAGGGCTTTCTGTGAAGCAATTGCGTTCCAACTGGCAGTTGCGCGGATTTTTACAGAACACAGTGGTCCTGCGATGTTAAATTGGTTAATTGTATGCTGCTGTGTTTTTGCAAAATCTATGTGACATTTCTGCTGCCTTTTTGGGAAAGCTTAAATCTTGCCCCAAACTACGGGTTTTCTTTATGATTGGTCGACAAGTGCTTGGATTTTGTGAGACATGACAGCAGTACAATGTAAGGGAAGTTAGTCTGATTGTATTCCTGTCATGCTTTCGGAAGATCTATGTAACATTCTGCTGACTTGTCTTGAAATGTACACTGAGAAGCTATTTATTCAATTGGTCTAAGGTCCAAAATTTTTAAATTGGTCTCATAAAGCAGCCCTGCTTTGCCTTCACAACAGCTGAGTTTTTGAAGTTCCAGGTTCCAGATGCAAGATTGGATGAAGAGAATTGTTTTCTGAAAGTCGAGCCTATCATCATTATACAGCTTTGATGAAAGGATATGACTTTAAGATCACAGGTTTCACCCCTCTACAAAGATCATGGACAATTTTTATAACACCTTTTGCAAAAGAGAGACTTTAATTTGCTTATAAGAACCTAAGCCTTATCCAGAAGATTAATCCTATTTTAACCAGGTTTTGCTAAGTCAGGAGGCTAAAAGATGGAAAACAGAAACATCACAATAAAGTACATGTGACCTAAATGGAAGTTCCAAAGCCAGATGTCACTGACGAATCATCCCTGTATGGAGAATGAAGTCAGGAATGCTGGAATAAAGATTGTGAGCCCTGATGAAGGTCTGTAAGTATGATTGTCAACCAAGCGTTGTGCAAGCAGTTAGAGTGTGGGAATAGGACCGAAGAAACTGAGTCCAAACCCCATTCAGCTGTGATATTTGTTGGGTGACACAGAGCCTGCCACTCAAAAGGTTTGACCTACCTCACGGGGTTGTTGTTATACAAGGGAAAATGGGATACGGAAACCATATGGAAACGGGACTTTGTGAGCAGTCATGCCCAGAGAGGGTTCTGGTGAAACTCAAACGCTGAACTTATATGCTACAGCCTTTTGATTGATAAGACTATGTTGAATCTGAAAAAGTTTAATGCCTCCTCAACACCTAAAAACTCATGAGAAGAGTGTATGCAGAAAAATGTGAATGCCTTTTTCTTTTTTGATCTTGTTGTTTGCTTTTTGCCTAGGAACACCTTTTGTTTGAAGACATTGTTTTTTGTTTTTGGCTTCGGGAAAAGGGCACAGGCCCGGGGCAAGCAGGGAAACAAAAGCATAAATTGGGAAGATTAACATGCCAAAGGACCAAATTGAAAATGGCCTCAGGATTTATCTATCTTTTGTATTACTTGTCTTGAAAACTTTACCTTTTCTGTTTTGGCTAGTATTGACACCTAGGGACTTGATTTTAGGATGCCTCCTCTATGGGGGGAGGGAGAATATTGGCAACTCACTTGTCTGTTTTCTCTCAAGTAAACAGGGTTTTGTAACCAACAGTGCCTTGAATTATCTTTCCAAGAAGGGTTTTCCTCAGATGACAGAAGTATCCTGCATATAATCATTAGACTGTGGTCCCAAAGGAAACTCCAAAAGGACATCAACAGTGACCCAGGAGATTAGCTGCCAGCGACAAGCATCCAATGGCAACAGATTGTTCACCTGCTAATTTGTCTTGTGTTGAATAAATTCTGGGCATATAAAGGAGATTCATGAAGCCTACAGCTTCAGAATCTGAAAATAAAAAGGGAGGAAATGTGAGGGCTAGAAAAAGCTGTGTTTTGCCTTTGGCATAACTGTAGCCATTTTGCTTCTGTAATACTGCTAAAAGCTGATTAGGAAATAAATGATAGTAAGAAATTGCAAGCAAATCTCTTTTTGGGTGTTGTAAGCATTTCTGAGTTCCAGACAGGACAGGAAGATAACACTTGAGAAATGCTTAAGCTTAGAAACCGCAAGCGGAAAGACAGGAAGCCACCTCTTGATATATGTGACACCATGTCTGGAACGACAACTTATTTGAATATAGCCAATAGCATTGATTCTACAGAAAAGGGGAACTGAGGGAGGGGGCTTGTTGCTTGTCACTGCTTGTTAAGGTATAAAATTGATTGTAACTGTTCCTGCTGTGTGCCATTTCTCTCTTGCATTGAAATGGACACCCTTTACTCAGCTGAATAAAGATACTTAATTCTCCTTTCTGGCTTCTTATTGAATTTGGCTAATTAATCATAAGAGTCCAGAGCCAAAATCCCACCAGACTAGCTGGAGGGCTTTTAGCCTTCCTGGAAAACTGACCCCAACAACTGTCTCTACACACAATGCCCCTTGTGGTCATTAGGGTTACTAGTGCAAAAGGTGGATGCCATCTGGAGCTAGATCTCCAACATGCCTCTCCTTAAAGCTACTATTTAGGAGGAAAAACATGCCCCCTCCAAGGTGGAGGGACAAATAGTTTTGGAGAAGGGTGCAATTAAGTTGGGAACATTGCAAGTAAGAAAAACCCTCCCCTGCATTGCAAACCTGATCCCGATCAAACACCCTGCAGCTGCTTCCCCCACTTTTTAAAAATAAAAGTTTAAAAAGTTGGATATGCTTCTCATCTTGTTTAATTTGGCCCTGAGTTTCTTTGCTGACATAATTATTCTTTGGGGAAACAGCATGGAAAAAGCAGTGTTATCAGCTGCATGGAGGGTATTTTCCAGAACACAACTTTGACCAATTTGCTCACACATAACTTTCAAGCTTAAGGGATGGATAGAACATAAATTACTTTTAGTGTGGAAAGATATAGATTCATGAGTCCTGTTAACAGCATAACACTTAGCAAACATTTGTTTTACCATGTTATTCTGAAGCACAGAAACAGGTGTTGCCTGTATCTAAAGTGATGCATTGATTACTGACTCCCTGGAATCTGGGATGCATAAGCTCCTTCCGGCATCATTTTCTTTTCTCCTTAATATAAAGCATTATTGTTCAAGTTTAAATCTCTTCTTAAAAAACACCTGTCCACTCCAGGGGATAGTTTTGGCAAGAAAACAATATGCTAGTGTGGAAAAAAAACAGGTTGGTAGTAGTATTTCTGAAAATGAGTTTCCCTACTGATTTCTCCATGGGCGTTGTTTGACAGAAGTGGGAAATGAAAGTCAAAGGCTCTCTCTCAGCTCCTGCTCTGGTAAATACACAAGAGGGAAGGAATCAATGTACTATATCTCAAATAGCAAAGAACAAATCCTGGAAACAAAAAGCCAAAAAGAAGACAAACGTTACTTTCAAGCCTCCAAGGGGAAATTTGGAAAGCATTTCCAATAATGCCTGGCCCACGGATAATTTTGCATAGATGAATTGATCAGCTCAAGGCTCTGATTTAGGATGTTTATTAAGTCGCTCAATGAACGGTTTGATAAATGAGCATGCTTTTCTGCTGCTTGGGTCTGGATTTGGGGGCCTGCCTCCCATTAATCAAGCAGTGATGGAAAATATGTATTTCCTTTTAGAAGCATTTTTTCCCCCTAAATAACAAATTACATTATTTGCTAGGCTTCTCTTCTACCACCCTTTCTCACTAGAGGCCAAACCAGACCTGACAACAGCAGACCTATGCAAATGAGGCTAAAGGATGGCTTACTTCCCCTCCGTCTGATAAACAGGAATCTGGCTAGGAGGAAAGTGTGCGGGGTGGGGTGGGGGGGCAGAGTGGTATATAGGGGTGTGGGGATGCAGGGAGGAAGTAAGGGAAGGGTTCTGCACTTCCTCACCATATGGCCATCTGGTGTTATTATTCAGACCATCGACAGTCTGCTTTATATGTGAATTGGCCAAACACACGGTTCTTCTACTGGAACCGAAGCCCATGGGCCCAGCCAGGAAAGCCCACAAGGACATCTGGGAAGTATAGTCTCGTAGTGTTTTCCTCATTCCCAGATGTCCCATGTGCCTTCCCAGCTGGCTCTGTGGGCTCTGGTTCCAGTAGTAGTGCCCTCGACCCCCAGCACAGTAAATGTACAGAACTGCGTAGAACGGTTTATGCTGTGAGTGCTTGTTTATGTGTGGCACCAGAAGGGTGCTACATATTCGTTGACATTCTGATGTATACATATTCAGCATGTTCCGATACACAGTGTATGGGAACATGATGAACATTTATTCATCAGAATGCCAACAAATATGTAGCACCCTTCTGGTGCTACACATAAACAGGCACTCCCAGCATAAACAGTTCTATGCAGTAGTTATGTTATGTAATGTTCCGATACACAGCCCTATGGCACACAGCTGTGTTCTGGACTCTCATGCTTTTTAGGCTCTATCTGGAAATTTAGGCTGAGGTGGCATCAGTATGCTCTAAGCCATGTTTCCAGCTTCTAATCCTAGGGAGACTGTTGAACTTGTGAACAGGTGTCTGGAGCAGGTTTGGTCTGGAGAAGAGTGAACAAGCAGAAATGGGGTTCAGATAAGATGGAGGTCCTGTTGGTTGGGAGTTCCACTACACTGGCTGGAGATATTCAACTTCTCTTGCATAGGTTGTACTGCTCATGAAATATCAAGAACACAGTTACGGGCTTTTCTTGGATCTGCAACTATTGCTAGAAGCCCAGGTCTCAGCTGTGGTCAAGAGTGCCTTTGCCCACTTCAGCTGATATATCAACTGGATGCAGTGGACCTGGCCTTGGTGTCTCATGTTCTTGTGACATACATGCTAGATTACTGCAGTACTCTCTACATGGGACTGCCTTTGAAGACAGTTTGAAAACTATATTAGTGCCAAATCATCATGGTGCTAGAGGGATTATGGTGTATGAATGATGTGATGCGTGAACTCCGACAGTTACACTGACTAATCACTAGCTCCTAGTTCAATTCAAAAGGCTGGCTTTAACCTTTAAAGCCCTATATGGCATAAGGCCAGACTCTCTCAGGGACTGCCTACTCCAACATAAACCCCACCAAAACTTGAGATGGGGGCATTGGAAGACCTGCCCTCTGGTCTGCCCTTGACTGAGATCTATCTGGTAGGTACCAGAGACAAAGCCTTTTCTGTAGTGGTACCTCACCTATGGAATGCACGCTGCCACAGGAGTTGCCACAGGATTCCTTTTTTGCCTTAAGATTTTTTTTAAAAAAAATATTTAAACATGTTTTTATTAAGTTAAGAATGTTCATGTATTCTTAGTACAACTTTCAGCATTATTTTAATAAACTTTTATTTTGTTTTATATTTTATTATGCATTTTTTGAATTTATGGTTTTCTTAGCTGCCTTGTGATGACTATTGGCTAGGAAAGGAAGGATTACTAATATAAATAAAATGGCTTTCTAATGCCAATGCCTTTGTGCCTGGAGTTGTGTGTGTGTGTTTTGCTTTTGCCTCTGAGGAGATATCTGCTATTCCAGAAATGTGTATATCTTAGAGTGCCTTCTAAATGTAAACAATTCTATAGAGGCAGCTGATCTGTGAACATGATAGAGTGAAGACAATGGGAAAGAGTTAATATTTACTACTAATTTACAGCAAGAGTGCAGAGTGGAAACATTAACGTGATACATGCTTTGGGTAACTGCCAGTACCATTAGCAATTATATCGCCATGCACCTAATTAGAATTAATAAAAATCTGTTTTTATGCAGTTGAAGGCAGGGCCTACAGTTTATGTCCCCATAAACTACTGCATGTGGCCATAAATTTGATTTGGTTGAATAAAGAGCAATGGTTGTTTCTCTAATGTGCTTGTCCTTCTGCACAAAATGGTTCTTTCCATTCTGTTAGATACTCAAACTGATGTTATGCACTCATGACTGCAGGCAGGGCTGATCCACCCATTGGACAAGCTGGATATTTACCCCATGCATTAGTCTTGTACAGGAGACACCACCAACTGCCCTTGACAGATTGGAAGCAACTGACTGCACAGGCAGCTCAGCCATTTTGTCGCAGCAAGGGAATGTGGAATGGCATGTTTGCCCACCAAACTGGCAGACTGGGAGTGGAGTGTGGCTGCCAGTGGTAGCATAACAGAGGAGGAGGACAGTTGGATGAGAGGAGCAGTGCTGGGTCCAGCCACTTCTGTGTCCAGGGCAGAGGCACCCTAGCCCTTTGGCCAAGCGCAGCCCAACAGCCAAGCCCCATACTTTCCTCTCATGCTCCAGAGCAGGACTGCTCAACTTAGGCCCCTCAGCTGGTTTTGGACTACAACTCCCATAATCCCCAACCACAATAGCCAATAGCCAGGGATTCTGGGAGTTGTAGGCCAACATCTGCAGGAGGGCCAAAGTTGAGCAGCCCTGCTCCAGAGCAAGAGAGGAAAGGAGAGGGTCTTCCTTGGCTGTGCTCAGCAGAAGTGTCCTGGGTGCCTTGGCTGGGTGCAGTCAAACAGCCAGGTCTGCACTGCCCATGGGTAGGAGGAGGGTGGTGGCTGGGAGTTCCCTGTCATCCCCTTTGGTGTTATGCCTGGGAAGGAGTCCCTTTCACCCCACTTTAAACCCAGTACTAGAGGGAAATGGACTCCTAATACATTTGTATTTTAAAAAACCAAAACCCATGGCATTGGATCAAAGCCAGGACTCGGTCAAGGTTTTCCCCATTGCTCGGGGCTAGCTGAAATGCCTTGATCTACATAACCCAGTTTATGCAGAACATCAGCTGTCAGGAGGGTCTGGAGGAGAGCTGGTCTAGTGATAGCAAGCATGACTTGTCCCCTTAGCTAAGCATGGTCCAGCCTGGTTTGCATATGAATGGGAGACTAGAAGTGTGAGCACTGCAAGATATTCCCCTCAGGGGATGGAGCTGCTCTGGGAAGAGCAGAAGGTTTCAAGTTCCCTCTCTGGCTTCTCCAAGATAGGGCTGAGAAAGATTCCTGCCTGCAACCTTGGAGAAGCCACTTCCAGTTTGTGAAGACAATACTGAGCTAGATAGACCAATGGTCTGACTCAATATATGGCAGCTTCCTATGTTCCTATGTCTTCTTCAAAATGTACTCCAATTCTAATGGTACAAAAACCAAGGTGCATTTGTTCCACTTTTACTGGACCCTATATTGGCCCAGCTACCAAGTAGTATTTGACCACAGTGATCCGTATTGTCCTACCTTGGCAGGTGTGGTTGTCATCTGACAAAACAAGCCCCCGTGGGCATTCACACTGGTAAGTGTCTTCCACTGTCATGCAAGCATGGCTGCAGCCTCCATTGTTATTGTGACACCCTTCAATCTCTAGGACAGAAAGAATTCTCAGACACATAAATAATAGCCTTCTGTCTAGCGAATGGACAACCCAGTAATGGATCTGTTTGAGATACTGCTAAGAATGTCTTAACCTGGCCAAACAAGCAATATCCACTGAAGAAGTGGAATAGGAGAGTAAAAAGGGAAGTTTAAGTTCATTAAAATTAAATACTGCTTGTAGCTGCAGTATCCACCTGCATATATTAAGTATTAATTTTGTAAGTGTCTCAGGCAAGATGTATTCTTGCGCAGCTCCCATAAATTTCAATGGGTCTACTACAATAGAACCTTGCAGTCAGAAATTATGACAATGTGGAGAAACAGGAAGCACAAAACACATGCATTTCCTGCTCCCTTTGTAGAACAGTGTCCAAAGCTACTCTCAATTTGCCAGTATTGTAAGAAAATTGGCAATGCTTAAAAAAGCATTCATTTTTAAAGAATTATATCAGGTTTTAATATGACAAAGATATATTTGTAAATACAGATGCCCTTCAGGGAGCTGTCTGACAAGTTTACATTTGGTGGCAAACTTGGATATGCTGCTGTATAAGATATGAACCAGCCCTCTAAAGTAGGGTTTATTACTACTTTAATGTACTAGTAGTATGTTTAGAGCTGTTCAGTCAAAATGTCTTTGAAAGTTACAGAATACAAAAATGGGGCCTGGGGAACTCTAACAGACCTGTTTTTACCTCTAGTTAAAAGTCACATAAACTGAAAATGCAATCCGAGGAAGTCCCTGTGGTGCACCGGGGAAATGACTTGATTAGCAAACCAGAGGTTGCCAGTTTGAATCCCCACTGGTATGTTTCCCAGACTATGGAAAATACCCATATCGGGCAGCAGCGATATAGGAAGATGCTGAAAGGCATCATCTCTTGCTGCGTGGGAGGAGGCAATGGTAAACCCCTCCTGTATTCTACCAAAAGAAAACCACAGGGCTCTGTGGGTACCGGGAGTCAAAATCGACTTGACAGCACACTTTACCTTTACCTGTGTACCCAGTCAATGTCTGGGTAAGACTCTGAAAACATCTGAATGTTTTTAGATGAACAAGCTCCCACTGACCTTTAAACTGGAAATTCTGTGGTAAGTGTGAACGTACCACCATTCTGAGATTATTAAAACATATTCCATCTTTTGAGAATTTGTGGTTATGCAATCAATGTTGGGAAGGCTGCAAAGTGAATTATATCTTTCCTGGAACGGCTCATAAACCTCATGGCATATCAGTAAATATGAAACCAACAAACCCAGTTGTATATTGCTTAATAAATTCCCTTGAGAGTGTTACCCTCGTGAAAAATGTCACCTCGGGGCTTTAAATTGTCTATGAGGCAAGTATAAACCTTCCAACGTTTAGTGGGGGGAGGAAACAATTAACTCTTCCTCACAAAAACAAAATGACCAAAATGGATGTTACCAGCCCTCTTCCCAAAAGACTAGACATTGAGAATAGTGGTACCAGACACATGCTTGATTTAGTAGGGATATAAGTACTTTCAGCGGGTGTGAACTCGATGGGCTTATGTATCATTTCATTTATGAAAAGCTATCTTCCTTGGTTCCATCAGTGGCCCATCATGGGCAATCCATCATTCACTCTCTGACGGCAGCTCAGCTGGGCTGCTGCAGAGCAAATGCTTATCAATACAAAGCTTCAATACAGTGCTCTCGCTGTGGTTGATTAGTTCATATTTCTGACTGTGTCAGCTCAAGTGCCTTTTAAAGCAGGAGTTTTTCTACCCTAAAAAACATAACTGCACAACTTCCGACTCTACTGGCACCATCTCATACATGGACCATCGCCATACTGGTCCATGTATGGTGGACCAACAGGGACTAGATAAACCACCTGTTTTTGCTGCCTGCATAAATGGAATATTATCAATGATTATTATCACTGTTTTTTTTCTGAATACTGTCTCCATCAACAGCACCTGTTTTGCCTTTCTTGCTGAATTTATGCACAATGTTTTTGAACTCTGTGGGAAACTGCCCCATCTTGTAGCTACTGGCAGTAAGTCCTAAAGTTTTCATGACACAAGGATTAATATCAACATAGCTAATCAGATGCAGGTATCTTAACTGAGTTGTCGTCTTACTCACCCTCACAGGTCTTTCCATCCTTCCCCAGAACACGCCCAACTCCACATTCACAGCGGTATGAGTTCTTCAGGTTTACACAGAACTCGCTGCAGCCCCCATTATTCTGTTCACATTCATTTTCATCTGAAGAGAAACAGGAGTCACAAATCCACAATTTAGTAACATGCAGCCAGTAACTAGGGCCCAGTCACATGACCGGAATCAGGGATTCACAGATCATTTTACTTTTGATGGCATTGGAAGAGTCACCTACTTACTACAGGGCATTGTAGGGGCGTAGCTGGGGAGAGGAGGCCTGTGTTCACCCCTCTCTCTAGTGGCCCCTTGGTGAGGGAGATAATGAAGAAGATAGGGAGGGGTGGAGCTGGGGGCCCCTCAAAATCTCGGGGCCCCCAGTTCTTTGAACCCATCCGCTCAATTGCAGCTACGCCCCTGCTAGTAGACAACCCTAGCTGGGTTGCCAACTAGAGAGAGGTGACTATTTTGGGGACCAAATGACTTTTTAAAACCTTTTTTTCATTAGGAGAAATAAAGACTGTTTTGGGGAGCAAACAACTTTTTGTTTGCATGTGTTGTGGTGTCCAAAGTTCTGGGGAGCAGCTGAAACATTCTGTTCTCTTAGAACACATGGCTTTCATGAGTAGCTTCTCGTCTTCTATCTCCTTTTCCTTCCTAGTAACCATCCATCTAATGGGGAAGCCAGAGGAGAGGTTCTGCGTCAGTGGCAGGTTGCAGAGCTACTTGATGCAGGAGCATGGACAAGTGGGCCCGGCAGGTGCAGCTTCCTTCCTTCAGGCGGCAGTTAGGAGTTCGCTAACTAGCTTTACTCAGTTAGCAGTTACCCCTGCTGACTGAGTAAAAAGGCACCTTTTAAAGTGGTGAATCTCTTCTATTTATCAGGGGGAGAGCAGCTGGACCTATCCAACCCCAGCACAGGATTCCTTCAGCAGCTTTTCTTTCTTTTTAGACTGTGAGTCCTTTGGGGACAGGGGAGCATCTTATTCTTTACTTTTCTTTGAAGACCACTGTGAAATCTTGTTGAAAAGCGGTATATAAATGTTTATAGTCGTAGAGAACAGCAAGTGAGTGGGAGTCCATGCATGCACGGCTGCACCAGCATACAAAGAGTCTGGCTTGGTAGCTAGCTAGTTGCCCTGCCTCGAGCCAAGAGGTAAAGTTGTTGGCCTGTCTGGGGAGAGCAGGCTGGATGACCCATGGGGGAGCAGGGCAGAGGACGGTGTGGGGGTAAACCTAAGCAGGATCTTGAGAACTCAGCACCTAGACAGCAGACTGGGCAAACATACAGCTCACCTAGTCATCAGCTTTACAGTGGTGAGCTCTATTTATTCTCAACTTATCCAATGTTTATCAAAATACGCATATACTATATATAATATAATAAACATATGCCAATTTTATGGAAAGTGGAGACTTTGGAGACGACTTCTTCTTCTTCTTTGGTAAAAAGCATCCTCTATTTCCACT
This sequence comes from Hemicordylus capensis, assembly GCF_027244095.1. Taxonomy (NCBI): domain Eukaryota; kingdom Metazoa; phylum Chordata; class Lepidosauria; order Squamata; family Cordylidae; genus Hemicordylus; species Hemicordylus capensis. Next base: position 236,900,966 of record NC_069659.1, on the reverse strand, counting down.
TATTTTGTGATGGATATCAACTTTTTTCACCATCTGGACCTGCAACCTTAATTCTTATGCCAGTGAAACAGGCCTGTTCAATGTATTACGTGTGTGTGTCCGTGTGTGTGTGTGTGTGTGTCCATGTGTGTAGAGAGAGAGAGAATGAGAATATATGAACTACTTGATTTACTTGTCACCTTTTTTTGCTTTTGGAAGCAGGTAAATAATAAGATTTACCAGAGGATCTGTCTTCAACTTGACAGACCTTAAAGGCCAGGTTGAGACAGATCATCCTGGAGAGAATCTATCTATGTAATTGCTAAGAGCTGACACTGACTTGATGGCACTTAATCAATCAATCAAATAGTCAGACTGGAATTTTTATGACACAGCCCAGATAGGCAATACTGAGTACTTTGGGGTGCAGGCCCAATTTCATTAATAGTCCTTCATAATGGACTGAGAATATCTGTTTGTTAAATGGTGGCCAACCCTGAGCAAGAGTCTGACCACCCCCACTGATCTAATGCTGAAACTGAAATTCAGAAGACCATGCTACAGATTCCTGGATAAAAATATAAGGAAAAGTTGTATGAGACATTTATGAAATTCTAGGACAGGGGCAGGAGATGGAGGGTGGAAAATTGCTCTTATTACTATATGGCAACTGATCTTGTTTGTCTAGTCACGTAGTTCAGTAAGGCTTCTCCACAGCATCTTAATTCCACTTTCTATTTGCCAATCCCATCCTGAGCTACCCATAACAAAGACTTCCAGCTAGGCCTTATTTCTTGTGGTGGGTCAGGTTTGTTATTTGGAGAAGGAGTTTACTGATGCTTGATTTCCAACAGAGAACAGAGAGGATTGAAACCAGATCTCCAAGGGGTTAACAAGTGAAGATAAATTTATCAGAGGATCTTTGAGTGATTAAAATGGTGTAGATTTTATCAACCATTGTTAGTTTTTAATACTGCAGCACTTACTTAAGAGACTGAAATGAATGTCAGAATCAGTGGTTGAGAATTAGGATTCATTATACAGCCAGGATTCATTATACAGCCAATGAAAAACTTGAATGAAAAGCACATCCAGTTACATAATTGATTAAAGGCCTCCCAGATGATGGTGGTGTTGTAGCATTGCCAGTCACCAAATTGACTAGATTGCCTAATATTCTCAGAACACAGGTAGTATGCAAGAAAAATTTGGAAAGGGGAGGCCAGAGAGACTAGTGTTTGAAATATATCTGGAGCTGTTATTACTCAGAGCTCAGGAAATTAATTAGAAAGATGAACGAACCTTAGAGATTCAAAGTAGAAGAATAAGAAATATTTATGCTGGAAGATGACTGTGGTACCAGATTATTTGGCATCAAGTATGTTATAAAGTAATTCATCAAGAGAGGAAAGATATGCGGCCAAAATTCCAAAGCAAACTTTTTAAAGGGACAGAATTAATTTCTTAATGCAATGCTTGTCAAACTGTATTTTTGTGGGATCCACAAAATTCCTCAGAAGCTTATCAGGAGTTCTTCAATGAGAAGATAATTGATTGATTAAGTGCCGTCAAGTCGGTGTCGACTCTTAGCAACCACATAGATAGATTCTCTCCAGTCTTCAACTTGGCCTTTAAAGTCTCTCAGTGGTACATACACTGCTGACATAATCAGGTCCATACACCTTGCTGCTGGTTGTGCTCTTCTTCTCCTTCCTTCAACTTTCGCCAGAATTATAGACTTCTCAAGGGAGCTGGGTCTTCGCATAATGTATCCGAAATATGATAGTTTGAGTCTAGTCATTTGTGCCTCGAGTGAAAATTCTGGATTGATCTGTTCTATGATCTATTTGTTTGTTTTCCTGGACGTCCAATGTATCCTCAAAAGTCTTCTCCAACACCAAAGTTCAAAAGCGTCAATGCTTTTTCTGTCTTGCTTCTTCAAAGTCCAGCTTTCGCATCCAAAGAGCATCATGGGAAAAACCAAACGATTCTAATCTTTGTAGATATAGACACGTCATGGCATCTAAATATCCTTTCCAAGACCTTCATTGCAACCCTAACAAGTGGTAGTCTGAGGCATATTTCTTGACTGCTGGATCATTTACTGTTGATGGTTGACCCTAAAAGGCAGAAGCTATCCACCACTTCAGTGTCTTCATTGTCAATTCTGAGGCTGGTTGCTGTACCCGTTGTCATTCATTTAGTCTTCTTTACATTTAATTGTAGTCCCGTTTTTCACTGTGCTCCTTGACTTTCATTACTACAGCTTGCTGGTCATCTGTATTCTCAGCTATCAGACATGGTCGATGCAATCAAAGGCTTTTTTGTAGTCAATAAAGCACATATTGACTTCTTTCTGGTATTCTTTGGCTTTCTCAATTATCCAGTGTGCATCAGCAATGATGTCTCTTGGTCCCCGGCCTTTTCTGAAACCAACATGAACATCCAGCATTTCCCTTTCCACGTAGGACTCTAATCTGCGTTGGATGATCCTGAGCATTATTTTGCCAGCATGTGAAATTAAGGATATTGTGCGATGGTTTGCACAATCTGTTCAGTCTCTTCTCTTTGGTATCAGTATGTAAACTGACCTCTTCCAAACTGTTGGCCACTGTGTCATTCTCCAGATTTGCTGGCATAGTTTGGTTAGAGCCTCGACTGATTCTTCTTCTGTTGCCTGCCATATTTCTGTAGCTATTCCATCAATTCCTGTAGCTTCCGACTTGGTGATGACTGGAGTGCTGATCTAACTTCATCTTCCTGTACTAGAAGTTCTTGCAAGTAGGGAATCTTTTCTAAAGTATCTTGGATGTTAATGTCCCTGCTGTACAGATTTTCAGTATACTCCTTCCATCTCTGTTTGATCTTCTTTGAGTCAGTTACTATCTGTCCTTTGGCATCCCTTAACATACCAGTTCGAGGTTGGAACTTCCCTCTGAGTTCAGAGATCTTTTGGAAAACTTGCCTTGTTTTCTGTGTCTATTTTATCCTCAAGGTATTTACAGATGTCATTGTAGTACTGCTCCTTGTCTCTTCCAACAGCATTCTGAAATTCCCTATTAAGTTACTTCCTGAGGTCTTTATCTTTCTTGACTTTGGCTTCTCTAAGATAATTATCAGTTGACAAATATCAGTTGGTCCCCCCTTAACAATCTTCCCTTTTAACTTGCAGCCACAGCGTAGTGTTGGGTGTGTTCTGTAGCAGGTTGAGTGCACACAGGACAATTAAGAGGTATATTTTAGGCTTAGCCAGTCTTCAATGTGAACTGAGTGTGTGCCACAGAACACGCCAGAATTCTCTGGCGTAGGAGTTCCTTTCAAGACCAGCTGATGTGGAAAGGATTCTCTGGTGCTAAAAAGTTCATTTTAGCAGGTTATTGAAACTGGTGTGTGCATATGCATTTTAGATTCAGTCTCTTTGTTTTTATTTTAAAGGCACCCTAAGGAGCAAAAAGAAAAAAAAAGAAAAAAAAAGACACTGCAAAGGGGGGAAAGTACATGGAAAAGGGAAACAAGGATTGTTTGGGATAACCTAGCCAGGTATTAGAAACTGGGTGTCTTTCTAAGGGTGGAAACTGGCCATTTATTTTCCTTCAGCTTTCGAAGGAAAGTGAAGAGGTCAGTACTATGCTTACTAAACACTGAATTTTATTAATATCAGCAAGAGGTCTTTACATATAAGGATGATCAACACAGGCCCCAATATCAGGGGGTAAAAGTGTGGAGGGGAGCCACAGAATGGGTGTGTGTGTGTGTGTTCATGTTCAGCCTCTGGAAAGAAGCCCATCTGCCTGCCTGCCTCAGATCTGGCCACTTACCCAAGAGGAAGCCCATTGAATTGAATCATTTACTACTGTGCAATGCCATTTGTTTACTGCAAGGAAGCTCAGTGTGAATCATTCACCAGCAAGTCTGGAAACTGTTCTCAATGCCATGTGGTGTGGAGGTCTCATTCCACAGTTCAAGCATTTGTTAGTATCTAAAGCCAGTCTCTGTATATGATTTATTTATTTATTTGCTCGGGTTCTTGCACAAGTGCACAATCCCTTTCTGTTTCCTCATTATAGAAGCAATCAAGGAATTGCAGTTTGCACCATGGTGCTCCCTCTAGTGGCAGTTTTGCTCAAAAGTGCCCAGAGAAAAATTACACACACACACACACACACCCCTACACCTACCTTTGTCACATCATTTCCACTCTGTGACCCCATTGGCCCGAAATGGAGGTGGGGCAGTAAATGCTATTCCGGTGGAATATGGACACTCCCTACCCAGAAAGCCCGCTGCAGTGGTAGGAAATTTGAATAGCCACAATCCTGTCATGACGTATTGAGAAACACATAGAAAAATGCTGTGCTCACAGTTTCCAGTCACTGCCTGATACCGTTGCACTTTGCAACACTTTAGCCAACGCAGATCTCGCAATCTGGAAAACACCTCTGAGTCCCGTATCTCTGTATAAGTGTATTGTTCTATAGGAACATTTATCCTTGTTCTGCAGCTTTAAGTAATGCCCAGATTTGGGAATAACACAATGAAGTCTTTGCATTAAACGTGTGTGTGTGTGTGTGTGTGTGTGTGTGTGTGTGTGTGTGTGTGTGTTTGCTCTATGAATTGTGTAGCTGATCTTTGGAGTCTTGTACATGGATTTGACCTTTGAATATATGGGATTACTCCCCGTCTGGCATTACAGTTTTATAAAATCCCAAAGAAAACATTATCTGGCATCATGTTGGCAATTCAGGAAGCATTAGTTTCCTGGAATGTACTGATGGGTCTCAAATGACCATCTGGGAAACCCTCTAACCTTATCCACTGGAATCTAAGAAAACTATTAACCATAGATTTGTAAGCATATTCTTAAACATCCTTTTAGAACTACACATGATGTTTATTGTGTCATTAACCTTAACAGGTTTATTTTTCCCCTCGTCCATAGCAGAAGGGGTGTGTGTGTGTCTATGCGTCTGGTTAGCATCAAGACTTAATGACACATGAGACTTCCGGTTGGACTGCTAACGTGGCTGCATGCTTCCCGACAGGGGAGACCAAGGAGGAGAAATTTAAGGGGGTTTTGAGGCTTCAACCCCCCCCCCATGCCACCCTGGATTAAAGGGTCTGGACTTCAAGATAGCCCACAGATCCCCCTGAGCTGGCTCCTTAATTTAGAGCTGTGCTGAAGAACGCAGTTCTGTTTTAAGTTGAGCGGCAGGGGCTGGGACCAATCAAGCTCACTCCTTCATCGGTAATCTTTTTGACTGAAGCCAGCTGGCATATAATCTCTATGGTTTGGATTTAATTAATTACTTAAAGTTCAAGAAGCTCACCTTTCAACGTGACTAAGGACAACTTGCTGGAATTCTTCCTGCTTTTGCTGGAAAGACATCACAGAACTCAAAACGTGGCTGTAAGTGTTTCTGACTATAAATTAAGGAGGGAAGTCCAATCTTCTTGTTAAAAGCTGGAATCCAAGAACTGAATTGATGTTTAAAAGTTTTAAAACTTGGAAAAAGAGTTTATTAGTGGGAATTACTATATTTTTCTTTACTGTTGATTGAGAAAGTTTATGGAAGAGGCGTTTTGCTGTTTTGCTGTTTGCCATTGAATATGTCCATCATTAAACTAGCCAATCAAAGTAAGGAAGTGTTTCATACTACCGTGAGAGAATTCAACTCCAACTGATAAGATATATGAGTTGTGGTGTGGAACTGATTCTATTCGGAAAATAACCACAGGCTTCTACTTTCTCTCTTGATGTGGTTAAAAGAATGGATAACATTAAGAAATCCTAGAATACTTGATTTGGAAGGATTTGATAGAAGGTTTGGATGGCATTCATATTTGTGGTATGAAAAAAGTAAAATACATAAAGATGTTTTGAATCACTATGTAAGAAGGAGTCTGATGAGGGTGTGGTTAAAATATAAAAACTGGTTGGAACTTAAAACGATATGGGTATCGCTGATTGAAGCTCTAACACGTAAAGAAGTAAATATGCAATTGCAATAGGGTACTTACAGGGATTTGTTATGTTTTCAAGAAAAGGATTGTAAGCTAAAAAGTTTAACTGAAGTACAAAATTTGATTAGAGATTGGTTTCAGTATCACCAGTTAAATGAAATATATAAGAAGGATCTTAAAGTTGGATTTGAGGACCAGATGTCGAGATTTGAGAAGGAATTATGTGAAAATGAGGAAAAATTAGTTTCTAAAATGTATAAGCTTTTACTTTTGGAGGAGACAAGAGATGAAGTGGTTAAAACGACCATGGTAAAGTGGGCTCAAGATGTGGGGTGTAATATAGAAATGGCAGCTTGGGAGAAACTATGGAAAACTGATTTAAAATTTACTGCATGTAATGCTTTAAAAGAAAATTATTATAAAATGATGTATAGATGGTATTTGACTCCAAAAAAATTGGCATTAATGTATAAAAATATTTCAAACAAATGTTGGAAATGTGGACACTCTGAAGGTACTTTTTTCCATATGTGGTGGACCTGTAGGAAGGCCAAGGCCTATTGGGACATGATATACAATGAATTAAAGAAAATATTTAAAATGACATTTCCTAAGAAGCCAGAATCCTTCCTGCTGGGAATAACACAAGGAGTAATTTCTACAACTAATTTAACATTTTTCATGTATGCTTCTACGGCGGCCAGAATAATATATGCACAGAAATGGAAAAGTAATGAACTGCCTTCAAAAGAAGATTGGCTGATAAAAATTTTGGAATATGCGGAGATGGCAAAACTTACAATATTGATAGGAGACCAAAACTTAGAATGCTTTAAAGAAGATTGGAACCATCCTTGTTGTATCTAAAGAACTATTTCCCTACTATGGATCTTACAGCAGGGTTTGAAATTTAGTAATAATTGCAGGTTGGGTAGGTTAAAATTGTGTTTGTAAGGTTTAAATTTATGTTTTGAATTATTATTATAGCAAGGGTAAATTTTATAGCTGATGATTCACGAAGAGGTGTGAGTGGGAAGTCCATACTTGTTTATCTGTTGTGAATGTTAATTTTAAGATCATTGTTAAAATTAATAAAAATTGAATTGAAAAAAAAAAGACTTAATGACACATTAAGTATCACATGAACTTTGACTATTAGAATACACTTTGACACACATGCTATAATGTTTATAAAATCCCAGCAGATTATTTAACACAGCCCCTGGTGGCGCAGTGATAAAACTGCCGCCCTGTAACCAGAAGGTTACAAGTTCGATCCTGACCAGGGGCTCAAGGTTGACTCAGCCTTCCATCCTTCTGAGGTCGGTAAAATGAGTACCCAGAATGTTGGGGGCAATATGCTACATCATTGTAAACCACTTAGAGAGCTCTGGCTATAGAGCGGTATATAAATGTAAGTGCTATTGCTATTGCTATTGCTAAATGGACAACTAGCAACCCATGGGCTGGATCCAGTCTAAGGCACTTTAAGGATCCAGCACCTGCAATGCTCCTAGCAGCCTTATCCAGTTTAATTATGGTAAAATGTTGGTCCACATTTTTATTCTGAGGGCCTTTCCCAGGCAGCAGGCCTTACCACACGATTAAGAGGGGTGAAGTACTGAGCGTTATGAGGCATATCAGATATTTGAATTTGCCCAAACCACCACCCCACCCCCGCAAAAACTGGGGCTTTTTTAACCCCAGACACAAATTGGGCTAAGCTCCAATGTGGAATGAAAAACCCGAATCATGTATGGAGTGCTCTCTCATAGCTCACAGGGACCTAAATCTTCGACATAAATCTGGACGATATGTGAGCGCACACCTGCCCTTCCTGTGTTGAAGGAAAGTAAAATTGCCGTCTGGGAACGGCCCTGGAGAGAAAAAACATTTTCAAGTTGTAAGAAACAGAGATGCTACACTTTAAAATTACATTTTGCAGCTAATATGTAAATTCACATATCTATATTTATCTCTTTCTATATATATATTATTATGATCCCAAACTGGGAAGCTTTCACTGCTAGATGATACTGATTTTACCGTGGAGCCTGGCCCCTCATGAGGGGCTCAGTTTATGAGGTATATTACACTGACAGCCCCCATACTTCTAGTTCAAGATTAGAGAAGCCCCTGAAAATCTAGACGTTGGTCATTCCTAGTTTAAACGGTTTTAAGTTCTCAAATTGTCAGATGTGACTATGAAAGGACCACAGCATTTTTTGGTATCAGATAGGTGTGTGTGTGTGTGAGAGAGAGGGGGGGGGAGGGAGGGAAGGAGAGGACACTGAAGGAGAAAATAACTGAACTGATCAGCAGAGAAAGTCTCAAATAAGAGATAAGGAGTTGTTTGTTTGTAATATGTATGAGACTTGCTTTACAGTAACCTTGTAAAGCATTGCAGTCTTTGCAAGCAACGCTGCTGCCCTTTGACTGGCTCTTCATCTAAACATCTACAGTCTCTCCTTGCGGGCAGACTTTAACTAATAACATGGTATCAGAATAATTAAGTCAGAGATGTACTACTGAGTCTGAATGAAATCAGAAGGAGAAGAGTGCAAACAAAGAGCAGGGACTGGCCTAGACTAAAGGCTAAATCCAGCCCTCCAAAGGGTTTTCATCTGGCCCCAAGAGTTGCCTTCAGTTTCAAGAACATGCCCCCTCTCTTCTGACCCTCAGCTGTGCCTGCTGATCAAGCCCTTTTCAGACATTCCAAGCACTTCAAAGGCCCCTTGAAGTTTTTCACACAGAGCTTTTAAAGCCCTTTAGCTTACACCTCCTCCGGAACGGCAGGTGTGCATTCACATGTTGGCCAAATGTACCCTGAAGTCCCTGCGAGCGATCAGGGAGCACTTCACATATGATTTGGGGTTTTTACTGCACATTAGAGTGCAGCCCAATTTCTATCTGGGTTTTTAAAAAAATCCACTTTTTGTGTCGGGTTTTTGGGATAACTTTGAGTTTACAGTAAAGCCTCCCAGAAAACCTGTGGTAGAGCCTCCTGTGTGGAGAACTCCCTGGTCTATACATTCAGCAGAATAAATTGGTAGGATTCTGAAGACTTAGAGTGGGCTGTACCACTGCAGTTTGTAGGGGAGCCAAGGGGATCTTCCAACCTTCCTTTCAAGGGCAAGCTGCAGCCATGAGGAGCAACAGTCTACACTTTGATCATGCCAAAGGCATTGTTGAGTCCCCGCTCCTGCTACACTGCTGCTCCATTCCTGTTTAGTCTCTTCTGCCGTTGCTATTTAAGTTATGAAAAACAAGCTTGTCAACAGGTTTAACATAATCCAACCCCAGCAGGTTTAACATAATATATGGTCGACTATTGGACTTTGGCCAAATTGTTGTTTTTGTCTCCATATGGTCACCCAGGACAGTGCCATAGAGAGGGAAAAGATACCCTATTCCAGTGATCTTCACTATTTTTGGAGTGGGGGCCACAGCTGCTGAAAGGGCTTATTCCACGGATTAGGGCATGGGGAATGAGAGAGATGACAGCAGGTGGGGGAGGGGGAGAATTGCCTTCAGTTTCAATAATTCAAGAGAGACATCAGTGCCACCTACTGGCCAGCCCTTGCATTCCAAGATGAACCTGCCCTTCCCTGCAGCTGCCACAAATGCAATGCAAGAGCTGGCCAGCAGTGGCGCTGTGGAAATTGTGTGAGGTACCTGCTCGGCATATGCACAGAGAAGATCACGCTCAGAATTAGCTTGGAAGCTTGCAGCAGTATATGTACAGAGAGGAAGATGGCACTTGCAACTCACATGAAAGCTGCAGATCCTACTCTTGACTGCCATATGGGAAGACCCCAAGAAAGCATGTGTTATCTTCCAAACTCTTGCTTTAGTCACATGCAAATGTATGCAGGCTTAATTGGTTGATCGATTTCCATGAATTGGATTGGCTAAACATTCTTTAATTGTGTGACAGCCCTGTATATTAGTTATTACGAGGCATCACAATCAAAGCCCCCTGGATGAACCTGAGAGACACAGGTTGATGAACAGAGACACACAGGGCACCTTCCTCCTTTGAGGTCCCTGCCATAGAGGGGCAGGCCATCCCACATCAGGAGTAGCAGGCAGATCTAGCACTCTGTACAAGGCACGGTATCATTTCTTCTGCGAGTGAATGTACACTGGTATGGCAGAAAGTAACAGGTAAGGAAGTTGCTTCCTCATGGGAATGAATGGCAGCCATTCACTGGACTGGATGAAGCAAAAGTGTGCACTTGAGGACAGCATGGAGACAGCGGTAGACCCACTTCTTGCCCCTGCTGACCCCAACTATTGAGAATCACACTTGAGCGTATCAATGGTCTATCAACAGGTCAATTAATGGCTACTAGTCCTGATGGTTGCTGGCTGCCTCCAGACTCAGGGACAGGATGCCTCTGAATCTCAGGAGAGCATCTGGAGAGTCACTGTGGGCAACAGCATGCTGGAGTACATAGGCCTTAGGCCTGATACAGCAGGGCGGTTCATTTGTTCTTATGAGCCTGGCTCCACAGCCACTCCCACTTCATCTGGAGAGCCCCCTCCTCAATCTTTCCTCCAACCAGAGTGACCAAAGGCTGGCAACTGGGGTGTGTGCACACCTATGCATGTGTATTTATTTATTCATTCCATCCCTTCATATCCCATCCTACAACACAAAAGTCCTGCCAGGTCAGCACATAAGGTTGGAAAGTAGAGATACCAAATGAAATCCAGCAGCAGCAACGCAATGGAGAAGAGAGAGTAGCAAATCAAGAGGCAGCAGACACAGGATTCAGTTGTGGTTTGAAAGGCATCAGAAGCCTGGGGAAAGCACCAGGGTGACCTAAGAACCGGCTCAAGGCAGGCCTACTGGGGTGAACACTCCACAGGCAGGGCACCACAGCCAAAAAAGTCTTCTCCCACCCACCCCTACCCCGTATGACCTCAGAAGATGGGGGCACCCAGAGGAGAGCTTCCAGGGACTAGTGCAGGCCAAGGGGGGAGAAAGGCGGCCCATCAGGCAGGAGGTCCTAAATCATGCAGGGCTTTCCAGACAAGCTCTCTAGACTTTCAATACCATTGTCAGTGTGCATCGTGCTTTATACAGCACTAGATCTATTTTTCACTAGAAAAGTTGAAAAAATGACTTGCCTCTTTCTGCCCCAAAGGCTGCAGCCTCATGAAAATGGGTCCATTGTGGCAAACCACCACATAAGGCCTAGGAAAATTTATTTCCTAAGATGAAAAGACCCCAGGATGACATTATTGTCACCAACTAACAGACCAGAGACTGCAATCAAAAGAGCTTGTAGGCTAAAGGCCCAGGTAGGATAAATTCTGGTCAACTTCCTGGCCAGGGACTTCTATTCAGTGCCCTTGACATTTACAGGAACTCTCCCAAACCTGTTTGCCATGGGTTCCGGGTTTTTAAAGCCCACAGATCCGACATCATCACCCATTTCCCCCCAGGTGGCTTCTTGGTGACACAGAGAGAACTGCCATCTCAGGTTACCTCTCCCAGAGTCCCAGAATGCATCACTTCCCTTTGATTTGCATAGTTCCACCCTGCAGGTTACTGCTCCCAGATTGCATCACCTTCCCTTTGCATAGTTCCACCTCGAAGGTTACATCTCTTAGAATGCATCATTTCCCCTTCATTTGCACAGTCATGATAAACACCAATTTTATCTATCAGTGAAACTGCATGTTGTTAAGGTAATAGCCACCCTTTCTTCCTTTGGATAAAAACAAAACAGCTTTATATCACTTGAATGGGTTTGCATGAATGTGTTTCCATGGGTAGCTACTGAAGCAGCCTTTGTGGGGACAAGTCATAATGAGTGGCTTAAATCAGCACAAAGGTCAAACCTTAGGAAGGTCCACCTAACACAATAAGAACTGTGATGAAAAAATAAACTGAATTCTAAAGTGGTGGTGGAGAACCCATCAATAATTTGTGTGTTCCTTTTGTCCCTATGGGACTTCCCTTTTGCTTTTCATGTTCCCTCGCCTGGGTCCTTCCTTACCAAGGCAGGTTTGTCCATCTGGTCCCAGTATTGTCCCTAAGGAGCACATGCAGTCTCCAGGATCCAAGCAGGAGCCCCGGCAATCAACCATATCACAGATGTCATAGAAATCTGCAGAATGACAAAAGAGGTTTGCCATGAATACAGAATAATCCATCTCTGGTGTCCATATTTTCAGAGTGTAAACAAAGGGTCAAACAAGATGCAGCTGTTGCACACCTGTGTTTTATAGTCAGGTCACTGTGGAATTGGTAGGGGACAATTTAAAGCACAATGTGGCTGGGCGGGAGAGATGTGCTGAACCCTTCCTCTGCCTGCTTTCCCTCACAAAACTGCTTCTCCTGGGCATTTTTTCTCTGTTGGGCTCCAAGGCTGGAAGTGACCCCTGCTGGGAGAAAAATGGTGAAGGAGAAGAGAATTTGGGAGCGCAAGTGTGGAAGGGATTCTTCCACAGGAAGGGATTCAGTATCCCTCTCTCACTCATGGTTCACCCAGCCCTACCCTCCATTTTGTAGGAATTTGAATTGACTTATATTCTAACTTACAGACTGTGATGCAGTAACATCTACTATGCCCTAGTTCTTCAGCATACTCATTGGAAGTAAGTTGTTTGTGAAGTAAATTTCAGTGATTCATAAGTCATAGAACAGACATCTGAAACCCTGACAGCAAAAAAATGCGTCTGGCTCTTAAATACTGGGACTAGCTCCTAGAGCCAAAGAAAATTTGTCAAGACCTTTGTTATATTATCTGAGGGCCTAGCAGCTGCATTCTGTAAATGTAATCAATGAACATATCAATTCATAAGTTAAGCAATAGAGGACTGATCAATTATTTGATCAGTTGATGGTCTTGCATTAAATTTGGTGAATGTAAGTAAGTAATGAGTTTATTGTTGTAACCACACAGACTAAAACATCGTAAAACAGCATAAGCCATGATAGCTAAAACAGCATGCATAAACTAAGAAAAAACAGATAAAACAAACTAAAACATAATAATACATACATAATAAGAAATACAGGTAAAATTATGAAGATCCCGAGTACCTAACTGTAGTTATAACTCTAGTGGATACAACTTGGGTTAAAGAGCTAGTCCTGGAACTAGAGCTTAGCCAGATGTCTAGCAGGGTTAGCAGGTATTGTACAGTTCTCTTTCTAATTTTAAAAGACAATAGAGTAAAAATGGCCACTTGATAACTGACATAAGGAAATGCGTCTGCCAGCAAATACTTGACAGGGTGAATGAAACTCTAACTTGCCACTCATCCCGTGGGTCTCAGTGCAACTTATATCCACTGCGTGTGCCAAAGACTATGGGACTAGCCTTGCCACGTTCCCTGGAATTTAGGGTAGCCCCTGGAATTTGGCTCCTCCACCCAGCTGCAAAATTCCACCCGGATTTACACAGATTTCAAATGCGCTGCCTGGATTGCCCGGATTTTACTTTGGCTCTGATCACATGGGAGGGCAGAGAAGGGGGTGAAAGTATTCAAATCTGTCAACCAAATAAAATGCAAATTAGTTCCTGCATAATTTGCACAATATGCAAATTTGGTCACCTGGATTTGGGAAGCTTGAATATGGCAACCCTATATGGGTCTAGGATCAAGAATGCTTAGCCTCCATGTTCCATTTCTCATCTGTAAACTGAAAATTATTTGGTTGCCACCTATCTGTTCCCCACACACTTCAAAATAAGGAGCTAGCTCCCCACTTTTCTTAGCAAAAGGGACCAACCAGCTATCACATTTGGTCCCATTCAATACAGAAATCTGCTCCTTTTTTTGGAGACCATTTTAAAAATCCCTTTTTTCCTCCACCATCCCCTCCCTTTTTTTGGTTCATAAGCAAATTACATACTTTGAAGCAAGGTATGGTGTGCCTCTGAGCACATAGCACACGAATTTGTGTTTATACCAAAGCTAAAAGCACACAGTTCTTCTATTCCATGCAAAACTCCACACCTGCTTTTCCATTCAAGCAGTTTACAAACCAAAGCAAGCCTTCTTGAAAACAGCTGAAACTGCAGAAGCTGGAAAATATTTTGTGTGTGTGTGTGTGTATGAGGAGGTGAACAAAAGAGTATGCCAAGAAGAAAATTGGAGAGGAAGAAAAAGGAAAAATCCTGGGTACACCAAGGGTAAACAACTGAGAATGCTACAGCCACACCCTCTACATGGCCAGCCAATCAGATGCGCAACATCTGCAGAAAGGTTGAAGGGAGACAGAATAGCTTGCCGCCTGAAAATCACTGCAGGAATGACCAGTAGCTTGCAAATGATGGAATGCCTGCCCTATTGTAGGCAACAATACAATTCTTTGAACTTTAGTGCCCCTCTCTCCATTCAGTGAATGAAGAGGGGACCCTAAGTTAAGCAAATTGTACTCTTGCCTACCATAGGGACAAAGCCCTGTCTCAAGGCACAATAATTATATTTGCAGGTGCAAAGGAGCGCTAGGGTTTGTTGAACCCAAATAGAAAACATGTTCTTTTACAGCTGCACTGGTTACAGGCTTGTTTCTGAGTACAATTTGAAGTGCAGGTATACTGACTTTTAAAATCCTAAATGGCTTGGTTCTTGCTGGCTTAGGACCAAGGTACCTTAAGGACCACCTGCTCCCACATATATCTCTTTCTATCCTATGTGAATAGTCCTCTTGTGTGTGCCATCGTTGGTGGCCCTGTGGGAAAGGGCTCTCTCTGTGGTGGCCCCATCCCTTTGGAACTCATCTCCATGTGAGATCTGACTTGTGCCAGCCTCCCTCCTGTGGTTTGATGACCTTGTGAATTCCTAGCTTTTTAACTTTCCCCTGCTAACTGGGCAAAGAGACACCTTTTTAATGTGGCCATTCTCTTTATTTAGCAGGGGGAGAGTAACTGGCCATATCCACCCCCAGCACAGCATCCCTCCAGTGACTATATTATGTTTCTTTTTAGATTGTGAGCCCTTTGGAGACAGAGATCTTTCTTTCTTTCTTTCTTTCTTTCTTTCTTTCTTTCTTTCTCTCTCTCTCTCTCTCTCTGGAAACTTTTGCTGGAAAGTGGTATATAAATATTTGTTGATGTTGTTACTCCTGTTATGAAAATCTTTTGGTGATATCCTCTCCTGTATTAATTTTTATATTTTATGACCTTTTTCTTGTTTTTTAAATTTTTAATTGTGTTTTATTGTTTTAATCCTTGTCCGTAAGTTGTCTTGAATTTTATCAAAGGAAGGAACAATATACATTTTTACATAAATTTTTGGTCAATGACTGTAAATAAATAAACTAACTAACATAAAGAATAATAATACATTTTAATTGATAATGCAGAATACAAGACAATGATTAACACTGGATTGTAAGAAATATTCCATAAGCATTTAGTCTAGGAGTGCAACCACTAAGAGTACTTTGGGTGGAGTCTCTTGAGCAGTTCAGTTGCACATATGTTTCCCATATGATTGTTTTAAACATGCGGGAAGCTGATCCTTGTGGCTTCTGACCACAAGGTCATGGCGAGCCATTGTAATCCCTGCATGCTGTCTTTGGATAAAGATCTCAGCTGTACCTCTGGGAAAGACTTCTGTTTCTGCCTGTGTCGTGAGCCCTGTCCTCACCAGTGAATCAAGGCTGGACCTTGAAGAGACGGGGCCAGCACCAGACCTAGCCCCAGGCCCTGAGGGTAGCCCAGAGCCTGAGAAAACTTCTGAGTATGGTCCTGAAGAGGCAGAACCACCACCAGACACAGCCCTGGCAATGGTCTGGATGGAGTGAGGGAGCCTTGGAGTTTAACCCTCAGGATGCAGGACTAGAACTGGCCCCACGTCTCAACACTAGTCCAGAGCTGGTAGAAGCTTCAAGGATGGGGCCCCCCTTGAGACACCTCTAGAGCCTGAATCACCAAGAGATCTTGCCCCTCCTCCTTGCCCAAGGAGGAGGAAACACCAAGAGATCTTGCCCCTCCTTAAGTGCAAGGCTTCAAGGCAGGAGGGTACCCTTTAAGAAAGTTGCTTGCTAGCCAGAAAGGCAGTGCCCAATAGGGACAGACTGAGCTCGGGAGTATTTCAGGGCTCAGTCTGCGGCGTCTGCCTGCTGTTGGGACAACATATCCCATGGCGCTACCCAACCTGCTTCCTGTACCTTGCCTTGTGACTCACTGCCTGAACCTTGCTGTGTTGCTGGAACTCTGCTGCTGAAAACTTGTGTCATAACAACACACGAACCATGTCATATTTTTATAATCCTGCATCGCTGTGCAATATACAAGTCAATTTTATAACAAGACAATTAGTGGTTCTCGTACAGTGCATTTAGTCTGGTGTTTTTTTTAGCTGGGGTGATTACCCAGTATCAGAACCAATTAGGATTTGAAAAGCCACTCCTGCCCAAATTATTTGACCTGCAAGGCTGTTCACGATGCAGCTGTCATCAAGTGAAAGGCTGCCCATTCCTGAACTTCAACGGTATTAATTTGGTTTAACTGTTATAGCATCAGCTAACCCCCTAATCTGTGTGACCTCAATTTGATAAGTCTTTGAGCAAGAAGGGAACAAATCAATGCATTTATCCAGCAGGGGAGGGGAAAGCATTTTCTCAGCTCAGGCATTTATATAGGTGGCATATGTTTGTGTCACTTTCTTCTGATTTGCAAAAATCCCGAATAGCTCTTCTCTGTTAGGGATGTGCAAAATGTTTCCATGTTGAAATTGATCATTTCGAGTGTTGCAAGCTTGAAACAAAATGTCCTTTAAATAAAGGGCCTGTTTCGAGCTTGGAACAAAACAACCCCGTTTCAAGTCAAAATGTTTTGATATTTTGGAGGCCTGTTTTCCCCTTGCTTATTGGTTTTCTGGCACTTGCTTTTGATTGGCTTGCAATCTCCTTGCTTCTTAAAAAGGTGTTGGAAATCACCTGCTTGCCCATTGCTAGTGCACCAGTTGCATCCCTTCCTCGAGAAGGCAGATCTGGCCACAGTTACCCATGCCTTAGTCATGTCACAGCTGGATTACCGTAACACGCTCTATGTGGTGCTGCCCTTGAAGAATATCTGGAAACTGCAGCTTGTACAAAATGCGGCAGCTAGGGTTCTATTTGGAGCTGCCCGGTGACATCATATCACACCTATTTTGAAAGAGCTGCACTGGTTACCAGTGTGTTTCTGGGTCCAATTCAATGTGCTGGTTTTGACCCTTAACGGTTTGGGCCTGAGATACTTGAGGGACCGCCTGCTCCCAAGGGTTGCTGCCCTCTTGAAAATATCATCTGATGGGGCTCTGCTCTGGGTGCCAACAATGAGGGAGGCTCGGTTGTCATGCACGCGGGACAGGGCCTTCTCTGTTGCTGCCCCCAGACTTTGGAATGCTATCCCAGCGGCCATTCGCTCCTCGGACTCCATGATTGTTTTATTGCTGATTCTGTGGGTTTTTATCTGTTTACAGTTTTTATGTTTGTATTTTATATATTTTAGATCAGATTTATTGTGATATTTTTAGCTTAATACTTTTAACTGTCATTTTTATTATATGTTTTTAAACTTTTGTAAACTGCCTTGGGATTGTTTTTAATGAAAGGCAGTATATAAATTTATCAATAAAATAAATAAATAAATAGATAGATAAATAAATAAATAGAATTTCTTTTGTGGGCTGGTGGTAGGTAGCACCCATCATGTCCTACCACCCAATACACTTTGGTGTCTCTAGGAGCTACCCATAGGGAACAATGCGGTGTTTCCAGTTTCTCCATTGTTTCCTATGGCCAAAACACTCAAAATGTTTCGCATTTTGTTTTGTTGAAACAACAGGGTTGACTACTATTTCAATGAAACATTTTGGCTGTATGAATTTTGTTTCAACCTTGAAACAAAACGCAAAATCTGTTTCATGCACCTCTCTACTTTCTAATTCAATATGTATTCATTTGCATTCAAAATCCATTTGACAGTACCCTCGAGATAACAAATCACAGATTTTATGACCATAGATGACAGCTGAGACCATCTCGTATGGCCTTACATGTTGTATAACTCCAACTGACCTTATCAAGGTTTGTCTATATGGGGTGTAGTGGAGAGATGAATGCTCATGAATTCACAGATTAATTCTGTGAATGCACAGAGATGAAGTGCTGGTACTTCTTGGCTTCTCTGGCTGTCAAGGTGGGCATGGTCATGGGGCTATCATGGAGAACACCTGCACTTGTGAATCTGTAACTACACCATTCATCTATTTTATATATATATATATATATATATATATATATATATATATATATATATATATTTGATTATCTGAGGGAGGAAAGGGGATTTTATTCACCTTTAAGAAAATGAAAAAATTCCTTTGTTTCTAGTCAGTTTAATTCAGTCAGCCATATGAGGTGTTCAATAATGTCCGTAATCAACTCAGACCAGTTTTTCAAATAAAAAAAGATAAGCAGAGATCTAAAGCACTACTGTAGAGATGGTTGAAGGGCTTGGTTGATTGTTCCGCCAGTGGAAGTTTGGACTTGCTTTCAAACAGTATTTTTAATGTATTATTATTATTTATTGCATCTTTATTCCACCTTTCCTCCAAAGAGATCAGGGTGTGATTATGTGGCCTGCTACCATTACAGATTTTATCCTCTCACAAAACCTCTGGGAAGTAGCACAGGCTGAGAGAGAGTGATGGGTCCAAGGTCACTCAGGAAGCTTCCTAGCTGATATAATCCCCTGTTTTTCCCAATCTGAGGGTCAAAAACATTGGAAGGGTGATAGAATCTCTTTAAAACAATTTTAAAGAATCAGTTGTGGAAGGGAAGTAACCATAAATTTCCTGGAACAAGGCAAATAGTCCTGGACGTGGTAGGAACAATTTATATTAAGAAAATGGTTGGCAGGGGGTGGGGCAGAATATTTATGCCTTGTCCCCAGCACCACGGTCCCAATCTAATCAGTCCTTCCACCATGATTGCTTTTACATTCTTAAAATAGAGATGAGAGGCCCAGTCCTGGCTCATCCTGAATATGCTCCCTGCTGAAATAAGAGCATCTCCTTCTCTGTTTGTTTTCAGGAAGAACCTCAAGCCTCTCCTGTTTTTGCAGGCTTTTACTTAGAATTAATTTTAATAATTTTAAAACTTGTTTTAATATCTATTTTATTCTATTGGATTTTATTATGTATTTTAATTTGTAACTCCTAAATATTTTAAATTTTGCACACCGCCTAGAGATGTATATATCAGGCGGTATAGAAATACGATAGATAGATAGATAGATAGATAGATAGATCTATCTGGTTTGGCCCTAACATTGTCATTACTACACCACACTTGAGTTCCATATATCATAAACTATTTTAAAACACCCCTCAGTTTCAAAAAGAGGCTTGCCATATAAATGCAAGGGCTGCTGTTCAAGAAACACAAGTTTGAATCCCACTTGAATATGAAGAGTTAGTTGTGAAGTTCCTTGGATTCAGGCCATAAGAAACTGCTAAATACAGACTAAGGGTTTGTCTTAGTCTAGCATTTGATCTCCATCAATGGCAAGCCACTGAGGTCATTCACACAATCAAAAACTGTTCTCCTTGGGTTTGGGAGCCATGTGTGCTTCCAATTTTTGGTTGCATGGAAACAAGGTAAGAGGAAAACCTGGGTGGGTAGCTTTTCCTCCTACCTTGCTTCCACACAATCACTTCTACCCAGGTTTCCCTCCTACCTTGCTTCCACACAACTGAAATTTGGGAGCATACACAGCTTCCAAACCGGAGTAGAAAACAGTTTTTGATTGTGTGAATGACCTCATTGAGTCCCAAGCACTGTATAAGGGTTCTCTCTCTCTCTTTGTAAACAAATGTTTCTCACTTAAAGGTGTTCTCAGATCAGGGGAACCCCACATACTAAGCACACAGCTCTCACAGCAGCTTACAAAAATAAAAAAATAGTTTAAAACAACAGATCACTTACAAAACAGCTAAAAGCAAGCAAGCAATCTCATCAGTTAATTCAGAACCTGAAAGCCATCCTAAAAAGGAAAGTCCTAGCCATCCTCTGAAACCTCTCTCTCTCTCTCTCTCTCGTTGGTCACTTGAGACACACTGCTCTAGGGAGAGAATTCCAGGAAGAGGGAGGACCACTGAGAAGGCCCAAGATCTGGCCATCCTCATGTTGGCACCTCAACAAACAAGGGGACCTTGAACAAGGCTTCCTTGGCCTTTGTAATGCACATGGAGGAAATGTTTCCCTAGAGAGTTCCAAAATGACTAAAAAGGATTTTTGAAGATACAAGATAAACACCAATGAGTTGAGCACAACAGGAAGCTACTGACTAGCTTACTAGGAGTTGTAGAGCTGAACTGAAAATTCAGCTTCCCATAACTTCAGGAAGTCAGAATGAGTACAGATTGTTGGGTTTTGTTTTTTGGTAACCATAGATTAACATTCCCCACTGTGAATTCAACTCCAGCACTACTGCAACTTCAACTGTTGGCTGAAGGCATTTTATACATGACACCAAAAGCACCTCCTTTGCACATTATTTATGTGTATGTATGGTGGTTGCTAATATGAGGGAGAGAGCTGTTTAAAAAGTTCATTTTACTTGTATATTCTAGTTACTGGCAGACATTCCCTGCAGCGCTACACCAACAGTAGAAGCCCTGTGAGGATGCAAAGTAGTTGGAAACTAGCAGTTCACCTTCAGCCCAGCGAAGGGTGGGAGAAGTGATGTCCACCACTCTCCCCTCCTTCCTAAAGGACTATTCATTTCCAGGACTACGTCCATGAAGGCCACGCACAATTCTCACGGGCATATTCCTGCAGGTGAATAGTCCTGTAGGAGGGAGGGGAGAGCAGTGAAAATTGCTTTTCCCCGCCACCCACCTTCTGCTGGGCTGTGGAAGAAGGAAGAAGTGCCGCTAGTGTCCAACCTCTTTGCATCCCCACAAGGCTTCTTCCATGATTGCAGCAAAGTGGGGAATGGCAGCCACTGTACAGGCACTCCCCAAGTTACATTCGGTGTACAAACATCCATCCATACAAACAAAGCTCCGTATCATAGTACATTAAGGAAGCCCCCAACTTACAAAGGCCAACCTGCACATACAAACAAGTCACCACTCTTGGAAACTATAAGGCTGTTTTCACACACACACAGCCAAGACCAGGCTAAGACAACCAAGCCTGGGCTTGGCTGTGCGTGAGAACCTTCGGGATCATGCCCAACCCCGATGGGACTTGGGCAGCAAACCCGCCGGTGGAGCCAGCCTCTTAAATGAGGCTAAGGAATGAAGTGCTCCCTTAGCCCTGTTTTGTTTATCGTGTGCAGCACTGGCTGCTTATCGCTGATGCTGCCGCAGTGATGGGTGCCCACCCGTCGCTGCGGGGATCCCCACAATGCAACACACACTTGCACAATGCATCATAGGGTTTCCGGGGGCCAAGACAACACATCCCAGCCTCCAAGCCGGGGCAGCCCGTGTCCCTCTGGGCAGGCACTCTGCATGCAGAACGCCTGCCCAGCATGGACCCAACCATCATCTGCAGGGGAGGTAAGCCCTTTCTCCTGATCACCCTCAAGCCCTTCTCACTGATCAGGAGAAAGGGCTCTATATGTATTTCGAGTTATGAACATCTGACTTACAAACAAACTGTTGGAACACAAGCCGTTTGTAAGCTAGGGACTTGCTTATACTGAAACTGTACATTCACATTACAGATGTAAAAAATGAAAAAAAGTGCCTTTATTCATTTATTCTGGTGAAAAAACACCCCGAGGTTTCCCAGCAGGTTTGGTGAGCCCATTCTACTGCTTTTGAAGCTCAAATATTCATAACCCTCTAGCCTGTTCAGAAGGACTAGAGGGTTTTGGGGTAAAGTGTACCAGGGGTGCAGAGCTAACATGAGCACACCGTCTACCTTCACCGCTTGCAATCCTTATCCATGCCCCTTGCTCTTCTCAAGTGCATTTGTCTGTACCGTTTCTCCCTGTAACTGGGAACGCCAGCTATAATCTAGAATGGTCAGCACAGAGTAAATTCAGCTATACCATCTGCTCCCGATTGTGTCTTTCAGTTTCTCAAAGAGCAAGATGTGTCTCAAAAGTGTGTCTATTGACACCTGCTCCCACACTGGGGAGGTCCGGTTGTGGTTGCCACTGGCTCGGTTGGTGGCAGCTCAAAACTGGGCTTTTTCTAGGGTTGCCCCGGGACTTTGGAATGCACTTCCTAATGAAATTAGAGCCTTCCCTTCTGTTGATGGACCTGAAAACAAAGAAGGACCTGGAAATATATCTGTCTAGTCAGGCTTTTAGTTTATAGTTTTAAATTAAGTTTTGGAGTTTTTTATCTGTAATTTTAAACTGTTTTGTGTTAATGATTTCATTATGTTTTTAGACTGAGAACTGCCAGGAACTTGTGTATGGGGTGGTTCTAGAAATGTGTTAAAATGAATACATACATAAAAGGGAACCCCTCTTCACACACTTAATCCAAAGAAGTGGTTGTAAATGAAAATTGTATATTGGTCACTTACGCCCACAGTAGGCATGGAAGCAGACACCGGGCTTGGGTAAGCGGTAGACATAATAGCCTCCTGGGCATGCCTTGACATCAACCGTGGTGTTCCAGAAGCAGCAGTTCCCATTGAATGTTGCACAGGCCTGTCTTTGGACAATGCTGTCTGATTCTTGAGGGTGGCTGCCATTCAGCCAGACTGGTGCATGGGTACCACAGTGGTTCTCTTGGATACAAAAGGTGGGCATGGCATCACCAGCCATCCCAGTGAAGCGGTACCACTCCCCATTAACATGGCTGTCACACTCAGGCTGGTCATAAGAAGTGTTGATCTGGTGCTCTGTATTCCTCCAAGGTTCATTCAGACTGATGTAGGCAGAGCAAGGATCCAGAGCTAGAACACAGATGGGGGAGAGAACCCAAAGATGGTCAAAACAACTTCACTGTTCATGCCAAATAATTTTGTTGGTTGTTTTTCATTCCCGTAATAGAGATATCTGTGGATAAAATATCTGTATATTCTGTGACACTAGAGCATCAGGTCTCTAGAATTTAATAGTCCACATAGAATTGAACCAACCTATAGATTGGACCTTGACTCTGATTAATTGCTTACTGCTTCCTTTGTACATCTGGAGCATGTGGATTCCATTAATTCATTCTGCCTAGTATGATGTGTACACAAAACACCTTTTCACCTGGTGGTAGGGATGCCCACTCTGACTGAAGCTATTCCTGGAAATGTGGATCTCTTGGAAAGGCACTGAGAGATCCAAAAGGACCAACAGAGTCATATTCCCTCTGTCAATACTTAATTAGAGATCATCCATCAGACTGACCAAAGCAGTCTGAACACCATAGCCTGCCCAAAAGCCACTTTGAAATGGATTTAGATAATCAGTTTCCTCCAAGACAGCCTGGAGTTGAAGGGCCACACCACCTGCTCAATCATGGGAGATTAGAGACTCGTCTATAATTGCCTAACTTTGAGGGATCCAATGAAGGTTGTTTCAAGTATGGTCTAATGATAGCCTGCTTAAGACAAGGAGGCATCCTGCCGTCCCTCAGAGAAGCATTCATGATATTTACCAGACCCTCTCCGATAATCCACTTGTCAGATGAAATGAAGCAATTTTGGCAAGGGTTAAGAGAACAGGTAGTAGGACACACAGTCCAAAGCAGCTTATCCACATCCTCAGGAATCACAAACTGAAAGTGGTTCAGTCTAATCCCATAAGAGGAGTTACTGCACACCTCTATAATACAGTCTGCCAAAATTTTGGAATCCAGTTCAGCCCAAATAGGAGATATTTTACCTGCAAAAAAATCATTAAAAGCATCACAGCGGGTAACTGGTGGTTCCAAATTCAAATTCAAGGGGGAGGGGGCTTGTACGAGTCCTCTCACAACTCTAGATTACTTCTCTGGATGTGAACTTGCGGACACAATGCGGGCAGAGAAGAACTGCTTCTTTGCTGCACATATTGCCAGAGCATAGATCTTCAAATGTGCTCTATGTTGGATTCAAGTTGAGTCTTTCTCCACTTGTCTTCTAGTCATCTACCTTGTTGCTTCAGCTCCTGTAATTCTTCCATATAGCATGGGGCTAATTTTGAAGGAGGTTGGAGAGGACGCTTAGGAGAGATTGTGTCTACTGCTCTAGTGAGTTTGTTATTCCAAGTTTGCACTAGGGCATTGACAGAATTGTTGGCCTAACATGTCCCCTAAGGAATCTCCTACCTGAGAAAGCAGTAACATGGAACAAGGCTCCTCTCTCTGATCTATGGGTGTGGAAAGGAATATATGAGAGATGAGTTCTCTAGGGATGGGGACTCAGATGTTCTCTAGGGCATTAAATGTGATAAGCACTAAGTTCGTCCTGAAAGCTAACAACCAATGTACAGTAACCAAAACTGGTACAAGAGTGCCTGTGAACCTTATCAATAAATGGGCCATGGAATTCTGTACTAGGTAAAGCTTAAGAACAATCTTTAGGGGAAGGCTCCTTCTCTCCATCACTTTCCATTTCTCATTGTGTGTCCTTTTAGAATCTTTACCATTAAATTCACTCTAGTGAGTGACCGTCCGAGGATGTTGAGACACCTCACTGCAGCAATGTCAATTTCTTGATTACCCACAAACCTTGTTGCCAGCAATGGGTGCTGTAGGTATATGCAAAGGACACCTTAGGTGAACTGTTCCTAACAGAGTTGAATAAAACTGAAAAGATTTAAAATGAAGGCCACTAGAGAGAAGAATGCAATAAAAATATTCATTTCACTTTTCATCAGGGCTGTATTTAATCTTCTCTTAGCAGCTTCTGCAGTGAAAGTTTGCAGCTTACATCTTTGCATACATTTAACAGCTGATTAAGCACCAGTTAACCATGGCTGGCCGTGTCCACCATTAAAGCAGGATTTATGCTAATATTTTTCTGACTAAGGCAAATTCATTACTTTTCACTATCATTACACTAAAAAGGCCAATTGTTCTGATTAAGCACATCCAAACTGAGCAAAAAGCATTTTTCTCCCTTTTGCAATGTGATTTCCCCCTGGGCTGCTGCTGCTGCTACTGTTGTGGTATTACTTAACCTAGATTTTAGGAATTCTGTGATTTTCACCAGGTGAAAATAAGAATGCATTGTAAACTAATGAGAAAATATCTTGGGCACAAATGAACTGTGACTGCAGACTGTTTGCCCATTCACCTGGAATTATGAATTCTGGAGACTGACTCTGTTACTCAGCATTACTCTGCCCTCACAAGATGCAAAGATAAAAGGGGGATATCCCTCAATATATACTTGCCTGAGATCCTTGGAGAAAGGGCAGGATACACATATGATAAATAAATAAATCCAAACCAAGCTAGGGAGCACAAGAACTATCTAGAAAGTTTCTGCAACCATGGTTTGATGGTGCAGGGGTTTTTTTTGGTGGTGGTGGGGAAAGTATTGTATCTCTATCCCTTGGAAGAGCCATGCTTCATTTTGTTTCACATTAGCAGAATCTTCATGGCACCAGTTTCCTGACCATCATTTTTTTCACCTTAGTTAGTACTCCTGATGATCAGCATTTACTGGATAGTCATGAAAGTCCCCAGTCAAATACAAAGCTTAATATTCAGTCTGGGTGTGATGGGTACCCTGTTTGTCACTTCAACAACAAACCAACAACAACAACAGGAGTTGATGAGAATCTAGTTCCTTGAATGGCACAGCAGTGTGTGGTGTGTGAGAGCATAAAAAAAGCTTTCAGCACAGGCCTATACATGTCTACTCAGAAGTAAGCTCCACTCTGTTCAGTTCCCTTGCAAATGTGCCCAGGATTGCAGCCACAAAATGACTGGAACATGGGGAGAGGGGAGTCATATTGTATATCACGAGATGTGCCATATCTACCAGTAGTAGATGGCTGGGATCATCATCATCATCATCATCATCATCATTCAATTTCTATACTGCCCTTCCAAAAATGGCTCAGGGCGGTTTACAAAGAGAAATAACAAACAAATAAGATGGCTCCCTGTCCCCAAAGGGCTCACATTCTAAAAAGAAACACAAGATAGACACCAGCAACAGTCACTGGAAGTACTGTGCTGGGGGTGAATAGGGCCAGTTACTCTCCCCCTGCTAATTAAAGAGAATCACCACAGTAAAAGGTGCCTCTTTGCCCAGTTAGCAGGGGTATACAATCATATTTCACATGGCAATCCCAATACTGGGGAAAGAACTGCATTTCTCCCAGGGACAAAATTCAGTGCACAGAGTCCTAGGGAAATGCAGCTCAGGCTCTGTACTGCATGCAGCAAACAGATGAGTAACACCTGTACATTTACTACACTGATTGGCTGCAAAAGGTCCTAAAAGGAGAACAAGCTTATTGCAAGAACCTGGCCTCTTCAAGCTTCTGATGAATGGCTTTGCATTTACTTACCCACTGTATTCTCCTGTATGGGTTGTGCCTTGGTATAGAGGCAGAAGGAGAAAACCAGAAACAGGAACATTCCCCTCTGACAAAGGCAACTTGCAGTCCTCTCTGGATTCACCTGGATGCTCCCTCAGTCACACAGGTGTCCTACTAGGTTTTGGTGTTTTGAAACACCAAAGCTCAAGAACCAAGTTCACATGAAAAGAGACCCTGTTAAGGGTACTTGAGGAGGTTTTATCAGAGGAAGAGGCTGAGGGGATACTAGCTGTAGCCTTGACCTTCCTATTAGTAGTTCTGCTTTTTAGAGACAAGAGGGTCCGTCCCCCCCTATTCATTTTGTTGTTAACCCCATCCTCCTATTGTTTTGTTGTACCGTACAGTGACATGTCTGCTATCTTATCTGGAAAAGGCCCTAAGGAAGGGATATGTGGACATCCTGTAAAGAAGGAAAGATGGCTTCTAGCTATTATCTCTTCATGTTTGTTCTGTTTCCCGACAAACCTTCATTCCTGAGATTGTGAAAACTTAGCAAAAACAAAACAGCACTGTGGGGTGGGGGGAATCTATCTCAGCTAATTAGTTAGGTATCTTTGACAGCAATGAAGTTTTGTTTATGAGACAATGTTCATTATTGACTGGGCATCTCTGAGTAAGGCTCTACAACTAAGAAAGTTTCTAGTGTATCCACTGGAACTGGATGTTGCCAGTGCACCGTCTGGTCTTGTTTTATTGGATGGTTTCCAGACTGTTGCCTGAGGAGGTGGACAGGCTGCTTGGAAGGCTGAGGCTTACCACATGTGTCCTTGACCCTTGCCCTTCAGGGTTGGTGAAGGCCTCTAGGGATGGACTGGGTCCATGCGTGGTGGGGGTGGTGAATGCCTCTTTACAGCAGGGGGTGGTCTCCCCTTGCCTGAAGGAGGCAGTCATTAGGTTCCTCCTTAAAAAGCCCTCATTGGACCCAGATGACTTAAATAACTTTTGACCAGTTTCAAACCTCCCCTTCTTGGGCAAGGATTTTGGAGAGTGTGGTGGTGTTTCAGCTCCAGGCAGTCCTGGATGAATCTGATTACTTAGATCCTTTCCAGTCTGGTTTCCGGCCTGGATATGGGCCTGAAACTGCCTTGGTCACCCTGGTAGATGATCTACACCTGGAGAAAGACAGAGGGAGTGTTACTCTGTTGATCCTCCTGGACCTCTCAGAGGCTTTCGATACCATCGACCATGGTATCCTTCTGGGACGTCTCTCTGGGTTGGAACTTGGAGTCATATATGGTGCCTCCGCTCCTACCTGGAGGATTGCACTCAGAAGGTGGTGCTGGGGGATGCCTGTTCCACCTCTTGGCCTTTGGCCTATGGGGCAGGATGGCCAGAACCTCAGGGGTATACTCGTGAGTCAAATGGGCCGTAACCCAAAATTTGGCTTTAAAAAAACCAAATCTAGCAACAGAGCTATGGGGTGCCACAGTGATCTATTCTATCCCCAATGCTGTTTAACATTTCCATGAAACCCCTGGAGAGGGTATCTGTGGGTGTGGGCTGCACTGCCATCAGTATGCTGATAACATCCAGCTCTACCTATCTTTTAAGTCAGAAGACACCAGAGAGGCAGTGGATGCTCTGAACCAGGACTAGGAGGCTGTTCTGGACTGGATGGGGGCAAACAAGCTGAAACCTAAATCAAGATAAGACAGAAGTCCTCTGGGTTGGTAGAACTGATCATCTGAAGAATGAGGTAAATCTGGTTTTGGACGGGGTCACACTCCCTCGGAAAGACAAAGTCCGCAGGTGGCAGTGGTGTGCAGAAGCGCCTTTTACCAACTACAGCTGGTACGCCAGCCACGACCCTACAAAGTTGGATCTGACCTCAGTCACTCATGCGGTAACATCCAGATTGGACTACTGCAATGTGTTCTACATGGGGCTGCCCTTGAAGACTGTCCGGAAGCTTCTGCTGGTCCAGAATGCTGCTGCAAGGATGCTCATGGGTGCAAGTCGTTCCATGAGTATTACACCCATCCTGCAGCAGCAACATTGGTTACTGGGTCACTTCCGGGCTAGATTCAAGGTGCTGGTATTGACCTTTAAAGCTCTACATGGCTTGGGTCTGGGTACCTGTTGGACTGCATTCACCCATATGAATTTGCCGGGGCCCTCTGTTCATCATCTCAGGCTCTGCTCATGGCCCCACCACTAACAAAGATCCAGTTGGCGAGGACTAGAGACAGGGCCTTTTCGCTTGTGGCCTTTCGGCTTTGGATTGCCCACCCTGAAGAGCTTCACCATGCTCTCCCCCTTAGTGTGTTTAAAAACAATAACTAAAACCACACCTTTTTAAGGAGACTTTTTAATGCTCCATCCATCTTTGGTTAGATCTGGTAGGTTCTTTAGTGTTTAGTTTTTATAATTCTTAGTTTTTAGCTTTTAAAATAACTTTTAAAATAACTTTTAATTTGAACTTAATACTGATGATGGTTTTTAACCTAACTTTTAATTTGTTTACTCAGTTTGTTTATTTTATTGCTTTTGTTGTGTACTGTATCTATTTTATTGTTGTGAGCTGCCCTGAGTAGTAGTGTACTGGAGGGGCGGGATAAAAATATTTTGGATAGATAGATAGCGTATTGGGCAGTGTATTATTCAAACACAGCAATTTAACAACTTTAGGCCAGCAGACAAAACTGATGTAGACGTGCTTGGGAAGGATGCTTCCTCCCTCCCCACTCCGTCCCTGCTCTTTGACCAGCTTATGAATGGATTTCCTGACTTGCTATGATCAGAACCAACAATTCTGCAGCCCATAGCAAATCCCCTCAGCATGGGCTGATGCTGTCTGGCACTATGGAGATCAAACTGGGAATCGTTGCTTCACTGGACTGCTAGTTGGCGAATAGGACATCCACATCATGGCCCATAATCCTCCTGTGACAAAATGTGTTGCATCACACCTCCTCACCCAGGATGTCAGGTGATTCTAGAAGACTAACCTAATTCTACTGGCTAATATAAAGACTCCCAGATAAGCTGCTTTCCCTCAGTCTGGACAGCTTGTGCCACAGGTCTGCCAGAGACACACCTTCCAGTATTTCACAAATTCAAATAAGGTCACTCTTTTGCTCCCTTAATGCTATAGAGCAGGGGTGGGCAAACTCGGCCTTCCAGCTGTTGTTGAACAACAACTCCCGGTCCCATCCCCCAGCCACAATTTATTGTGGCTACTACATGGTTACTTCCCAGCTGTCGCATGCTTGTTTTTTTTTTCCAACTGTTGACTGAAATTTCAAAAAAACATGTTGTGTTAATAAACTGAACAATGCATTTATTAAGGGTGTTTCATAGAATGCCTAATTAGGTGGAGCCAATTCTACAGCTGCTTGCTACTCTCTGACTCTAAGCCTGCCATTACAAATAGCATTGCCAGGTATGGTGTGGCTGCGATCAGCATTCGTCGGCGGTTGATGGGCAGTGAGCCCCCTCTAGCCTTAAACTGACTCTCTGTGACTCTGGGCAGGCCTTGTAATTGCTCACGTGCCTCCTCTTGCTTCTGCTCGTTATACTCTCAATTTGGTGGATTTCCAGTCTTATTACTCAGGATTTTATATATTTCTGCTACCTTTTAACCTTTTTACAATTTTATGACTTCTTCTTATCCCCTTTACTTCTACTATCTTCCAGGCGTTGAGGCCCTCATGCATACTATTTTAAATCCTTTTAATATTATTAGTCCTTATGTTCTTAATTTTAATTTTTAATTTTTATATGTAATACTTTTTAAATCTAATCTCACTTTTAACACATAATCACTCATATTTTAATAAGAGCTTAGTATTTTTAGTATTGTTATATGCATTACATATTATTTTATATGCAAGCATCTCTTTTATCTAATCTTACTTTTACCATGTAACTACCACTATATTTTATGCTGATCTGAGACTGTAATAAAGACGGATTGATTGATTGATTGAATTCGGTGGTTACAAAATGCAGCAAGTCAAATAACTTCAGCAGCATTTACTGTCGGAAGAGACAGTTATAGAGGAGATGTGGGGGAAGCAATGCACTGGCTTTTTGCACCTTTGTGTGTGTGCAATGCATGTATATACAGTGAGCCTTGTATATACACGTACACAGGGCCAACTAAAAGGCAACCCAAGTCAAAAGGTTGACTGCTGACTAGTTCTGGTTGCCGTGAGAACTGTAGAATACAGAGGGAAGGAGAGAACAGCAGGCACATGCCATATGAAGCCCAACTAGATTTCACATGTGGCAGAAGCAGGCCATTAACTTGACAGCTGATTCACCTGGCAGCATCCTCACCCTGTGAAGTCTCCCTGTTCTGTATCTTTCTTTGTCATTATGTGATTGCAAACCTTCGATTTCCCAGGCTGCTAACGCTTCTTAGCTGATGGATATATAAGACCTTGGGAAGACCTTGGGAAGATATATAAGACCTTGGGATGGATATATATAAGACCTTGGGAAGTCAGGTTGTAGAAGTACTTGCATCACATATTAATCTTAAGGTTGGCCATGGATAGACATTTTGTGGCTGTGTTTAGAAAACCAGGTGTCTCCCCCCTACTACACCTGTGCATAAACATTTTGCAGTGACCATATTGGACTTCAATGGGACTTAATTATCTGAAAGGGACTAGTTGACAGCCCAGCCAACTGTTACGGTCTTTGAAGTCCCTGTTATGTGAGTAGCAGATATGCTCAGGGCTCACCTACACTTGCCAAGGAAGCTAGAAGCAATGGCTGAGAAGACAAAAGATGGGAATAATCTTTCCCCAACCCCAACCTATAGAAGTGAGGAGGCTCCAGCAAGCTCCACATCCTCCTCCAGATAGAGCTAAAGGCCTCCAGGAAGCTGACAGTAAGACATCCATAAGCAACTTTCACAAGGGCCATCCAGAAATGGAGAACTCCGCCGCTCGGGAAGACTCCACACTGAAGTGTGTGCCAGAGTATAGTGTGAGCCAATAAGAATGTCACTTGCCACTTCTAAATGCCCCCAAAAGCAAGCCGTCATGGATCTCAAGCTAAAGTTTGACTTTAGCTTTTTGACTTTATGGCTAAAGTTTGACTTTAACCATTTTTTGCTTTTTATTAATAACTTTTAATTTGAAACTTTCCCCCCCAAAATGTAATTTTTAATGTGGCCTAAGCCTGGTCTTTTAACTTGTTTAACTTTATTACTCTTTTATTTTACATTGTATATATTTTATTATTGTTGTGAGCTGCCCTGAGCAGTAGTGTACTGGATGGGCGGTGTATAAATATTGTTTATTATAAAGAAATAAATTAATAGTTATTCTCCAGCCAGAAAAAAAGGAAATAAAAACTCCCATAACGATGACTGATATACTATAGATCAGAATGAAAACTCAGATCTCATAGCAGAGCCATTAGACACTATCATTGGCTTTGGATGCCCAGAAGACAAACTATCTCTGAAGGGACAATAATACAGCAAGGCCAAGGAAGTTATGGGTTGTTGTATCCTCTCAGTGGCTGATGTATTCTTCACTACAGAATCAAATAAAAAAAGTGACAAGTTTCAACTGCATTTCCAACGTAAACTACAAGCACATATAATCCATTATTTCTTGCCCATTTATATTTTCACTGTCTGCCCCAGCAAATGGCTACAAGCTGGTGTTTGCTATTCATAGTGGCCCTAGCTACAGTATAGTAGTTCATCAAAAAATGCCAACAGTACAAGATCAGTAGTCTTTGATTTACATTTATGTTACAGTGAAGACAAAAACTGTGATGACATTACCCTCAGTCATGTTCTGTTAGTGCCTTCAGAGACTTATCTGACAGAATGAAGGATTGGCATTTGAATTACTTCTGATGAATAAGCAGAAATGTAGAACGCATCGCTTTGGAAGAGCCGTGACTGTCAAGAGAGTTTCTGTTGCCACAATGCCACTTTCTGTCTTTATTGATTATTGC
This sequence comes from Hemicordylus capensis, assembly GCF_027244095.1. Classification (NCBI taxonomy): domain Eukaryota; kingdom Metazoa; phylum Chordata; class Lepidosauria; order Squamata; family Cordylidae; genus Hemicordylus; species Hemicordylus capensis. The sequence continues at coordinate 236,868,639 of NC_069659.1, read as the reverse complement.
TTTATCCTGTTCTTTGAGTCAAATGATGTATTTATTTAGATCCCAAATATTCTAGGCAGGTGACAGTACACTCAAACATACATAAAATAGAACATTAAAATCAACTGAACAAGCTGAGGAGTAGCTGTAGGGGAAATGCATGCTTGAATACTTTCACATATTAGAGAAAACAAACTCTGCATATACAAAATGAACATGCAGGAAGAAGTTTTCTGCCTAGACTTCTTCCTCAGCAGGGGTGTTGATCCCGCTCTAAGCATTTGGGAAGTCCCCCGCTTTCAATTCACTGAACACCCTCCCCCTGACCAAATAATCCATATCCTCATTCCCCAAAACATATTTTGCTGCTCCCTAAAAGTGTCTTTCCTCTCTCCCCATTAGGTGAGAAGTTGCTCCTCAAGCTTTCTCTCTGTCTGCACCCCTGTTCCTGAAATGGTGTTTTTCTACAGGCCCATTCACAAATTATGTTCAACACTCATACATAGTACAGAGTTCTGTACGCAGGTACAGTCATTCACATGTTATGCGGAAACCAGGTATAGAAGTACTCTTCCTAACATTTGAAGGGCTTGTATCCCGGTTCACTTTTAAAATGAATGCAGGTACAATCACACAGACCCATGTACAAGTGTACAGACATAGTACACTCATACAGCATAATGTCTGAATCAGGCTTATATGCAACTTGATTCTGTAAAATGTATCAATTGTTCCTATAATGCTTTCAGAAGATTTTGAGGCTTGGGGTTAGACTAGTATCTAACAGAAATGTTCCAGAGCTTTAAGGCAGCTACAATTCTACCCTGGCACACAGGTGGAATTGTGGGTTATGTTAGATTGGTTTGACCATCAGCAGATTGCAGCTTATTGGAACCCTGTTGCATCGTGCCAGAATGATTTATTACCAATGGCAGACCAACACAGAGTTGTCCAGTTTCAAAATTATGAAATATAATAATGATGATCATGAGGTCTGAAAAAAAGAATTGCAAGTTTTCTCACCATATGGGCAGAAAGCTGATAATATCTACAGGTGCTTAACAGGATGTGCAAACTAGTTCGATGTTGAACTGGTTCGGTCTGAAGGTTCAGGGTTGAGCCGAACCCGGTTCGGCTCGACCCTGGGCTGAACCTGCCAGTAAATGTTCGGGGCGGGGCGGGTTTGTGAGCCTTTTTATATTTAAAATGGTGGGGTTTTAGTACTTATTCCCTCTGGGGGGCTTCTCCAAGGCCGCAGGGGGTCCACGGAGGTTCCCCTTCCCCCTACAGGCCTCCATGTTGGCAAAAACTGCCTAGTTCTGGTGTTTTTTTGCCCATTCCATGCCTTTCCTCCATCACGGTGGCCATTTTGGAGGCTGCCGTGCATGTGCAATGGGCCACTGCATGGCCAGGTCATGACCCAGGCTGGGGGGGGATGGAATGGGCCGAAGAACACCCAAACCGGATTCACAGCTGTTTAATTCAGGTGATTAGATGGGCTATTCACACAGAGTGGGCTCCTCTCCGCAATCCCTACAGATCTTTTCCCTGTGTGCATTCCCACAGCTTGCTCTGGGTTTTTTCTCCAACCAATCACATCCCAGGAGGAGGTGAGAATCGTGTAAACTGGTCCGATAGCTCACAGGGATTTTGGGGTAAATCCAGCTGATATGTGAACTCACATCCTCCATTCCAGAGGCGATGTGAACTGAAAGCCATGTGTGTAAAATTCCCAGGTAAACAAGCAGAAAAGCTTGTACATTGAGGGGGTGAGGGGAGAGACAGCCCCCCACACACACACATTTCAGGGTGCCAGTTTGTCACAAATGACTAAAAAATAGGTATGGATGGAAAAGAGGACTAATAAATGTTTGTGGGCTTGGAACTTCTGAAGACTTATTTGCAAGGCTATTTAAATGCTTATTTTGCAAAAGCCACAGTGGTCATTGACAACATCCTGGAACGTGCTGCTCAGCTCAACACAATGCAAAGTTAAGCTGTTGAGTGTTGTCCTTCCATAGAAAACACTGCCATTATATGTACCCCTTGGAGGAAAGTACCACAATCACAAACTATATCCACATTGCCATTTACAAAGCATATAGTTTCATTGCCAGAGTTGGGATCAATTTTTTTGAGCCAGCCCTACTGTACGGAGGTGCTGCACCAAACAGCTCCTTGGAAACATGTTGATAGTTCCATGTCTACCATCACTGTGGCAGAAACAATATGACAGTTTCACTATATATTCAATGTGATGCAGCAAATATAGTCTCAACAAAATCAGCAGGAGGAGGAGGGTGACAATAAAAGCAACACTTTTAGTGGTTGTGATAAGCCGTTAAGAACCAGCCATATGTGGCTAAGTCCTGCTTGTAGTTAATGGAAGGTTCCCTATTCCAGATAAGTAGGGATGTGCTTCCAAATGTAATTGCTGGGGTTTAGAGACTTAGCATAATTTGTTTAACCATAGTGATATCTTCCTAAGTTTCAATGTGTTCATATTCTATCAGGGCAAAAAAGTGGGGTGCAGGACGTCAAACACAAAAATCATCTCCCTTTGATTGAAACATTTCTTAAAATGAAGACCAAGGGATAAGAACCATTTAAGGCAAAAGAGTGCTAAGGTGGAAATGCCCAAAATGAATAAAATAAGCATTTAGGATAAAATAAACCACGGGAATGGAAAACAGAATCTAAATCTCTTCTAATCTCAGTACTCCATCCTTGCTATGGAAAATGAGCATACATCACATATCATTATCTGGCTACACAGTAATCAGGTACTACTGCAATGAGCTCTATGTGGGGCTGCCCTTGAAGACCGTTTGGGAGTGTCAGCTGGTCCAGAATGTTGCTGCAAGGATGCTCCTCAGCGCAAGTTGCTTGATGAGAGTGACACCCATCCTGTGGCAGCTTCATTGGTTAGCAGTCTGTTTCCGGGCTAGCTTCAAGCTGCTTGTCTTGACCTTTAAAGCTCTACATGGCTTGGGGGCAGGGTACCAGTCAGACTGCATCTGCCCATATGAACCTGCCAGGGCCCTCCGCTTAGTAGGGGTGTGCCCGAACCACGGTTTGAAGTGCGGTTCGAGCACAATGAGGGAAATTAAAAAGGGAACTTTAAGAAAATGGAGAGCAGGTACTTACCTGTTCTCCATCTCCCCTTCCAGCTTCATGCGAAGGCAGCATGTGTCCCAAAAAGCCCCACGTGCTGTCATCATGCACATAGCATCTGCGCATATATGCGTGCCAGTTGTGTAGTCAGCAACACCACGTTGACCACACAAATGGTGCCTGTGCATGCAGACACACCATGTGCATGCTGACAGCGCGTGGGGCTTTTTGGGACATGTGCCACGACAGCAGGAAGCTGGAATGGTCAGCAGAGAGCAGGTAAGAACTTGCTCTCCATTTTCTTAAAGTTCCCTTTTTAATTTCAAAGTCCTCAAACTGTGCTTCGAACCACGGTTCGAACCCTACCGATCGGCATCCGAGGCCCTTGCTCATAGCCTCGCCACTAACAGAGATCCAATCGGCGGGCACTAGAGGCGGGGCCATTTCAGTTGTGGCCCCTTGGCTTTGGAACACCCTCCCCAAAGAGTTTTGCCATGCTCCTTCCTTCAATATAAAAAACAAATAAACATTAAAGCATCTTTTGAAAGAGGCTTTAAAATGTTTTATCTGCTGCTTATATATGGTAGGTTCTTTAGTTTTTATAGTACTCAGTTTTTAGCTTTTTATTAACAACTTTTAATTTGATTTTTTTTTAAAAAAAATTGTAATTTTAAATGTGGTTTTAGCCTGGTCTTTTAACAACTTAACTTGTTTAATTTTATTAGCATTTTATATTGCATCTATTTTATTAATGTTGTGAGCTGCCCTGAGCAGTAGTGTACTGGAGCAGCGGGGATATAAATGTTTTAAAACAGTGTGTTTTATAGTGATCCCCTGATAATTGAGCAAAGAGGCATCTTTTTAAAGTGGTGATCTTTGTTTAGCAGGGGGAGAGCAACTGGCCCTATCCATCCCCAGCACAGCATCTCTCCAGTGGCTGTTGCTGGTGTCCATCTTATTTTTCTTTTTTAGATTGTGAGCCCTTTGGGGACAGGCAGCAATTTTATTTATCTTTTTATATCTATGTCAACTACTTTGGGAACTTTTTGTTGGAAAGCGGTAGATAAATATCCATCACATTTGTACTTTCACAGCCCCACCTGTCAGCCAGCAAATTCTGTTAAGCACCAGTGCTTGCCACAATAGTAGTATTGAAAAGAGAATGGGTTCTTTTCGGAATGAAAGCCCTGGCCAGCAGGTGCCTTTGTGAAAAGCATAAGAGGTCTCTGATCAGGTTGTGTCCATAGAGTAAGACTCCAGTAGAAAGGAGCACAGCCGCCTCTGGGACCCGTGGACTGTCAGTACGACAATGCTTTGAATTCACACAATTTATTGCCATCTATAAGGACCCACTGTGAGATGCAGCGTGAAGCTATTGCTGGTTAATAGCACCAACTTTATGGAGCCTTATCACTCACTTCCGGTGAAGTGAACACAGACTTTCAAACCACTGCATGGAGAAGAGTGCTGCCCTCCCCAACAAAAGTTGGCCAACACTGGCCAGTGTCTTTTGGTAGATGCTGAGACACCAATGGGAGCTTTCTTTCTGGGGAGTGGTCCAGATTGGGGCCATGGTGGGGGCAAAGACTAACCCCCGCTCAATGCTGTGGCCCTGATCAAGATTGCCCCCTGCACAGCAATTTGTGGTTTAAAATAACAGCACAAAAGCTCTAAGCATGCAGAATGCAGCATATGTGTAATTTGACCTTTAAGAAGGTCTGCTGAGCTTTTTGCTTGTGTGTGTCCATGTATGGCTCCATATATGCTATTTCACTCATGTTCTTAGCATCCATTCTCTCCTGGATCTGTATGTACCCCTTTCAAAGAAAGCAGAAACCACAGAGGGGGAAAGGAAGGAAAACTCTGTACAGGTGTTATTTATATGAGCTTGTTGCACTGCTGCTCCTCACTGTGCACAGTGACATTTCCAAGCACAAACTGCTGGTAACACAGAAATATTGCATTGCTGTTGAAAGATGGGTCAGTGTAGACAGCCAGAAAACATGAGTTTGCCATCTGAGAACGGTATAAGTGTACACAAATCCTAATTTACCCACAGACAGAGAGTATGAATACCATGTCAAAGCATATGCTAAGATTTGGTATTTTTGGTTCCTATGTTGCTTGAGTGTACAGTTGTAAATGCACCCCCCCACACACCCACATTCAATAAACAGTAATCACAAGGGAAAAGAGAGAGGAATGCTACTCTCTGCATCTTTCCCCCCAGGGATTTTTCACCAGCAAAGAAGAGAATGAGCCTGAATGCCACTGGGAACCAATTCTATGCATAATCTGTTGCGGATGGCTGCACCTGGAAAAGGGGAGGGACTTGCATTGTGGTACAAGCCAAAAAGTTACTTTTTATTGCAAGCACATAAGAGCAAATGAGGATAGGTGGAAAGGTACTGTTATTCCAGCACAGTTTTAACACTCTATAATGGACTGCTTGCCTGAATCCTAATCAATCACAAATGCTTTAGATCGATGAAGCATAATAAGAAAATCTCCTGGCACCAGATATTTTGAGATTACAGCCAAGAAACGAAATATCCTGCTGATTCTAATCTTGAGCAAGCAGCTCTGTAGAGAAAAAGATAGAGCTTGAACACAGCCACACAGACACTTTTGCATGTTTATATTTGTAAAAGTAATCTCAGCAGGGGCTTAGTTCTCACTCAAGTGGTAAGCCTTTGCCTGGACTGTACCACTTAAGACTGAATGCGGGAGGATATGTTTAAAGTTCCCAATATTTTTTTAAAAATTACATAGAAAAATAGTTGGTAGGGAGCAGGGCCATAGTTTTGCCTAGACCCCGATATGCCAGTTTCCTACGGAACACTGGTTTACGACTTCAGCATGGTCTAGGGAGAGGAGGATGGTAAGACAGCAAGATGAAACTGTTGACAAAAATTGATCTGGGGAAAAAACATTTGGAATGGCAGGTTTGGAGGGCCAGCTCAATTTTGTCAAGAAACTGATATTCTATAGGAAGTAGTGTCTCCTATTTAAAGGGGTGTACGGGGCCATCATTCATCCAAGCAATGTGAGGCACTGTTGGAGGACACAGGTGATCTAGAATAATTTAAATCTAGCTTCAGGCTTTGAGATTCAGCACAGACAGCTTTCATCACCATGATGACTGACATCACAGAAGGAGTGCATCTCTGGGATCTCTGTTAATTCTCCTGGACCTCTTACCGACTTTATAATCCACCATATTATCCTTCATGTCTGTTGGGTATCGCTTCTCGACCTTATGGCCAAGATCAAGTGAAGTGTCTATTGGGTGCAGTGTCTAGTGCTGCAGGGATTTCACTGCAATCTCAATGGCTGTTTCCAGAAAACATTGCTAAGGGACTATTGCTCTGCCTCTGGCAGTTATGCAATAATGTACTGTAGGGCTCTGTCTGACATTTACTGATAGTATTGTTTTGTTTAAACCAAGCTGCTTTGGAAGCTTTGTTGGTAGAAAACAGGATAGGAGATATAAAATCATGCCACCTATAAGGTGAACAGAAGAAGCTGAGGAAGAACTTCCCTATCCCCTGCTCGTGGTTTAAAGCCATGGGTTCTCAAATTTTGGTCCCCAGATGTTGTTGGACTTCAACTCCCATAATAGGTATTATATGAGTTGAAGTCCAATCAACATCTGGGGGACCCAAGTTTGAGAATCCCTGGTTTAAGCTACATTGTAAGGCTCCTTTGGTTGCTTGGCTCCATGCCAGGACACTCTATGATCTACACAGGGATATATACCCGAGTCAGATCACTGTTTCATCTAGTTTAGTACTGTCTATGCTGATTTGCCAGGGCTTAAGGCAGGAGTCTCTCCCAGACCTACCTGGATATGCCAGGAATTGCATCCAGGATCATCTGAATGCAAGGCACATACTCTACTATTGAGCTACAGCTCCTGCTGTTTATATTACCTTCCTTCAGTGGATAAAGCAATCACTCCTGTCCCAGCAAAATACCTAGATAAAAAAACAGATCTATATAGAAGCACCGCAAACCAAGTTTTCTCATTCTATGTACATATGTGAGGTTACATGTGTTGGGGAGCTGCAGTCAGGCATGGCTTTCTAGTGCCATAAGGCAGCCACCTGCATGTGAGAACTACACACAATGATCTATAGGATTCATACTTCCAGCCTAGAAGTATCTTCTGTGCAGGTTTTTTTGGTACAGGTGAAACTCGGAAAATTAGAATATCGTGCAAAAGTCCATTAATTTCAGTAATGCAAATTAAAAGGTGAAACTGATATATGAGACAGACGCATTACATGCAAAGCGAGATAAGTCAAGCATTAATTTGTTATAATTGTGATGATCATGGCGTACAGCTCATGAAAACCCCAAATCCACAATCCCAGAAAATTAGAATATTACATGGAACCAAGAAGACAAGGATTGAAGAATAGAACAATATCGGACCTCTGAAAAGTATAAGCATGCATATGTATTCAGTACTTGGTTTGGGCCCCTTTTGCAGCAATTACTGCCTCAATGCAGTGTGGCATGGATGCTATCAGCCTGTGGCACTGATGAGGTATTATGGAAGACCAGGATGCTTCATTAGCGGCCTTCAGCTCTTCTGCATTGTTTGGTCTCATGTCTCTCATCCTTCTCTTGGCAATGCCCCATAGATTCTCTATAGGGTCAGGTCAGGCGAGTTTGCTGGCCAATCAAGCACAGTACACTGTATACTTTTCGGAGGTCCGATATTGTTCTATTCTACAATCCTTGTCTTCTTGGTTCCATGTAATATTTTAATTTTCTGGGATTGTGGATTTGGGGTTTTCATGAGCTGTACGCCATGATCATCACAATGATAACAAATTAAGGCTTGACTTATCTCGCTTTGCATGTAATGCGTCTGTCTCATATATCAGTTTCACCTTTTAATTTGCATTACTGAAATTAATGGACTATTGCACGATATTCTAATTTTCCAAGTTTCATCTGTAGAACATAAGGTGGCTCCTAAGACAACTTTAAGCCACCTAATGGAGCAGGAGGGAAGTAACTTGCCTAGGGAGCAAGAGGTTGCTGGCTAGAATCCCCGCTGGTATGTTTCCCAGACTATGAGAAACACTTATATTGGGAAGAAGCAATATAGGAAGACACTGAAAGGCATAATCTCCTACTGTGTGGGAAAAGGCAATGGTAAACCCCTCCTGTATTCTACCAAGAAAACCACATGGCTCTGTGGTCACCAGCAGTCGACACAACTTTACCTTTAAGACACCTTGGCTCTCTCTTAACAATGACCAGGAAGTTTCAAATCAAGTCTCCCCCCCCCCACCCCCGCCCGCCCTTAACCTCCCAGAGAGGTAAGTTTGGGGCGGTCTACAAATTTGCAATACAAACAAGAACAAAATAAACAAACTTAATGAGTGGAGGATTGCCATGTCAAAGTTTACAAACTTCTTGACCTCAGATTTGACCCCTCCCATTGGGCAAGAAACAACCCCAACACACCAGTTCAAAAACTGAATAGTTATTTATTGTTCCTGAAGTACATTGCTCTTTTATACATATTTAATAAATGATACAGGATTTTACACATGTTCAGTATTTTACTTTGTTTTTTTAAAAGGACTTTTCTCCATGCCCCCTCCCTCACCCCAAACACACACACACACAAAGGATTCCGTTACAGGACTGTTCATTTTCTTCCTTTTAAAATGCTGCATACAAAGGATAAAACTGATCTTTAAGAAAAGAAAAGAAAAGAAAAATCAAAAGATAACTGAAAACAGAAAGACAGAAGAAGAAAGGTGGGGGAAGAAAAACACCTTGGAACATGCATCCATTCAGTCCAACATGCCATTGAGTGAGAGGAGGCAGCAACAATCCCATCTGCGTTTCCACATCGGCAAGGCACCTGGCGTCTGGTTTATATTTATTTTGTACACTTTAAAACATGGTTCTCCAGAAAGTGGGAGCCTCTCGCCTTGACACAGTGAGAAGTGGTGAACTCAAAGGAAACACCCGGCCTTTCTGCAAATTAAGCTTAGAGCTCTTCTCCGACCTCCATCCTGTTTCCACAGTATTTATCTAACAGGACGATAAGAAGAGGCTGATTCCACTCAGTGCAGGATGTGAGATCCGCTTCAAAAAAAAAAAAATCAGCTGGTTTGCAAGGAGGTGGAGGGTGATGAGTGCCATTTCCTTAATTGTTTAAATAAGAAAGGGGGTTACAATCTGCTACCCCTTAGAAACCCTGACCCGTAGGCTTCAGAGCATTAATTTAAAGCTACTTATATGAGAGAGGGCTTGTGAATCAACATGGAACTCCATCTCATGTGCTCCAGGCCTTTGACAAAGTCTCCAGACCTGGCAATCTCGTCAAGACACATCATTAATTCTGTTACGTAAACATCACGTTTAATTATCCCTGTTCTAATGCTGCTTCATCATATTTTGAATCAAATACCCTATATATTTAAAAATACAAGCTTCTTTGATGTTGTAATCCAGGTGGCTACCAGATTTGGGGGGCGGGAGGGGAGAGAACTTCTTTCCCTTAAGACTGAATATGAAAATTTCTCTCATGCAACATCACCATTTATATGTAAGTAGTAGATTCAGGGCAGTAAGTCCTGTTGAGCTCTAAGGTATTCAGGAATAATCAGGTCAATCAGCATTCAGAATAAGAGCTATTTCAGTTTGTGATTCTGATAAAATTAATCAGTGATATCATCATCCAGTAGAGAAGGACATTTGGTTGATTTTAAGTGGACAGGGAGGGGGAAGTTCTTGGTGGTTGTTTTTTGGTAAGTAAAAAGCAGTTTCACATTAATTTTACAAACAATACACTAGGTCCAATCTAGAGTGCATGTTAATGAAGGTGGAGCTCTAGGTGAGATCAGCAGCCATAGCTGCTTAAGAGGACTTTGGTGCTTCCCCCACCCTTCACTTTTTTGGTGAACTATTATTATTGGTGTTTTGAATGTTTTTGTTTTTAAAAGCTGAGCAGACTGCTGGTGCATCATCAAGAGGCAGATACTGCAAAGCTGGAAAATATGCCCCCACCCCACAACATTCTCTTCATTAAATGCCCAACTTTTGAATATATATTTTCATCCAGCAACAAAGAATGTTTGAATGTGACGGTACTCACCAAGCCCTTTGAAAAGACTTCACATCCCACAATGCCTGACCTTCTAATTGGACACATTGCCCCCTCCCCAGCCAAGGTCCTTGTTCTGGTTTTAATGCTAAAAAAAAGCCCTCCACCCCAACGAGACCTCCCAGCTTCCACCTGCAACACTTTAATTAAAGAGGCAAGAGCTATGAACAGGTTTGCCAATTCTGCCAGGGTTCAGAGGTCCTCCGCTGATCAATCTTTATCGCTGATTTGTCGGACAGGCAAATGTACCTGCAAGGGGTCTCGAAGCCTCTTAAGATCCAATTCTGCCTGAAAATGGAGAAACACAAACTCATGAGGACCATCTTTCCCCCTCAACATTCTGCAATGTGATGTAATCTCTTTATTGATGAAGCTATAACAATTACAAAGTGGTTTTTTTAAAATTATCTTCCATTAGAACCAGTGCAATACAAGCACAGATGTTATCTACATCCATTCAACAGAAATAAAGCACAAGCATAATTAAACACAACCATCCTCTTTACAATAGGCAACACACATTCACAAAGGCTCAGCAAAATTTCAGCTGCAGCAACTGCAAAACCTTCCAAATGGCAGACCAAGTTGCTTTTCCCTGCTGGCCCAATGTCATGCGGTGCCAAGATTCAACTATAGCTTTGAGTGACTTCTCAGAGTCTCAGGAGTGCATGCCCCACTATACCTTTCATATGCACAAGCCTCAGAAGAATTCTACTTCCAGAGGAAGCTACAAGCAAGCCAGGGACCGGGTTGGTCATGATGACCAGAAGTCTTCAAATAAACGGCTGCCTGAATCCAAGGTTTGAAGTCGGGTTCAGACTGTAGTTTATTTTAAGACTTGTGGTTAGAATAAGCCAGGATCAGTCAGTGGACTGACCCTGCCTTGTTACTAGCCACAATTGGAAGTACACATTTTCCAAGGCTCATGTGATTGAAGGGGAAAGGGGTGTGTGCATTCCCAAGGTTTTGAGATGCTGTGCAAAGCCAAGGTCTGATATTGGCTCTCTGCATGATATCTGTTAACCCCTGCTAACTTGGCAAAGAGGCACCTTTTAACGTGGTGATTCTCTGGGGGAGAGTAATTGGCCCTATCCACCCCCAGCACAGTACCTCCAGTGATTGTTGCTGGTGTCTATCTTATGTTTCTTTTAGATCATGAGCCCTTGGGGACAGGGATCCATCTTTCTTTCTTACTTATTAATTAATTAATTAATTATTTCTCTGTGTAAACCTCCCTGAGCCATTTTTGGAAGGGCAGTATTGAAACTGAATTAATATTAATAATAATAAATCAAAACTTACAAAATTACAAAAAGCAACTTTACTGGGAACAGCATATATTTTGTGATGATATCTATAATAACAACAATATCGATAATAAAATTCAGGCATCCCAGGTCCTTGGGAAGGACCCAATGTCTGGATAAAACAAACCAGTCAATAAAACCTGACTATGTAAAAAAGAAATAATAATCATAATCTGTACTAGCCCTATATGTATATAGCACCACATAATAATGCTCATTATTTGTCGTATGTATCTAAATATTCCAATATTCCATAGAATCCAAGACAGAGAATTCCAATTGTAGTAGTAATGCTTCACAAAAAGGCATCACTAAGCAAGGTTGCCAATTTTGATTTCAAAACTCCTGGCAGGTAAGAACCAAGGACTGGTGGGTTCAGGAATAACATAAAGGAGGAGAATTTTTTATTCAGAAGTTCACTGGACTGTTAGATCATTATACTGGTTACAAGCCAGAACATCACTTTATTGGTTTAACTGTAAAATAATAGATAGGTCACAACTCTAAAACCACCCATTTAAATGGGAAATCTATAGAATAGCAGCTCAAAATGTTTTTTTGGGGACAATGCAGTTATGGAATCAGTTTTTTTCCATTTGCAAATGCAACTCAAGTGAAAGCCCAATCCTAGTTTCCATCTCTCTTCCCCCATTCTCTTCTTTGCTCAGCAGCAATGTGGTGAGCCTTTTGAAGGGTTTCTGCAGACTCACTATCTAGGAAGCAATGTTATAGAATCGTACAGCCTTCTTATACTAAGGATAAGGAAAGGAGAGGAGAGGTTTCATGGACAACTCTCATGACTGCTAGCTATAACTTAATTGCATGAAATGCTTGCATGTACGCTGGATCCTCTGTGAGACATTATCACTGCATGTGCTGCAAAGAAGAGTGGGCAAAAGGCTTCATATCTGAGAGCAGCTATCAACACCAGCTGCCCAGAGTATATACGGGCTTTTTAAGTAGCTACCATGCACCCAGACAGATAGTTCAGAATTATTTTGCGCACACACACACACACACACACACACACACACACACACACACGTCACCCCAGAATGCCAAACAGGGTTGTGTCATCCCATAAAACATCTTTGCAGCTTTAAGCAGCCATTTCAACTTTTTGCTGGAATACAGAAAATAAACTTATAAAATCCACCCCTTTGTGCAGTCGCTGTAGAAATATGGTGAGACAAGGAGATGGGAAACAGATTCTGGCCATAATCTTCTTCCAAGTGCATCAGTCAATAATCCTCAAGTTCAGAGGAGAAGATTATTTCCCACTGACTCCTGCTGAAAAGTTATTCTCATTACCTGAGCAATAGCATCCTTGAGTTGATTGTATTTTTCTAGGTCAAAACGCGTCTTTTTGGCTCCTTTATGGAAAAATAATAAGTACTGCCTATCTCTGGCATCTGGGTATACATACTCCTGTGGAATGTGAAAAAGAATGAAAATTAGCTAACATGTCATGAATTAATGTTTATTAAGAAATAACAAGGGGTTAGGAGGGAAGAGGACCCAAACTGTTGATTGAAATCAGTCCCTACACTAAGTATAGGTAAGGTAAAGTGTGCCTTCATGTCGATTTTGACTCCTGGCGCCCACAGAGCCCTGTGGTTGTTTCTGGAAGAATACAGGAGGGGTTTACCACTGCCCTCTTCCGTGCAGTGATGCCTTTCAGAATCTTCCTATGTTGCTGCTGCCCGATATAATAGCAGCGGGGATTCGAACCGGCAACCTTCTCCTTGTTAGTCAAGCGTTTCCCCACTGCACCACTAGACTGGAACAATAATACATCACTGAACATCAAACCTGATCTATATTCATGAAAGTAAGAACTAGGTCTGATTATCAGCTGCTCTGCCATTTTAAAAGTACAATGGCAAGCAAGCATCAGCAGCTCTGCCCCTCAGAACAAGACAGAACAGGAAATGAAGCTTTTGTTTTACAAGAAAGTATATTATTCAGCCCAACTGAATTATAACTGTTCATTACTCAACTGTTTATTATTCAGCTCAACTCGATTATTCAGTTCAGTGAGTTTTTGTAGGGAAGAAAGGGAAGGGTCCAAGGTGGTTCAGTCCACACCACCACTTACAGTTATTGATCAGCACACTGATACCATCTGCTGGAATCAGAAGGTAATACAAACTGCACCAGAGACCAGGGTAGCTATCCAGAACATACAGGCTAGCTCAGCTAACATGGTACTAGAGTACTGGCATACAAACTTGGGGCAACCATCATGACTAATGTTCACAAACTCACACACTCACACTGCACATTATACATCACAAGTGATATTAAAAAAACCAACCAAACTCAAAACTTATGTCACCATAACACTCAAACTATACATCCGCAGTTTGCATCCTGCTACATTTTTGTGGGCATCCCTCTTGGAATAAAGTGAAAATATGCTCATAGGAATAATTTAAGAACTGGAACAAGTAGCCTGACAGCTGCAGAGCTGTGGCAATAGGTAGAGAGTTCTACACAGAATCGCCCCATCTAGTACAAAATCTGGTATTCACAAACCTTTCACTTTCATTTTGAAAAAAGCTCTGGCTGAAAGAACAGAAACCCCAGTCTCTTAACATTCTTAATGTTTGTTATGGGGTAACTTTCTCAACAGACAACAGGAATTATGAGGCTGGGGCTTGTGTTCTTTCAACCAGAACCTTTTTCAAAATGAAAGTGAAAGAGTTGTGGATATGTCAACAGGTTCAATGCTAGATGGATAAATTTCATATAGAGTCTACAGGCTTGTCAGTAAAGACATCCGATGAATACAAAATAGCTAATGGGGGTTCCTGGTATATCCAGCCCTTTACCTGATGTACTCTGCCTTCCCCAGGGACCTTTTGCGGTCCAGAGCAGAAGCATGAAGAACAGCACCAAAAAATCACATTCATCTGGAGAAAACTTATTATGAGTTCTTAAATTATTCTTCTCTCTTTGGGGACAATTGGCTAGAACACAAAGCTAGATGCCGAAGGACTAGGTCATACATGCATGTACATCACTGAATTTCTTTGATGACTGAGAACTGAAAAAGGACTGCATTTGAGCCAATAGGAAGTTCTATCTGTGATGGTCAATTCACAAATTGAATCACTTCATAGTGAATCACATGATGCTGTATGAACATGCATACTATCTGGAAGTGTACAAGCTATTTATGTGGTCTGAGCAGTACTGAGGAGAAAAAGTAAGATTTGGAAAATGATTTTCAGAAAACTTGCTATAGAAGGTTGAAACAAAACCCAATGCTTGTCTCACCTGACGCGTAACTACGAAGTATGCATACATTGCCATGGCACTACCGTATGTGATGAAGTAGGTGACTGGCTCCATAATGTCCCAAGAGTACTCCCACCAGGTGAGCCGGGCCAGAATCCCAAACTGAGTGGCCATGTAAGCAAGTCCACCCCATAGCACCCAGGTGGTCCTCTTCTCCGCTTTCCTGCAGATTTCCATCCTAACCTGCAGAATAAAAAAGTCAGCACTAACATGATGTCTTATATTCATCTGAGGCCTATTCACATTATGTTCTACACACAGTTTGTGTATCAAGTTTGCTCATATAGATCTGTAGGTACAATTATTCACACATTATGCTCAATGCACATTTAGTACACTTCTGTACCTTGCACTGGAAGGGGCCTGTACCTAGGTTCACTTTCAAAATG